>NC_056751.1:380278400-380348400 GCF_019279795.1 Protopterus annectens | reverse complement strand
TCCTTAAAGTGCCAGAACCAACACATTCAAGTCTCACCTAGTAAACCACCTAACTTATCCTTATCTTTACACTACATACAACCCTGCCATAATGTCATTCATATCAACCTCTCCACACCTGAAAATCCTACTTCTATCTTCCCTCATATCTATTCTTACTATATCTTATCTACTTACATTTTATGAACATCTTCACCACATAAACATTCATTACCCAACAAAGCAAACCTCCTCAGTACCAGTAGTTCATGCTCAAAGCCATTCAAACACACTCAGCACAATAGCCTACCTACCAGCAAAATATCACAGACTGACTCACATCACATACTATAGGCCAAAAGCTAAGAAATCTCTGTTTCTAACAGGTAAACCTCTGCATTTTACACTTAGAATTCAACTCCAATCTTTAATAGATGGAGATATACATCCCAATCCAGGCCCAAATTCTATCCAGTCCAGAGAGACCCACAACACAACCCCCGCTAGTACGCAACTCCTTACCACACCTCCCAGCTCACTATTGATGGCCCATCTTAACATCAGGAGCATAAATAATAAGGTTGCCCAACTACATACTCTCATGGATGTGCATTCATTTGATATCCTGTGTCTCACTGAAACTTGGCTCAAACCATCTATACAAAACAATGAATTTATATCACCAGGGTATAGCATCTTAAGACTAGAATGAAAAGTTAAGAAGGGAGGTGGAGTAGCTATTCTATATAAATCTGGATTACAGGTGACCTCTATTGACTCTAAACCACCGCTAACTAGTAATGACGAAATACTTATCTCCAATATGCAACTCAATAACTGTAAATCCATCTACATTATTGCCATCTACCTTCCCCCACGGAATAACTCTAATACCCTAGTAAATATCCTAAATTGGCTTTCCACCAATTATCCCCAAGAAACAACAGTACTCAGTGACTTTAATATCAACTGGAAAAGCTGTACTTCTGAAAATCCCTCTACTCATCTTAACCTACATGGGTTTACTCAAACTATTACCTCCCCCACAAGGACCAATAAACGCAATAACAATGAAAGCACCCTAGATTGGATTCTGACAAATAGACATCACCAAAGTTACAAAGTAGGGACTCTCCCTGAGGATATAAGCGACCATGCACTCACCTTCATAATTAAATTTAAGACTGACATCCCTAGCACAATTACCTATAGAGCAATAAGGAGTAACAAAAATTTTAACCCTGATATCTTCCAAACTGAACTTAAAGCATACAACTGGTCACCCCTCAAAAACTTACCTCTACAGGAAGCAGTAATCTACTTTAATTCTACATTCTTAAGTATTCTAGACGTCCATGCTCCAAAAAGGACCATTAGAACTAGGAGTAAACCTGCCCCCTGGCTCTCAAAAGGGACTAAACAAAAAATGCTCCTCAGAAATAAAGTCTGGGCCAAGTGGCTTAATACTAAAAACCCAGAGGATCACTTAAAGTTCAGACAGCTAAGAAATAATACAAAAAAAGCCATTCTGTCAGACAAAAGAAACTATTACACTCAACTCCAACATACCCAGCAAAACAAACCACAAAAATTCTGGGCAGGGATTAACACACTCTTACACCCAGGCCATTCAGTCACACCCACCCCAGGAGGTACTGACTATGACAATCCAAAGCAAATTGCAAGTACCTTTAACACATTCTTCACCGAGACCATTCAGTCTCATGCCAATCAACTAACTCCTGACAGCTCATCACCGACTTCCTCTAATACTACCTTACCTCTATCATTTCATTTCAAACTTGTCCCTACATCCTTTATCCATACCCTTTTACTAAAACTCAAACCTACCACCACCGCAGCTGATCTCCTTCCTGCAGAATATCTGCAAAAAGCTGCAAATGCCATAGCCTACCCCATCTCCATTCTGATTAACAAAACAATCTCTGAGGTAACTATTCCATCTATTTGGAAGATCTTGCATATTGCTATACTATCTCCACTGGCAAAAATCATGGAGAAATGCATTCATAAGCAACTGTTAAAACACCTAATTGATAACAACTTATTAGCTAACTGCCAACATGGCTTCAGGCCATTTCATAGCACTACTACTGCCCTTTTATCCTTCTCTGACTGTATAAACAAAAATCGCAATAACAACACTCTATCCTCAGCCCTCTTTATTGATCTCTCTAAAGCCTTTGATATGGTTAACCACCAACTTCTCATAAACATAAATCAAAAACCTATCTCTAGATGCGCTGGCTATACAATGGTTTCAATCCTACTTAAACAATAGGCAACAAGCAGTTCTGCGGGGTAGCAACTTATCTCCCCATCTCCTCATTACTCTCTGTGTCCCCCAAGGTTCTATACTTGGACCTCTTCTATTTTCTATTTTTATCAATGACCTGCATACTGTAATTCCTCAAGCTACCATAATACTATACGCAGATGACTCCACATTATTATGCTCAGCCTTGACTCCATCAGACCTTCAGCCCCTCACCCAAAAAGTGTTTAACATGGTAGAAGAATGGTTACTACACCATTGCCTCATCTTGAACCCCCCAAAAAACAAACTCCTACTTTTTACTCCCACCCATAGGACCACACCACTACACTTTACTGTTAAATCAAACAATGGAACCATCATATCCCCTGACTCTACCACAAAACTCCTAGGGGTACTAATTGACAATAACCTTAACTTTGATAGTCACATTAACAGTACAATAAAAACAGTCAACAAAAAAATAGGCTTCCTCTATAGAATCAAATCCTTTCTTACCCCACTAGCAAGATCTACTATTGCCCAGACCCACTTAATCTCCACCCTCCTCTACGCCTCCCCTATATATACTAACCTCTCAAAAAACAACTTAAACAAACTGGCTGTCTCCTACAACAATATTGCTAGATTTGCAACAGGCTCTATATTCAGAACCCATCACCGTACTAATTATGAACAACTAGGATGGCTAGAATTGTCAAATCTACTTCTATTTAAACAATTAACAGTTGCCTACAAAATCCTGTATCAGCCTAATAACACACCAATTCTTACCAACCTTATCACCCCCTACAACAACCTTAAGCCCCTAAGCTTATCCAATAAAATATTAGTACAAATAGGCAAAACCTACAATAACCTACAATAAGGCTGGTGACTCTTTGTTCTCTAATACCATGGGTAAAACCTGGAACTCTCTCCCCAGTGACCTGACCTCCCTTTCTTCACTAACACAATTTAAAATCAGGCTTAAAATCTACCTTAAATCCCATTGGTTATGCCCCTGTGCGAACCCAGACTAACTACTCATGTTACTTCTTACAAAGACACCTTTCTAACTAACTGTATATACTAATTGCCTATGAAAACCATACATATAACAGGCCTTAAAATTGATTAAAATCTCTATCACTATCCCTAAAATGTCATTAAGACTATCTACCATGTTAACAAAGTTACATGTCATATGATTCTGCAATCTAATGTGTTTTGAAGAGAACATAGTTCCTTATATTTTAATCTACTCACATCTGTAAAATCTATCATGTATAAAATAGCTTAATCTTGTATTGTACTTGTACCTGTGAAATATTGCTTTTTATATATATAATTTTTTACTGTGTATTCGAGGAGCTTTTCTCACAGGGCCTCTGCTGAAAATGGACATATATCCAGCTGGACTAGCCCGGTCAACAAATGTAAAATAAAATAAATAAAATAAAATTAAATTCTAGCAACTTTCCAAGGTTATACAAACAATGTTTAAAATGTGTCCCTGGTTTTGGGGCTTTTGCTCCCCCCCCCCTCATGCTGCAAAGTTGAGAGATACATTTGAGTGTCGAGTGGATTTTACAAGGAGCTAAGAACTTCAGGGGAAGAGAAGTTTAGTGCTGCTTATGTTAAGTTTCCTTGCATTGTTAATAGCACAACAGGTAGTGTACATGTTTTTGATGCAGAAGGCTGTGGGTTCTACTCCCACAGTATGTAGATACATTGCTGATATACTTTTAAAGGGGGTGGATGCTGCAGTCCTGAGAATGTCCTCTTTAGTGGAGATACCTAGTAACTATCAACCTGTTACCAGGTTGCCATCCATTCCCTGTTGCAATATTACTAGCTTATCATTTTGTAATGTAGCATGGGTAATTTTTTCCTCAAGAGCAACAGGGACTTTATTTGTAGATGAAACAATGAAATATAAAGTTATTTGCTAGCAGCAACCTCTTCATTAGTTACAGATCTCTTTAATGTGGAATTATTTAGATGACTTTTACTTCTGAAGATATTGTGAATATTTACTGATACTGCTGGATTGTAGATGTTTAAGTAGACTTTTATGATGGAACTATTCTGAATTGGGCAGTTTTGTCATTATTGGCACATGCAATTTGTTTCATTGTTTACTGGAAAAATGTTCAAAACAATAAATTTAAAACGCCCTCTAACAACTGTACTGTATTATACAAGGAATATAATTTAATACAATCAGGAAGGTGTATCAAAGAATACATGAATGTTTCATGTGCAATGGGCCTATGATTTGAAAACAGCCCATAGTTAATATTTATCTGCCACTGGCCAGATGTATTTTCTTTGAATGTGGGTTTCAATGCTGTTTCAATGAATGTGAGTTTCAAGCGCAGGGATGTTTTAATGCTAACTCTATTTACATTGTGAGACTGCATTGCTTTGTTTAGCAGATGTCTACTAGTGTTTGTGCTGTAAAATGTAAAATAAAACTTTTAAATGAAATCCAAACGTTGTAGAAGTAAAGCAGTATGTATATTACCTGTTTATGGTAAATGGGGTGAAATAGCCATGTGATGGGACACTGGAATGGCTGCGGGGGGGGGGCTTATTCGACCATGATTTTGTGAGGGGGAAAGGGTGGCAAAATCAAAGACAACCCTGGCTGAACTATACCTCTCCACTGTCCAGATTTTCACATAGAAATAGATTTGTGCTTCTTATTTTTGGTTTGTTCCTCATAAAATTTGTGGTTTTCTTGCAAACCATTTAAGAATGAAATCACTAAATAATGAAAGACATGGGGTTTCAGACTTCATACCCTTCAGAAAAATGCATGCTAAAGCAAGACCTGTTATTTTGTCAACTGTCTAAGCTTATACAAGAGCAATTTTTAGGACTGTCTGTATGTTCCCCCAATATATTTGTCCTTGTCCAGATTTCCTGTGTTAAAAGGTTGAGAGGTACAGGCAAATAAATTACTTTATAGAATTAAGTATATCCAAACCTCTCAACTGTCTCTGGCTTTGGTTCAAAATGTTGCTCTCCCCCTAATAATCCCTTCGCAAAATGGCAATTTTGGAAGAAAATGTGGAGGGTTTACAATTAATAAATAATTGTAATGATCAGAGTTATAGATTACATTTATTTCAGAAATGCATGTAGATTATCTTATTTTGTCAGCTGCTCGACATAACAGTACTAATTAAAAAAAAGTGTCCCTTCTGTGCAGGTTCCCAGCTGTATTGTTGGCTACTTTATATTTTTGCATCACATTTGTGGTCCATTTTTCATAAAATTATGGTTTGCTGACAAATTAGTAACAAATCATTAAAGACTGAAGTTAGAAAATAATGACAGACATTTGAGTTTCATATTTCATACCCTTCAGAAAATTCATACTAATGCAAGACCTACTATTCTATTATCTTTCTAAGTTTATAAGAGCAATATTTGAAAATTGTCCTTATTTTTGGGCCTTTGTCCCACTTCTATTTATGGCTTTGTCCAGATTTCTTGCTCTGAGGTTGAAAGGTATGACAAAAGTGTCAGGGCCATCATCATCAGCCAGAGACATTTCAAATTGTGACATACTTGTTGCACCCCACTCCCACATCTAGTGACTCTGGATGTGTCCAAGGAAGGCAAGGAGCAGTTATGTAGTGTAAGTGTGCAGAGTATCCCCCACCCCAATCCAAGGTAGACACAATTACTACAGTGGCGTTTCATCTGTCCTTGATTTTGCAGAATGTTCTGGTTTTCTGTCATATTTTTATACTGTTGATTTATGCTTCTTATTATTCAGAAAATGCATGTTGTTACAGTCCCTGTTGCTCTGTGTTTAAGTAGCAATGCTTTAATGACCATCAGGTAAGCTTGTCTGAGATTGTAAGATGCAAGTAAGCTTTAAAAAGCATACTGTTAAAGAATTACCAATATTGAAAGCCTTTTTGTTTTGCCATGTAGAGAATATTTACATAACTAGATAATGTATAAGCCTTAGGTATTGAAATACACATGACAGTATTTGCAATAAAGGACAGGATTATAGTATTTTCAGAAGCTCATTACATTTGTTGGAGACTTGCAGTCATCTTTGCAGGCTTTACCCATAAACTCAACAGAATGCCAATTTATCATGTGTGGTCCATAACCTGTGCAGTAATCCTTTAAGCAATTTATATTGAGCTTGTTTCTTGTTTGCTGTTCATTTTTTACTTTGATCACATTTTCCCCATGAAACAAGTAGATAGTTGTCAGGCAGCAGGTCTTTTTTGTATAACAAACATTTTTACAAGTGGGGGTATCACAGAGATTGCTACTTTCAGCATGTTACTTAGTACTTCTATAAAGCTGAATATAAACTATAATTAGAACTGCAGTGCAAGCAGAAGTGGTTTGAATTGAGTGCTGCTTGTGTTTTTATACTTGATTTTGACTGGCATTCCAGTAATGTATTTAAAAAGTAATTTCTTTTTTCATGCCTAACAACCTTTTTGTTTCCACCTAGATATTAAGTAAGCTGTCAAGTAGTCAATGCATTGAAATATTTTTTTTCTTTTACACTTCATTTTTTCTTGATTGGACTCTCATAATGACAGTTTTGTACCCAGGCAGCGTATTTAATTAAAGTTACAGTTTTTGTGGTTTTGAGCATAGCCCCACCCATTTCTAGTTGGTCACACCCCTTCCTGTTGGCCCCACCCATTCAACTGTCTCCTGCAGCCCCTCTTTGATTTGAAGTCACCAGCCACCACTGCCGATACCTTTCTGACAGAGTTAATATCTGAATAAAAGTAATATGGAAGAAAAAAAGGAGGAAACAGGAGAGGAAGTAGTGAGGTGGGAAACATATTGGGTGTTTGAGTGTAATGTATGTATTAAATGGGTTTCTGAGCAGTAGTATTGTCACAAGTTTTACAGGAAGACTTTTATATTGGTTTTGACATTTTTAGGATTTTATGTTGGTCAGTGAGAGATGGAGAGGTAATTCCTGATTTTTGCTATATAAAGCAGAGGCACAGTGAGTCACCATGAGAATTATGTGAGAGCGTTACTTTTACTAAGATTATGACAGATGGACAAAGTGTGTAAGTGAAAGAAGAGTGTTGAAGGATGGTCATGCTTATAAATGTGGACTGTTTAAGTACAGTTTTTAAGTGGTTAGGTTTAAGAAGATTGGGGAAGTTAAACAAATTTAGCTGCCTGAGAGCTATGTAGTGGTGTCTTTTTTTTTTTAGGAAAACTTTTTTTTTAGGAAAACTGGTGGCAAAGTTTGTAGTTTAATTTTATGACTGCTCAAGTTTTGTGAGCTGGGCTGACTGCTGGTTGCTGAAAATATGTAAAGTCAATATTTGGGGGGGGGGGTAAAAGATAGGCTGCAGCAGTAGTTATTCTGGCTTGGTCAGACAAGAATCTCTTGGATCTATACCTAACTTTTATGTAATTTTTAGGTTTACTTGATAAATATGCAAGTCAGACTTTAGGTGCTCATTAATTGCAACTCCAAGTAATTTAGTGTTTTGAAATAGCATAATTATTTTGCCATCAGATGAATAAAGAGACAGTGGGTAGTGTAAGTGTGACATAGACATGGGGGCAAAGAGCATACCTTTATGGGGGGATGTTAGAGGTTTAGGATCAAGTTAGGATCTTGCAGCCAGGACTCAATGGATGAGAAGAAGTACTGTGTGGCTTCTTGTAGTTCAGATAGAAGGGGCAGAGCATATAATGGTCAAGTTATTTGTATAGAGGATAAGGATGGCATTGGTTAGTACAGGAGGTAGGCCTTTGATGAATATGTTGAAGACGAGTGGGCCAAGAACAGATCCTTATGGGACATCAACAGGGACTGGAAGGGAATGATAAATGAAACCTTTTGCCATTTTACTGTTTGTATTTTATGGTGAAGGTAGCATTTGAATCACAGGACAGATATGTTTTATTGGCCCATTTTGAAAAGTTGTAGTAGGAGTAGAGAGTGAAAAATAAAATCAAAGGCTTTTGGGAGGCCAAGGAACACTGAGATCATGTGTGTGGTGTGGTATATGTTAATACAGTGGGCTGTAGATAAGAGGGGCCCGGGCTCAAAACTTGGAAATGGTGTTTGTTTAAAATCTTGTGGTGACATGTGTAGAGAAGACAAGGAGATTGTTGTTTCAAGGCTCACTTACACAATTCAGGAATGAAAGAAGGGCAGTGTCACTACTGTGCGAGGGCCAGACACCACAGTGGGATGTTGTCAGGATATTTTGGTTGAGGAAAAAAGTAAGCAGATGAGAGTGGATGCAACTACTTAGAAATTTTGAGAAGGATGTAGTATTATTGTAGAAATGAAGTTAGTAATGTGACAATAGGAGTCACCTTTTTGAAATGGCAAGATGAAAGGCTGTTCCCAGAATGGGAAAATACTGATGATGTTATTGCAACATTGAACGAAATAAAAGTTACAACATCCTATGGAACTAAAATATAGCACAGTCTTAGATACTAAAACTGAGTAGAGAATACCTTTCCTCTTTGGCCTTGGCATGTTGAAAGAAGAGCATTCTTTCCAAATTTCAGTCTTATTTCCAAATTAATTATTTATTTAACATTTATTTACTGGGAAAGTCCAACTTGGAACAAAGCCAATTTTCAGTGGAGGCCCGGAGAGAAATTCTCCAAATGCATGCCTTTGTATTTCCAAACAACAGATATTTACTTATGACACAATCAGCTTTCCTTTTACCAATACGAAACCAATGTTAATTGCAGTAAAGGGATAGTCTAAACTTCCAGGTAGTAAAAGTGCAGTGGTTAGTATTATATTTTTATACCGTGTTATTTCACCAAGTCATTTACAAATGGGGAGTGTGGTTTAACCAATGTGATTTATTAACCACCACTGAACATGGTATAATTAAACAGTACATCACGGCAGGGACCAGCATTGGGGGTACTGTTTGGCCATGAGTGTGTAGCTTTCTTAGAATCCATTTGAAAGGAAAACAAATGATCTTAATAGCTCTCAAATCTCAGCTTTGTGACTTCTGGATGGGAAATGTCACAACAGCTTGATGGAAGGAAAGTGAACTTTGTCCTTGTTTTAACCCATTCTTGGTACCATTATCTAACATTGATTATTTTTTGTGCCTACATTAATTTCCTGCACTTATTTTGACAAACCTCCAGCGATCTGAGAGCTGAGCAGATATGTGTTGGGATAGTGGTATGTGAATATATTCACTGGTACTCTGTGTTTTTAACTATGTGCTGCTGATGTGCTGTTTTACTCTAATTTTCATTAAATACAGTAACAGCTGCAGCACTTTATTAATTGGCTCTGTACCTCCTCTGAAAGTTTGATATAATTAGTTCTGGGGGACTAGACAATCAAAAAAATGCTACATTTCATTGCCAAAATATCTGCTCTGAGTCTTGAGTGAAGGACTGACCCCAACCCCACTGCTTGTTCTTTATTTTATTTTGTTTGTTAAGCAGGGCAATGCACTGATCAAAACTGACCATTTACAACTGCATCACTTTCAATCTTTCAGTTTGAAAAATGTTGTTCTAACTGATGGACAGCAGTGCATTTGTGTTAACTGCATGCTGGTAAATTTGACAAATATTGCTAATATAGTTATGTTAGTATAAAACTGCAAATGTTATTTATCTACTTTATAGTATAAAGCACCCTTAGCAGGCATTCCTGCTGCATTTCTCTCTACAACACATGTTGAAGCATTACTATTTTATACTTCACGAGTTAGCAGTGTACGTCGGTGCCTGTCTCAGTAAGACATGAGTCCGCAATGTTGGGCGGTCCTACTCGCATGCTACTGGTAACCTTCAGCAGGAACAGAGGGTAGATACCATCCACTCTTACCATTATGCCTGCATCAGAGTACGAAGTCCACCTTGCCATGTCTATGTCTCTACATCTGCGATGGTGGAACCCATTGTTTCATAACCCTATGTTTGCAACTTCTTCGCAGCAAACCATTTTACCTGTCTGAGTCTGTTACTATCACAATCTATACTTTTGTCTTCTCTTTCTTTTTAATTACTAAAGTTATAAATTTCATATCCTCTGACAGACACTTGCACTTTCATTATGCTACACAAACTGACTATCTCATTTTTCTGACTCTCCAAAGAATATGGGTTAAATATTTTCCTTTGATCTGTTTGTTTGGTGGCAGAACATACTATGTATATTCTATTGGGCTTCATCAAATTATCAGATAATATAGTCATATCTCTGTTCCTGTTCTTGGTAGCAGATGACATTAAAATGAACCCTGGTCCACATTTCACAGCCTCCTGAGCTATGAAGATGGCTCTTCTAATACTTTCAATGTAAAAAGAATTAGAAACAAGTATGTCTAGAATTGTGGGGGAGTGAATACCACCCTGACATTATTGCCATTTTGAGTCAAAGCTAAAACCCAAGTAACAAAATAACTAAGTTCTGTGAAAACTTTTATCAACCCTTCCACATTCTTGGGTCAGAATGCATAGTTGGTAGAGGTGTAGTATTTATTTACTTGCTTTGATTTTCATTGTAGTACACTAATCACAACTGACCATTTTCAGGCATTGTCCTTGTTGATGAAAATCACAGTTTACAGTGGATATAAAAAGTGTACACACCTCTGTTAAAATGCCAGGTTTTTGTCATATAAAAAAATGAGACCACAATAAATCATTTCAAAACTTTTCCCACCTTTTATGTGACCTATGACCTGTACAATTCAATTGAAAATCAAACAAATCTGTTAGGGGAAAAAATATAAAAAGAAAATAAAAAAACATAACATAAGCTGGTTGCATAAGCGTGCATGCCCTTAAACTAAAACTTCGTTGAAGCACCTTTTGATTTAATTACAGTATTCAGTCTTCTTGGGTAGGAGTCTATCAGCATAGCACATCTTGACTTGGCAATATTTGCTCACTCTTCCTTGCAAAAGCGCTCCAAATCTGCCAGATTGAAAGGGCATCCCTTGTGCACAGCCCTCTTCAGGTCACCCCACAGATTTTCTATTGGATTTAGGTCTGGGCTCCGGCTGGGCCATTCCAAAAGTTTAATTTTCTTCTGGTGAAGCATTCTTTTCTTGATCTGGATGTATGCTTGGGGTCATTGTTGTGTTAAAAAGTGAAGTTCCTCTTCATCTTCAGCTTTCTAGCAGACACCTGAAGGGTTTGGGCCAAAAGTGACTGGTATTTGGAACTGCTCATAATTCCCTCCTCCTTGCTAAAGCACCAGTTCTAGCTGAATAAAAGCAACTCCAGAGCATGATACTACCCCCACAATGCTTCACCATGGGGATGGTGTTCATTTGGTGATGTGAAGTGTTGTTTTTGCGCCAAACGTACCTTTTGGAATTGAGGCCAAAAAGTTCAACCTTGATCTCATCAGACCATAACACATTTTCCCACATGCTTTAGGGAGACTTGATGTATTGTTTTACAAATTTTAGCCAGGCCTGGATGTTCTTCTTTGTAAGAAAAGGTTTCCGTCTTGCAACCCTACCCCATAGTCCAGACATATGGAGAATACGGGAGACTGTTGTCACATGTAGTACACAACCAGTACTTGCCAGAAATTCCTGCAGCTCCTTCAGTGTTGCTGTAGGTCTCTTGGCAGCCTCCCTGATGAGTTTTTGTCTTGTTTCTTCATCAATTTTGGAGGGACATCCAGTTCTTTGCAACATCACTGTTGTCCCATACTTTCTCCACTTTTTGATGACTGTCTTCACTGTGTACCATGGTATATCCAATGCTGTGGAAAATTTTTTGTACCCTTTTCCTGATGGATTACCTTTCAACAATGAGATCCATCTGATGCTTTGTAAGCACTCTGTGAACCATGGCTTTTGCTGTAGCAGGCAACTGAGCAAATGTCAGGAAAATCTTACTAGGACAGCTGAACTTTATTTGGGGTTAATCATAGTCTCTTTACTTAATTGCAAGTGTGTACCCAAGAAGACTGAATGCTGTAATTAAATCAAAAGGTGCTTCAACAAAGTATTAGTTTAAGGGGGTGCACACTTATGAAACCAGCTTATTGTAGTACAGGTAATATAGGTCACATTAAAGGTGGGAAAAGTTTTGAAATTATTTTTGTGGTCTCATTTTTTTATATCACAAAAACCTGGCATTTTAACAGGGGAATGTACACTTTTTCTATTCACTGTGTGTATCTCTCTCTCTCTCTATATATATATTTATTTATTTATTTATTTTATTTTACATTTGTTGACCGGGATAGTCCGACTGGAACAAAGTCCATTTACAGCGGAGGCCCAGGGAGATAAGCTCCAAACATAAACAAGAAAAAATAGCAATTGAAATAAAACATAGATATATAACTGATTATGTGTCTTTCGGCTTTTCCCGGTTAGGGGTCGCCACAGCGGAACTCTGGTCCACTAATGATTGGTATTTGCTTTTTACATGCAGAGTTACCAGCTCTGACGCACAACCTTCAACGAAGGTACACCCATTCATGCATGTCTCCACGCAGAAGACGCTCTAGCTGAGAATCAAACCGGACAGCGTCTTACTGTGAGGCAACAACGCTACCGCAGCACCACCACCGCATAGATATATAACTGATATAAAATATAAATTAGAAATGCAGATAAAAGAGCAGAATGCAGATAAGAGTACATTCAGACTAAAAATGGTACAATTATATAAGTAGGACATTTCATAAGGTTACATAGGTTCACATTGAATAGACATGTATACAGGATAGAAAGTACCCTTGGTATAGTCAGGAGAAATTAACAATATCTAATAGATAAGTAAATAACATAAATGTTGTTGGTTTAGCCAGGCTTGCCACAGTGGCATAGCCAGTTTAATGCCAGATGTTGTTTAATTGTGGCTTTAAATTGGCATGTGGAGGAGAGCAAGGTCATGGCAGCTGGAAGTATGTTCCAGGTTCTACTTACAGAGTTTGCAAATAGGGCCATGCCAGCAGCATTATTAATTTTAGTTGTCTGGATTTGTAGCTTATTGATGAGCGGAGCAGTCGCGTGTTATTATGGGGGAGGATAGAATTTCTAATGGCTGGAGTATTGTCTGGATTATAAAGGATTTTGTTAGCCATTATCAGCAGGTTGTACTTGACAAGATTAGGAAATTCCAGCCATCCAAGCTGTTTGAGGTTGACGCAGTGGTGGGTTCTAAATGGAAGGCCTGTAGCAAACCTGGCAATATGATTATAACAGGTTGTTAGTCTATTAAGTTCAGATTTACTTATATTTGCTAGAAGGGGGGAGGCATATAGGAGTGTTGAAAGTAGGTGCGAGCGAGCAATGGCTATTTTAGCTGGGGGGGGGGGTGAGGAAGGCTTTGATTCTATAGAGTGACCCAGGTTTTTTATTGATGGTTTTGATTGTTTGACTTACATGGAGGTCAAATTTTAGGTTATTGTCTATAGTGACACCCAGTAATTTTGTACTGGGGTCAGGGGAAATGACTGTCCCGTCTTTTGCATTTATGGTGAAGGAGAAGGGTACAGACCTTTATATATATATATATATATATATATATATATAAACTGCATATATATATATATATATATATATATATATATATATATATATATATATATTACTTTTTTATTAACAAATGCAAGGAAATGAAACAGCATTTCACCAAATATACAGACATCCACAAAACGAGTGAGCCACTGGAACCCAAGATCCACTCCAATGTCGTAGACCCACCACTTTGACCAGTTCTGTCTGCACATGGCTGTCTGCATCTATATTACGGCATTGAATGGGCTGTTAACCTAATGCCCTTTTATTGACACATATTAAGAGAAATACAAGAAACCTGAATGGCCACAAAAGCAAATTTTCTCCCAGGGGAAAAATCGCTTGGCCAATACAAAAAAAAATAAAATTCAGACCGTATGAAGTGGGGGTCTGTGCCCCCCACACCCCTCTAATTAAATATACAAACTCCGAGATTGCACTACAGTGGAGGAAAGGGCAAATCCCCGATGACAAGTGATTTTTTCCCCTGGGAAAAAATTTGCTTTTGTGGCCGGTCGGGGTTTTTGTATTTAGCTTAATATGTGTCGATAAAAGGGTGTTTGGTTAACAGCCTATTCAATGCTGTAATATAGACCTGGCTGTATTACCAAGCCCCTGGCTTAGTTTGTGGACTGTAAATTAAAGTTATTATTCGAAAATGTTTCTCATGTTATCAAAAATTACTGAGTCTTTTTAGACAAGTTCAGAACCATTGTGGCCACTGAACGCCACCTTTTAGTTACTTGTGGCATCAAGAATTTATTCACGGCTAATACCCACAATGAGGGATTACAATGGTTTGATGAAGTCATGCTTAAATATTGTTTGTTGTCTGAAAGTGACGCCACACTGGTTTCTGACTTTATGGCTTTGGTTCTAAGTAACAATTTTTTCCTTTCTGACAGAGAATATTTTGAAGAATTGCAGGGTGTCGCTATGGGGGCAGCAGCTGCCCCCACCTTTGCAAATGCTGTCCTGCAGAGATGAGAAATGGAAGCAGTCTTTAGACTTGACCTTTTCATTCACTGTACCTGTTATTATTGCTGCCTGGACAATACATTTATTTTATGGTAGGGCAGTCAAAAAAAACTACATGATTTTGTCAAGCAACTAGAACTGACATACAAGTTCCTGGAAATTACTCACAATGTCAATCCTGACTGTATGCATTTTCTTGACATTGAGATCAAGAAAGGGATCAACAGCTTGGTGGAAACATCTATTTACAGGAAATCAAAATTCTGTAACACTTTTTTACACTTTAACAGTAACCACCCATTTCATCAGAAGAAAGGAGTGGTCAGGAGCCAATTTATACAAGTATCCTGTCTTACTTCAAATTATTTAGTTTGTTTTGAAGAATTTGATAAGTTGCAAAATATGTTCTTTGAAAATGTATATCCCAACAACTAGGTGGACAGCATTTGGGCTCAAGTGTTACAGGAAATAGATGGGAAATATGGACCCATCTTTGGAAAAGGTTTACAGAATTCTGTTCTCAAATACAGTGGAGTTGATGGTAGTCAATCCCCTGCTCAGAACTTTAATTATTTCAGCAATATGCACGACTCCCTGGATGTCATGGCATTCGGAGAATATTAAGAAGGAATTGGCATATCATGCAGGTCAATGAAAATTTGAAAGCTTTGAAAGTTGAGTTTTACTGTACAAACTGATTGTTGTGGTTACCTCCTTGGCTGGCGCTTATTTATTTTTGGATTTTCTGGTTTCTTGTTAAGCACTGTCTCCACATTTTTAAGATTTGAAAGCTTGTTTCAAACAACCCCCCCCCCCCACTTTCACATTCAAGAATAGGTCCAATATCAAGAGCAAACTTGGAAAAACCTAGGAAGAATTGTTTGAGTGACTTCTGTAAGACTTTAAAATGCGGCCATTGTCATCAATGCTCTTTCATTGATTCAACTCTGGGGGGTAACTTGTTGGAGATGATAAGCAAATGGGCAGTGAGTGGCAGATTTAATTACTAGTTTGACAAGGTGGTTTATTTGGTTAAGTGTTGCTCTTGTTCTGCCTTTTACATTGGCAAAAACCAACAATGCATTAAACAAAAGGATTTATCAGCACACCTACAGCATTAAGAAAAAGGATAATAAAAGTGCACTTGCCAGACATGCTTCAATTTGTGCCAACTTTAGCAAATTAAATTTACTGTACTTGAACAAACAGACTCTACTCTTTATACAGGAAACTGGAAGAACCAATTGTTACACCGGGAAATGATTTGGCAGCTTCGATTAGATGCTACTATCTAGTCATGCTGGTATCAGTGATGCTATTTCCATTTCCAATGATCTAAAGTAAAAAGCATCTAAACTATAGCAATGTATTTTAAACTGGATCTTCAACACTTTTTACATATTGAATGTGGGTTTAAATACTTTATACGTTGTCAGGTCCGCATCATTTAACCTACACATTGCTATCTTTTTAAATGGACTGGCAGGCTTTTACACTGTTTTGATTATTTTTGGTCAGTTTTCTAGGGGTGTGTTATGAAGCAGGCTTTTAATTTATTTGCTCTGTTGGTGTTGTTTTCATTCGTGGTTCTGAAGATGTCTATTTTAGATGCAAGCACTTAACCTTGTTTACTTTAATCTACATTCAGGTGTTCTGTTTGAGTCTCGAGCTACCCGGTCATTTTTTTTATTTTATTTTGAAATATACAGACATAAGTATGTGCAGTAGATGTAAATGTAACTTTATGAAATGCAAAACAAGTAAAAATGTCATCTTCCCCCTATTTATAACACTTCTTGTGAGAGAAACAGCAATTACAGAGAAACTGAAGAGAAAGGAAACAGGCAGCTCTGACAGCGATCCCTTGTTAGAAGTATGCGACTCAGTAATGCAAGTCCTCACATGGTGAAAAATAAAACGGAGACTCATACAAAATAACAGTGAAATGCAAATCTTGCTATACTTTTTTCAAGTGATTCTGCAAGGGAACTTTGCCCCATGCACTCCTTGATATTGGGGTACCTTGGAGAAGCGGGAATACTTCAAGACACCACTGTCTCAGATATAGGATATATTCCTTACTGACATTTGAAGTTCCACAGTTTTCAGGATCACCATTTTGGTCTTTGAATATTCCACACAACCTCACAATATTCCAACTACCTTTATCATTTCCTGTTCAAGCTGTAAATATACTGATTTTAATTAGCTGATATGCTCTTCCTAATACATGCCATCACCAAATTATTAGTACTGTACACAAATTAAGCCTTCACACCACCCAAAAAGTCAAACTCCATTGTATTAGGACACTTCTACACTGAGTGGCCACATCAGACCAGTAGGCTGTTGAACACACTAATATATTCATTTCTCATATTGTAACCTCCCAACCAGCAAAAATCAACACCCAACACATCATGTCCTTTTAGACTAGGTTATAACAATCTGCCAGATAGGATTTTAGTGTTCCTGGTACTTCCTCTCTTTAGTAGTGACCAATACACCTGAAACAACATGATTTTCTTACCAAAAAGCAAAAATATGCAAGTAAAACTACCACTTATTGATCTCTTAAATAAAGACATATCTTCTCATTGAATTAATGAATAGTTTCTGTGACCCCAAAGTATGGCTAAATTGTAGCACCAAAACATATACTATTTGCCTTTTTAAAATGCTTTCTTGTTTTGAGTACATAGGCTACAACCCAGCATTTTCGAAAAGAAACCTCCTCCTAGGCTTATTCACATATCCCCTTTTTGACATTATTCACTCCCCCTCTTCCCTGACCTCCTAACCTCATCCTTTTCACTTTCTACACCTCTTCTCTCGTTTCCAACAGTCTCAATCCAAATCTCAATGTACCTCACTGTTCAGGCTTTTCTTTTCCCCTACTACCCCCCCCCCCCACACACACACACTTATCAAATGTGTCTTCTATATATCATAAATAGTAAGCATATGAACAAGTATTAAAACAACATGAGACTAATGCCCAAGAAACAGACATGATTAAAAGGTAGTTTTTTAATACTTCCTCCAGTTAAGTTATGTTTGAAAGCTATGAGTTATATAAAACAGGCAACCTCTGAAATTGAGGTGAGGTACACATGACAAGAGACCCACTATGTACTTCCCTGAACTGATTGCTAGAAAATGGAGCAAACTGTCCACGGAAGATAAGCAGTAGTTCAGAAAAGGATTGCTTTTCAAAAGAAAATCCACATTTTTGCAACAACTGCTTTAATGTATGAAGATGAGATTTTGGACGTTATGCTCCTATCTGAATTTGAACTTTGAAGTTTGTCTTCTATTCACTATAATAATTTGTAGTTGTTTACTACCAGGCCCTTTTTACTTTCATTGTAAATACTTATCCAGGAGTCCCTCACCTTGTTCTCTTCTATCAAACCTGTGTACTGTGAGTTAGTATATCTAGTCCTGTGTTACTTTTGGTTGCTACAACCTTATAATGCCTCATCTGTTTTTTTGTTTTTTTTGTTTTTTTTTCATTCAACTACCTTAGCAAGTCTTATATAGTCTTTCACTATCATACCATTATGTATTCAACTGTATGCATCAAAACTGCACATAACTACTGTTAATCCTGTCAACCTTGCTGTATATGTGAAAAGATAATTGTATAACATAAAGCGTTCGTCTTCTTGTTCTAAGTTTGCACTGAACATTTCTTGGTCCAGTACAGCTAAAAGCCAGAGCACTATTTCATTCTAAATAGCGGTCATTTTCTCTGTGGAAGAAATGTATACTTGCCAAAGTATAGTTAGAAATCAAACAAGCTGAACAAAATCTCAAAATAAAGTTTGATGTACAGCAAAAAGATGACACTGTAGATAAGACAATGTGGAGTCACAAAAGTGTAGAGGGAAATGATGGAACAGTAACAAAAGGTTAGCATTGCAGTAAACGACAATACCCAGGTTACAATAAAAAAAACAGAACACTTTACTGGATCTATATTAGGACATTGAACTTTGAAAAAGAGCGAATGCTCTTATATCAACACCTGATAACCGAAAGTACAGAATGTCAAATGGCTGGAACAGTGATTTTTTTTCCCGGGGAAAAAAAATTGCTAGGCCATTTCTGTGACTTTGCCGTTTCCTCCACTGTGGTGTGATCTTGGAGTTGGTATATTTAAGTAAGAGGGGGGTGAAGTCCCTCCCCTTTTATTTTGTCTGTGGATATTTTTTTTTTTTTTTTTTTTAGCAGCAATTTGTTTTTCCTGGGAAAAAAATCACTGTTCCGTATGTTCATCATTGTGTGGTTTTGATTAGGATTCGATGTAAAAGCGGTCGCTCTTTTCAGAGCTAGACTATCTACCATAGACCCACTTTATCCACCATCAGGAAAGGTTAAATGATAAACCTGGCAAAGGGATGATGTCAATTATAATCCTGCAGGGCAAATTATAGAAATTATAGTTTTTAAAATGTGCAGTTGTAATACCCAATCATTTGAGTACCTAGACTAATGGTTACTGTATATAATTGCATATGGTCTCTCAGTAGTCAAAGAATGCAATATGGTTGTGACAATGTAGGGTGACAAGTTCCGGCAGCATTACACATGTGACCATGTCACATTATCTGAGTATATATTACCACACATCACCCCTTTATTACTCATTTGGATTCAGCAGTTAATTTGAAAATAGTACATTGCAGAACTAGAAACAGGAAATGAGATTCTGGAGAATATAATGAAACTCACAAGCAGATAATATCCTTTACCGTTAGTAAAAAGAAATAAAGTATAGGTCCAGTCCAGAGTGAGAGGACAAGTGGAAGGGCAAGCCCCTTCTGAAACTGCTAGTTAAAATACAAGTATGGTATGCTATTTACAATTCTCTATTTTTGTCACATGAAGACACTCAGAGATAAACAGGTTACCAGAAGTAGGAGCATACAATACTGTGCCATGAGATGCTTCTTGAGTTGCCACAAATAAGACAGCAAAGGGAATTAGTTCTGTGAATATAAGTACAAAACTGACATCACTCTGTGCTCATACTCATGTAGGTAGGGACTGTGGATGCATGTAAAATATGACTGGTACAGACAATTCTTCAGGGCTCTCTGTATTACTGCTCTTAAACCACGTAAGCTGGTTTCTTAGCTAGCCACAGCATAGCTAGCAGAATGTAACATTTTATCCTACAATTATCTTTACACCATTCTGATTAGGTTCTCTCTCTATGTATGTGTAAACATACGCACTATATATGTATACATATATATATATATATATATATATATATATATACACACACACACACACACATAGTACTACTTTTTTCAAAATATCTCCCATTCATTAGTATTTGTTAAATAGCTTTCAACCCCTCCTTCCCTGAGCACCTTTGATCAACAAGACAATGTTTTTCTACTGGCCCATTGAGCTCTTACACATTCAGCTTTGGACAACGGGAGGTAGAGAAGAATTAAGGATCAAAACCATCATCCACTGAGGGTTTGGGAGGCTTTTCTGGGGCACTCTTTATCAGACCTTTTACTTGATGGAAATTGCTGTGCAATGCTCACTATGCTGTCCCAGTATGGGTGCACACATCTGCATATCCATAATCCTGACATACAGTGCTTTGCACTCCTTAGCATGTTAAAGTATAAATAAATGCCCACCCCTCCAAAAATTAATTTGTGTAATAGAGATGGCAGTCCTTTGATTGGCATCTCATCTCACTCACATCCCTCTATTTGCCAGATTCTCCAGCTGCCAGTCCACAAATTAAACCAGGTCACCTTGGGCATAATCATGTATGCTGCAGAAATGACTTATTATTTTCCAGTAGCTTTTATTCAGATGTTTTCCACACACACATTTTGTCTTGGTAAACTATGTCTACAGTTTAAGTAAATAAGATAATATCACTTTGGTTATAGATTTATACAATAGCCCACACCCTGTACATTTATGCATATGAAGTAGATGCCATAGTTAGCAAACTTCATACAGTTTTACTACCTGTACTGTTGCACAAAGTAGTAAATTGTTTTCTTGCAAAGCTCTCACATATTTGCTCATTCTATAGTGTTGTTATTTAAGCATGCACAATTGACGTTTGATGCTATGGTACTTTTCTGCACAGGCCTTCAATAAAAATGGATGATTTCCTAATAAAAGTATGGTAGTTTTGTAACTGTCTCACTAAACATCAACTGCTAAACCTCAGAAACCTATTACTGCTCAGCAAACATACACAAAAGCTTTTTTTGGGGGAAGGGGGTACCTATCTGCTACTTATACACACACAACCAGGAGATCTCATGGTCTTGACAAAAACGGAAATTACCACAGTAGCTCAGTGTTGCTCTTTAGTGTTGCAGAATCTGAAACAAGGGATTAATGAGAAGAAAGTTCAACACTAGTACAATGATGTTAGCCTGGCACCCAAATGGGATATGTCCAACTAGGTTATCACAGTTGACAGAATAAATACAATTAAATAAACAAGTCAATAAATATGTCTTTAGTAAAATACCACATTTATTAATGAGATGATTGAAACAGTGGTATAGGCAGAGTATCTATACATTAATATCAATATCATAAATACTGATAAAGAATCATTTAAAACAAATACTAGAAAGACCTGTATGCCGAAGTAATTAAAAAACAGAATGCTCAATTGCTCTAGACATTCCCACCAAAGTCATATAATGGAAGTGTTTTGCTTAGTTATCTAATGTCAGCTAAATCATAAGTATGCCATTTGCAAACCATCATCAAACATACCAACAAAAACAGAGGTAATATAAACCAGGCCTACACTAAGTATCACTTAGAATTTTTTAAAAACTTTTATTCAAGTAAATAGAGTTCTAACAGCACCATCAATTACTACCACTATGTGGTTAATAAATAAGGACAAGAAAAAAACAATTTTTGATTGAAGACTACCAAAGTTTAAAACAACACTGTGAAACTTGATTTTACAGAAACATTAGCTACTGCAAAACAAGTAACATAAAGGTGTGACTATAGCAGTCAAATTTAAATGATGACTATGGCATACATAATTCTACTCTGATAGTTCTAACAAAACAAAAAATCTGCTTGCTACCTTCTCTATGAGACATTACATAATCCAATAAAAGTTGCTTCATTCAGCTATGATAGATGACAACTATGCATTAAAGCAGAAACTAACAACAGAATCATTATCTTCAGCTCATTTTTCTTCCAACATGGAATTTTTCAATCACTGTCTTAACAAATCCACATTCTGTGCGGATAAATTTAAAAAACATTATCTTAATGCAGCAAGTGTTAGATAATCTGTGCTGTTTTGCTGCAAAGGAGGTGACTGCATATGCTGACTGGACTGTAATTCGCTATCATGAATAATAGCTGTCATGTAGTCTGAAGCTTGTGTGTGTCAGTATATATTAGTTCTCAAAACTTTTTTGCTACAATTTTGTTGTATTAAAGTACAATATATTCCATCAAATCAACTGTGCACTGCAGTGGATGTAGAAAGATGAAATCCTTCATTCCATAGTAAGTTCTGCTGGAACTCCATACTAACTGGTTTTGACATGAACTGCATGGGGAATGTGCCATCTGCCCTTTTCCAAACTCCATGAGAATCAAGTCTATGTACTAAGACTCCACCTTCTGCCGTGACTAAATGTAATCGGAGAGCACAGATATGCCTCAGGAACTGGTATCAGCAGATAAAAAAAAGTCCGCTGTCAGAGCAGTCATCAGCTTGCCTTTAAAAGCACGCTAGTTTTAAGGAACAAGGATAAATAAATTAGCAGAG
The DNA here is from genome assembly GCF_019279795.1 of Protopterus annectens. Classification (NCBI taxonomy): domain Eukaryota; kingdom Metazoa; phylum Chordata; order Ceratodontiformes; family Protopteridae; genus Protopterus; species Protopterus annectens. The sequence continues at coordinate 380,325,833 of NC_056751.1, read as the reverse complement.
CTCATCTCAGAACCCTTTAATGCTCAAGAATTAACCTGAAAGTTATGTTTTGGATCCTTCCATTTCTAAAGCTCATAAGTAAACCAGTATTATGATAACCAATTACAAGTGAACATGGATGACCTGACCTAAGTACTTGAGAGTCTGACTGCTGGGAAAAATGTTATTTTTTTAAGATTTCAAAATGTGCAGAGAACATGCATGGTTTAAGGAGGTGGATATTTAAGGGTAACTAACTTTTGTACAAGTGTGTGGGCAAAGGTAGTGCACACATTTTTGTACAGAAATGTGGACTGTGATTTTTAAATTTAAATCTATACACTTCAGTGTCATACTCATTTTCAAGATATTAATTTCTTGCTTTCAGGCAAAACTGTTTTCTTCCAAACAGATATGGCTATACATTATAAACATTCCATGCAAAAAAACATGTAAAAGGATTGACTGTAGGTTACAAAAAATAAATGAAATGAAGACAAAAAGTTATCATTCCCTTCCAAAGCTTTGCATTTTCTACTCCAGTGTTACACAGAACAGAAAAGAAGACGATCAAGAACATTCTTATTTTACTACACAATTACACAAACAACATATATCTGCAATTAATGTGGGTAAACTAAAGCATCCAGCCTTGTTAGCTTCATCCTGTAATGAACTTGAACATTTTGAAAAATAAACACGCACTTTCATGCATATATGCTTCAGTTTTAAGATGTTCTTCCTTAAACTATGTATATCAGAAAGTAAATGACACCAACTCATAACTGGTAATGTAAACAAAATATAAATGTCCCATACATGGCCTTCTTGCTCAGGACAAGCCTGTATAATGGGTTCTAGGCTTGATAGCTGCCTTGATTATATCCAGGCAGCTCTGCTGCACTCCTTTAACACAGCATTGTAAATAAGGCTAAAATCAATACATAGCACAAAAAAAATCCACCCATACATTTTTAACAAAAACCTACACACTCTGGTTATGAAGCAAGTGGTTAAGTGCAATATATTTCAACTTTCTGCCCACTCAACAAAAGGACAAGAGTGAAAGAATGGAATGTACATTTGTGTGTGTGTGTGGGGGGGTCCATTTGCAGGTATCGTCAATGAATATGTTTTCTTTCATTCATTCAGTCATTCATTTGTATTTTTATTTAACTGAGGTAGACTGGTTAAAGCCATTTGTCACTGACAGATGCCTATTTATGATGCACAGTTAACTCTACAAGAATAAATTTTGCAACAATATATGTATTTAAAAGGTAACAAACATAGAACTAAATCAAATCCCCCTGAAAGAGTTTCCTATCCCACCTTAGTCTCAAACAAACGTATTACAACATTATACATAGTGGGATTTTCAAAGCTCCATGTCTTCTATGCAGTTAAGAAAGTGAATTTGCAAACCATTACGTAACACCTAATGTTAAATCAGTCCAGTTTCAGCAAACACCATCTAAGCAGAAGATACTAAAGACATCTGAGGTCACATTTGTCAAGAAGTGCCATTATTATACATTCAAGAATGATTTTGCATGGCTGAAATTTCTGAAGACAAATCTCGACTTACAGCTTTCTGAAAAATTGTGGGGAAAACATTTTTTTAAGACTTCCTTAACAGTTGGCAATTATTTGTTCCTGATGCCTCTGTTTACTGAATCCAAATATTCCCTGGACTGATATCCTGGGTAAGACAGGAGATTCAGGCAACCCATTGCAGCATCATGCTCTTGCCATGGGGAATTTTTGTTTTCCCACCCTACCTTTATTGCTGTTCCATGCATATGACATGCAAGGACATCAACTGCAAAACAGTGCGGATGTCTGCTAGTGCATAACAAAACTATTTTGTGGGTGTTGTAGCACCCCCAGAGTTTGCCAACTGAGGACTGCCGCACCAAGTAGACTCTCTCCCTCTCCTCTGACCAGGAGAGGTGAATGGATGAAATGCCAATCCTTCCCAGCTGACTTTTCAGGAGTAAGAAACTTTGATCAAACCATGGTCTCTGGTCACGTCTCCATTCCTCTGCACAACAGAGGTGGCAGATTTGTATTTTTTTCTGGGACTAATATCTGCTCTGGGTGAATGAAGCTTTTACCTATCTCTGCGGAAAACAGCATGATCATTCATGATTTATGTTCCCTAATTCATCAGCAAAATCTACTTTAGTAAAGTTTACAATTTCTAACTGATCAACAAAATCTACTTCAGTAAATTTTACAATTTCTAACTGATGTGTTGCAGAGAGAATACAGAGATAGCTTCTATCTTAATTACCAGGAATAAAGGTACCTCTCAAACAATGCAGTCTCCAGATGAACAGCTAAGACAATGTCTTCTTCACTTGTTTCCTTTTACAAAGAAGAGTAACAGATAATCCCAAGTGATGTCAAACAGCATATCTAGCAGTATGGTTTCATTTAAATATTTTATAACTGGATAATAGTATTTAATCCTCTGATACATTTTCCCACATGACAATAAAATAAATCTGAAAATGGCAACCCATATTATAATAAGATTAACAAGTTGTGCTAACATAAACTAGATATTATAATGTAAAAAATATTACTGCTACAATAAATGTATGTAAATTCAATAGGCTACAGATGTATCTTTTCTCTACAGTCTGAAGTTTTCAACTCAAACTCCCAAACAAGTTATTTCTAAAGAAATGAATCAATCTGTGGGCATCTCTTTCTGTCACCTAACTGCAGCATTGGTAGGACTTGGTTGTTGTGTGGAAGCAGGCTTTTCCACAGTCTAACGGACAGAAAAAAATAGAAAGTTTACTATTTAGCTTGCATTTCTGTGGCTCAGCCACATACTACACTTGAAATTTGCTTTTGAGTTTTTTTTTTTTTGTTACTCTTATGGATTACAGTACAAATATATAGACATTAAGTACAGTTTTACATGAATGAAGTCTCTCCAGCTATAGATGACAGCCAGACCTTATAAAAGGGGTCAGCTGAGAAAAGAAGTCCGAGTAGCAGTAACGTCCGGTATGATCACATTACATTTACTGAAAATGTTAACATTTGGAAATAACCTACTTTCTTCTCACATTTTCTGTGCTTAACTATCTATAAAATAGGAACATTTCCATGAGAAAACTGTTCCGTGTGCCCTTGTATACTAATAAGTACATGAGAGACCAGTAATGATTTAAGCATTTAACCTTATGCCCTGTATACCAGTCAGAGATGTTGGTGAAGCTGACCCCTGATAGAAAGGCAGCCTTCACATCTAACGCTCATAATCCCTAGTTAAGTTGTTTCTGAGATGCTGTTCATGTTTTGCATTTTATAAGTACTTTGCAGCATTTGGTGGTATCTATTGCTGCATTGTACTTTAGAGATTATGAACTAGATTATGGATTCAAGTGCCAAGCATCCATCAACATGGTGAGCTATTTGGATTCCTCTGAAGAGGCATCAGCAGAAAAGTGAAATAAGCTGATGGGCTTGATAAGTATTAATCAATACTGATGAGGTAAAACAGTTTTTGCTGTGAATAATTTGTGATATTAAAACCTCTAATGTTAAAACTGAGCAAAACTGAATCCTTTTCTGATGCTCATACATCTCAGTTGCAAGACACAATGGCCACAATCTGGAAGCACCAGTCAACTATTAGTCTGCTCTTATAACAGAAGAAACAGTTTATGTCTAACTGGCCTACTGGAGTGTTATCAAAGGGAAAAATCTCTGCATATTTCTTCAGTGGGACCTCCCTATATTATTAACTTGTAGTACCCCCTTCAAGATTAAATGAATGCACAATTCTCAAACTCATGAGCCAACTGATCTTCCAACTTTCATATTATGTGAATAAAATGGTTACAGTGGACAAATAAAAAAGGAAGGGACTTTTTAATGCCTACCCAAAAGGAAAAAAAAAAAACTTTCCAGATCATTCCAAAGCAATCATGGGTCAACAGAAAACTTTAAGCAACATATGTAGTAGCCTCTGCTATAAGAACTTGAGGAATTAAACAACTGGCTGGCTATTTATAAATTCACCTTTGTATGATTGGCATATTGCTCCTTGAAAAAGGAAGTAAAGTGTAAAAATGGATACTGGCAAGGTGTCACACGTCCACATGGCCCAATTGTCTTGTACATTCTGTGAACACAACTGATATGGAGTTCAAACACACTGCAGTTCTTCAGATCCACTGACAAAATACCAGGTTTTCTTTTGATTTACTAACTTTCTTTGGTAGAAATTCAGTATTATGGAAGAAGTTAATTTAACAGCAACTGGTGTGACAGATTATTAGTAATGTGCCTTGTTAGACCATAACTGCTTGGAATTAAAAATGGCTTTTGACACTGCAGGAAGGCAGCATGTAAACTGTGGAAGGTTGATCCTTTATTTTACAAGACAAACCTTCAGTAGAATTTATTACAGATAAAGTTAGACGCTATTGGACTGTTAATCCTATTCGATCAATGCCCATGTATACGTTGTGGAAAAGGCTGAAGCTATAATAAAGATACTGGGCCATTTTGCAAGGCTAAATATCTAACCCAGTGGAATAACACAATATTAAACTTGGAACACAGACTGCTCAGAACTCAGTTTACAATCATTTCATAAAACCGTATTGGGGGGGGGGGGATTGAAAAAATTAGCTTAAACTCCAAAATGTAAAGCAGTCTTCATTCTGCCAACCCTTACACATCCACACCACCTAGTTTTTTTTTTGTTTACAAAAGTTAGAAGCAGCGTTATCTGTAAGCCATTATCACATACATTCAGGCCCAACATAGGCTTGATTGTCCAGAACCAGCCATTGTAGTGGATTTTGAAAAGGGTTACGTATGGGGTGTTCTCAAACACAATGGTCTTACAGATGCTGTCATCACAAGGCCATAATTCCTGTACACAAACTCTAATAGTAGTGTTTCATCAAAAATCACAGCCTCCTCTCCCTTTGCATTAACTAAAAGTATGAGACAGGGTCATTCACTGTCCTCATTCATTTTTGCATTGGCTGTACAATCTCTAGCTCAAAGCATTAGAGGACAGTGACCCTTTCATGGCTGGGAATTAATGGGGTAGAAACTTGGGTTTTGTTCTTTGATTATTATGGTTTTGATTTTGCAGACAGCTCTATTAGAGTGATCTCTAAGCTGACCTCTCTGCTAAATACCTTTTATATGCTCTCAGGACTAAGAGTTAATGGCTCAGTGATGGAACTTTTTCTTGCAAATCAAGTACCTATTCAATTAATAAACAGTCAATGGTGACTTCCTTATAAATGGCACCTCTCCTACCTTTAAATAGTTGGGCATAAAAGTCCTTTCTTCTATTAAGAATATACTTATTCTGTCTGCAATCCCTATGGGTAGCAATCTGTGCTAACTCATTTTGTACTTTATTTAACCTTCTTGGGTGTTGTGAATACAGTGAAGATGCTATTGTACTTGCAAATCTGGGTTACCTACCCTAAATGTTTTTGCCAAAGCCTTCACATACCACCAGTTCTTTCATACATCTTAACACAACCCCTCACTATGGGTACAGCTGGAAGCTTACATATTAGTCAGCACCTCTCGTAAAGCAATGGTCTGATTATGACCAACTTCCTGTCCTACTTAAGACCCTAGTTCTATTATCTCCTATGTTTTACTTAGTCTCAGTTAGGTTATAGGACTGCTTTTGAATCTGAGTTTGAGATACATATTTGAGGATATACGCACACAAAGATAGGTAGTACACATACCTTTCTATATTTAAGTGCAAGAAATCTGGACAAAACCAGTAATAATCAGGGGACAAAGGTCATGAATCATAGGCCAATTTTGGATATTGCTCCTATAAATATAGGAAAGTTGCTAAAATAATAGATTTTGAGTTAGCTTGCATTTTAAGAAGAATATGAAGTCTGAAGCACAAATGTAGGTCATTGTATTGTGACTTCAATCTTCAATGACTTGATAGAACAACACAAATTTTATGATGACTAGATAAAAATATGAGAAAAAACCTGGACATTCTGAAAGAAGCTGGACATTTGAGAGGTATTGTGGTGCATTGCTGTGCTAGCAATCTTTGCATGAAAACTGGATACTGTACTTTTCTTAGTTTATCACAGTAGTGGATTCATGTTCCACATTCATTTCCTTTGCAAAACTGCAGGGCCTTTTTAACTCACTCCTAAGTATTACACCTCCTGCTTCCAGACTGGAAATGCAATACAGTTAACTTCATTGAAATCTGTCAGCTATGCTAACCCAGTATCCATTATGAAATTACTTTACAGTGGCATCATTATGAGATCACAGCAATGTGCATACCAAAGCTGTGGGACTTGACAAACTTTTTTAAAGATATATGTGAAGGAAACAAATGCTTTACCATAACATTCTAGAACCAGCCTCAATGGTGTGAGCCACTCAAATACTTCTGTACTTTAAGCCAGACGATGGACCTCTCTCATGATGATCTCATGATGAAGTCTCATTATGAGATGAAAGCGCTTATATGTGGTGGTTGTTCTAAATAAATTCGTGAGAGATTTATCCTACTTGCAGTTTGGAATCTAATTTTATTTTTACTTAGTTGTTTGTGACTATATTAGTGTGATTTTGGACCTCTCAAAAGTTTGGAGTTTGGTTTTAGCAACTAACACCAGCTGTAGTGGGTACAATGCAACTTTATCAGATTTTCTTCATACATTTCAGGCATATCCACTACTTAATTGCACTTGGGATTCTATAACTAACCTACCCAAATACTTTCTGTAGATCTCTTTCCTGAATACCAAAGATCATTACAGGACTGTGGATCACTTTTCATAACTAGCTGCTATAAAAGGTTAAACACATTTTTATTATCCTCTCTGTAGGTCAGTCATGTTCATCCATAAATTACCCTATGACCTGTAGCTGCAGCCACTTTGTTGACTGTGCAAACCACAGATGACTGATTATAACAACATCAGTAATAATAATAAAAATATAAAACACATTTTTAAATAAAGAATACTTTTTATTCAGTTGCTGTAAAATGTAAAAAGAGTGAAAAGCTTGCAAAAGAAACAGACAACCTGATTTCAGGAAAGCATTTGAGGTTGGTTTTACTGATTCTAGTAATGAGGCACCAGAAGTAAAAGCAGGAATCAGCGGAACCAACCTCAAATGCTTTTTTGAAATTAGGTTGTCTATGTTTCTTTTACAAAGTTTTCACTCTTCCTCCTTGTTTTTTACTTTTTAGAGTAACTGAATAAAAGCATTCTTTATTAAAAAATCATTTATATATATATATATTTATTTTTTACTTTTTATTCTGTATGTCAGTCTGCATGTATATTATTAGATGTTGAACACTGAGCATTTGAAGAGGTGTATCACTGGGTTTGTCAGATAGAATAATAGATTGTGTGTTTAGTGCATAAAATTTCAAAGAAATGAAAGTTAGGTAAAGAACCAGGCATGGCATAAAAAGATAATATTGTAGTTAAGAGATGAGGTGTAAAACAGATTCAGAGACAATATATGGTTATGATAAGGTTTACATTAGAAATATAGAGGTGGAGGGGGAGGAATGTCACAAAATGTATAAAACTGTTATTTGCTAGTAAAATTATTCATGTATTGGTAAAGAATGAAAATGTTTCATTCTTTCTGTTGTGATAAAAATATTTTCTGTTCTATGTTTAGTAATTAAGCTGGTCTGTATTCAGCACAATATACAGAGTCTCCTTTAGTTTTCAAAACTTGGGTAATGAAGAAATATTTCCAAGAGGAGAGGAGTTATCAATTTTAATTGGATATCTGTTAATACTTCTTTAAATAAATAAATCGCTGTTGCAGGCATAAAGTTACATATTGGTGTTCTGTTAATTTTATTTTTTTGAGTGACTTCATCTGTGGATATGTCACATGGTATTTTATCACTGTCAGCATTTGAAAGCTTTGAGCTAAATTACCAAATACATTTCCATAAGGGGAATCATTTTTATAACTTCTATTTCTACTCATATTTAGGTTATTGTAATATTTGATTTCACAAAAATATTCTATTTCTTTATTTTATAATCTTTGTTAACTTTGATCTCTCTGATATGATTACCCTTGGGGTACACCAGTGGTAACGGGGAGGTAAAAAGAGACAGTATACTGCCATCTAACAATTTGCTGTCTGTCAAATAGGTAGCTTTTAAACCACTGAAGTGGAAGAGGATATAAGCATAATATCTGGTTGCCTGTCAGGAATAACAGTAGCAACAAAATTCTATAAGCCAGTGCATTCTGAGTGAGCTACACCATAACTAGAACATTCTCTTGCAGACCCTCATGCTTTTGTTGGCTATGCAGTTCCACTGCTGTCTTTATGTTCAACATGGCCATTGTTGATAATTTGTAGGCCTCGTTTTCCATCCCACTCATGATCTACACAATAGATCTAAAAGCACTGAGGCCTTAACTTTATTGTCCTGATCATGGGTGTGACAGAGTAGAAAGCCTGAAACTGAGATTTGTGCAGCCCCACACCTAGAAGGTGGCACAGGCAAGGCTGCTTTGAATGGAGGTGCCAAAGTAGGAGCATTTCTAGACAGGAAAACAAATAAATACAAATCCAAAATAAAAAATATAAAAATACAAATAAGAAAAACACCTCTAGTTGATTGGGCCACTAGTGTGCCTATGCCTATGGCTAGCCACTAGCAAATGGTCAGTGATGGGATGGCATTGCCTTCAGCAGATGTCAGAGTGGTACCAGAAGGCAGCATACAGAAGATGCACTTTCTTTCAGCTGAGTGCTCTTTGGGTCCCACTTCTGTTGAAAAGAAAAAGAATTTCAAATGTTACATAGGTAGTCAAAGTCCTGACAGCAGCTGTACAGTCACAACCTGCAATCACAACCTGCCTTCTCCATTTCTGAGCCCAGCAGTAACTGCAGAATGAGAGCAGTTTTGTTTCTTGGTCAGCTCCATCTGCAAGTCGTTCTACACCTGCCCTTAAAACAGACTGCATAACATCCCTACTGCCTCCTAAACTCAGATGCTGATTTGCTCCAATCCTTATCAGCTATAATACATTCACCTACTAGCACAACTTCACTTTCATGCTCAAAAGTGCAAAAATGATGCCAAGAGTGACTTTTGCTCCACTTCCCTAGTGCTCAAGGTCAGTGAGTAAATGCCATGCTTATAAATTAATATCTGTAACTCTCAGTAGCATATCTTACATTAATTATGCACCCTCCAGTGTGTTTTATGTCTTATTTTTTAAACATCTCCTGACAAAGACCTACATCTTTACCTGTTACTATCCAAGCAATTTAAATACAATTCCTTATTTTTATCTTATCAAGGTCAGGAAACTGTAGGACAATACTCCTAAATTAATACGTTTGCTTAAAATACATTTTCCAAGTCATATGCAAACAGGCACCTACGAGGAATGAAATACATCTTCTATTCCATGGACTTACTCAAGCATATACCCCAGCACATGCATTTTGTATGACTTTATTTTATACAAAAGGATATACAAGAATTTTAATTTACACAACAATATGGCATATTTATCACAGTTAATGGTTTTACATTTTTGTTACATTACATTTTTTTCAGACTGGCAGGTTGCCAATTTTTTCTCTGTCATTTTTTTTTCTTTTACTCTACTAAAACGTCACATTGTCAAGCATAATGCACTGTCTGGGGATCAAGGAGGGCAGGGCTTTACTTGTGAAGGAAGGGGCAAAAGTCTGGATGCTGACATGCACTTCCAAAAGTTCTTATCACGCTATTGTTTTCTCAAAATATTATAACATCAGTGTCATATGTTATAGCTTTCAGCAAGACATTTTAAAATTGTGCTGACTGGCTAATCTACTAAGGTTTTGAATTTAAGTGCTTGCCTTCCATATGGAATTATTTAAGTATGCTCTTCTCAGAAGATATTAGGATGCAGATGTATTCCTGTTTGTTTATCTTGCGGTATGACTATACCAGAGCAGGGATGGTATACATTTAATTGTGGTAGTCTCTCACATGTCATTCTCGAGGCCAACCTTTTAAAGAAAATTCACAGCCTCAAGATGGTTTCCTCACTCCTGATTAACACCACAGAACATACTAATCAGTCAGTTATATAACTGAACAGGCCTTCTGTCTGTAGACATCTGACAACTACATAGCCAAATGTCTTAAGAGCAGTGGGATATAACGTTAACAGTGAGGGTTAACCTCAGTTTCATAAATCCTCCTGCATAGAAAAAATGTAATTAACTTTTCTGAAAGCACATTTGAAGAGAGTACATCATAAAACAGAATAAAAGCTTTTATTTTCAACACAAATCAGTTCCTCCATGAATGCCTGTTACATATTTAGTCAGTTTTGGCTGAACTTATACAATCTGACATGATATACTGTCAGTTATAACCACCGCTTACATTAACAATACCAACTGAATATGTACAACTACTACATGACTGAAAAACATTTCTACTTCTTCATACAAACAGCACACCACTGACAGCACTGAACTTACAGCCACTTCCATAGATTTCACAAAGTACCAGGTTCCATTTATTCCTGGACAACATTGGTTGGGCAGTGCAAAATGTTGCATAACCTAACAGGCCCACTTTTCTTGTTGTCCTTCAGACTTTTCATAAACAGAATACATAGTCACACATTCACTGGGAATCAATAGTAGACCTGCACCTTACATGCTGTACACATTACCTCCAAGATACGGGTTTGAAGCAGAGTATAAATAGCAGGGAAATGAAAACTAGTATGCAGTACTAAGCTTCAATACTACCCCAGCAAATACAGCTCAGAATTCACAGCTGGAGAACACATATGCTTGTGAAACATGTAGCTAAGCTTAAACAGTTTATGAGTAAATGCACCAGAAACAACAACATAAAAAAATAATTTTTTGAAGGGAGCAAGCACCCTTGCACTTTAGTATGTTAAATTCAGCACTGACTCTACTGTATTATTTTTAATCCATGTTAATACGCCTTGGAGAGAAATAGAGAGAGAGCAAGATCAGAAGCACACAGAGAAATCCCTGTTTTGCTGTTTGTCCAGGAGGATGCAATCATAGAAAACACAAACACCCAACAAACTCTAACATATCCTTTCCATATGGAGAAAGCAATAACATTTGCACAAATTCATTTGTGTTGTACAACTTGCACAATCCTGTATTAAGTAAAATTTTACAAACCCGAGAACTCTAAACACAAATGAACCAAGTTTTATCAAACATGCAGATCAGCACAAAGCAAAACATTATTTTAAGATGCTACGTATTCCTCATTCACATATCCACAGTGACTAGAATGTTGCTGCTAAGCCTGTCCCCACATATACAACCAAACAGAGCCCCTCATACCCTGCATACTTTAAAATCCTTGAAATATGCAAAATGAAAGCACTCCTGGCAAGAAGGGTGGGGGGTGGTGTCTAGCTCATGGTTCCTAATCCTTGCAGTATAATATGGGATGAAGAAGTTCCAGGTTAGGCAGAGTCCCTCATTGACTCTCTTCAAGAGGAATCTTGATGAGTGGATGGGAGATCGTAGGTTTACCACGGTTATCACTTCTGTGTCACTGTTAGACAGAGGCACAGTATACTAACCTCGAAAAAGGGCATAGCAAAATTAATTTAAAATGGGTGGCAAAAGCCAAACACACTCTGGCTAGGCTTATAAATGCCCTAGGGCAGATAGCCTAGTATGAACCTATGAACCTATAATACCCACATCTTCTGGGTGGATCTTACTGCTGACTTCAATATTTGTCCATCTTTCTATTTTCCATACTGCTACAGTAAACCCTCTGAGAGTACAGTTGTGTAAAATCTTACCATAACAGTAGATGTCCTTCTCTTCACTGTTGCAGTATTCTTAACATGATGGGAGATCCCCTGCCAAGAGTGGCCTGATGTTCGGCCAGTATACTAAAGCCTTTAGCTTGCTACTGATACACCGTACGTCACATATATGCTTCCTGCACAAGGTGTAGGACATAAAGGTGCAGTCCAGATATATAATACTAAAAACTGAGAGCCCTGGGGGAACCCAGCCCTAGGACACCAGAGGGTAACATATACATCTAGAGAGACAAAAGACCAGGGGGTGGAGGGAGAAAGTGAATACTGCAACAATGAAGAGAAGGACATCTATGGTTATGGTAAGACTTTACACAGCTGTACTATGTCCTTCCATTTCACAGTTGCAGTATTCTTAACATGAGGGAGAGGGTCAAAGTTCAGGAAAAAGACAGGGAAGTGGAAAGGCCAAAAGAGCCTTCTAAGAACCCATGAAGAATGGCCCTAGCAAAACCAGCTCTATCCCTGGAAATGACATCAAACTTGTAATGCTCGGTAAAGGTATGCACCAAAAACCAGGTAGCTGCCTCAAGGAAGTAAGTAGTATCCAAACCCTTGAAAAAAGCACCTCTACTCATCACTCATTAGACCCATTATAGAGTACAATGCCCCTTTTTATTTGTACCTCACAAGACATCTACAACAACTGGAAAGGCCACAGAAATACCTCACAAAGAGGATTACCGGCCTCAAACAGATGTCCTACACAGACCGTCTCAAAAAACTCCAGCTTTACTCCGTCGCATATTGCCTACTCAGAAGTGATCTCTGCCTAACATACAAAGCTATGTCAAACCCAGAGCTGTTGGACATGCTCTACTTAAAGAAATCTCAATCCCTCCGAGCTACACGCTCTAGGGACCTAAACCTTGTCGCCACAATAAACAGAACATGCCAGAGGGATATATTCCTGTCCCAGACACTTCCTATACTCTGGAATAAACTACCTATCTATATTAAACAAAGCTCCTCATTAGCACTCTTCAAGAAAAATCTTGATGATTGGATGGGAAATAGGAAATTCACCCGGGGGATCACCTCTGTGGCTCTGCCCGACAGTGGCACAGGAAAATAATTTTCTTGGGTGGCAAAAGCCAGAGTACCTTTTTGGCTGGGCTTGTATAGGCCCCAGGGCCGATAGCCTAGTACCTACCTATGAACCTATGAAGAAGCCAAAGACCTAGTGTAGTGACCCTTAACCACAGAGGGAATGCTTGTTACTATGATAATAACAAAAATAAATGGCTTTAGAAATGCAAGAAGAAATAGCCTGCTTGGAAACCACCAAATCTAATGATCTAGAATGAAAAGAAACAAAAAGCTGATCACATTTTCTAAAATCTTTAGTTTTGTCCAAATAAAATCTGAGTTGTCTATGCACAGCCAAACTATGCAACACCTTCTCACTAGCAGATTGTGGAGAAAGGAAAAAAGTGGACAAATTAATAGACTGATTAAGAGACAAAACATTCACCACCATAGGCATAAAAGGAGGACTGGTATGAAGAGACACACTGTCCTTATGAAAAACTAAAAAGGGAGGAACAGCCATAAGCCCTTGCAGCTCAGAGACCCATCTGGCAAAACAGCAATGCTTTAATGAAGATGAAGCTACAGGCTCAAAAGGAGCCAGAGACAATTTCTCCAAAACAAAATTAAGGTCCCAGGAAGGAAGAACAGGTTTCCTAGCAGGATGCCTTTAAGAAACTGTTTGGCCTCGAACCTAGAAACAGAGAGGTCAGCTTTAACAGAAGAGAAATAGCCAAAAGAGCATCCACAGTAAATGGGTCCAGGTTATGAGAAAAATATCAAACAGAAAATCTCCTCCATTTGGACAAGTAGGATTTCCTAGCACTGAGTTCCCTGACCCCCTGAAGAACCCCTTAGCACGTCCTCAGAAAAAAAGTGCCTATGGGGAATCAAAATCCTATCACCCACAGTTTCAGTTAAAGTGTGTACAGGTTAGGATGGATGAGAAATCCTTTGTTTTGTGTGAGAAGATCCACCCTGTGAGGTAACTTGCGATGACTGCCCTTGGCCAAGTGTAGAAGAAAAGGGAAATAATGCTGTCTGGGCCAAAAGGGAGTCAGCAGTAAGATTTTGGGAGCATCCTGTTATGTCTTGCACAGAACATCTGGAATGAGAGGTGGGGGAGGGAAGGCATAATGAAACATCTCCTTCTATGAAAAAGATAGGGTGCCTACCTTCCAAACCATGAAAAAGATAAGGCGCCTACCCTCCAAACCACAAGACATGGAGTTCTGATACAAAATAGAGGAAGCTGCCTGTTCAGAGAGGAGGCACAGAGATCTACTTTAGGAATACCCCAGTGGTGGATAATGTACTGATACACATTCCTGTGAAGCATCCAGATGTGAGTTTGTGTTATGGACCTGCTCAGTGAGTCTGCCACAAAATTCTGACTTGAAGGAATATACACTGCCTGAATTGTGACCTGGTACTGAATTGTTAACTCCCAAACCTGGAGTGCTAATCTGAAAAGCAGATAATACCTTGTCCCCCCTTATTTGTTGAAGTACCACATCACTGTAGTGTGGTCTGTAAAGATCTTTAGGGGCCCTGGAGTAAACAGAAGATGAAAAGCAGAGGGCCAACAGAAGAGCTCACATCTCCTTGATATTGATGTGCTCCTGTTGCTGCTGAGGAGGCCAAAAGCTTTGCACCTTTAGGGCTCCAAAGAAAGCTCCCCAACTCCTGTCTGAGGCATCTGCAAACAGCTCCTGAGAGGGAAGTGGGAGTTGAAAGCGAAGGCCTGGATTCAAAATCAGTTGGTGAAGTGGAGGAGTTCCCTGGTCAGCCTCAGTAAGAAGCTGAGATCCCTTATAAGATCCTCCAAAGCTTGCTATGAAATGAAAATCGCCACTGCTTCTAGGGACAGCCACAAAGCATTCTATAGCTATGTCAAGAATCTCAATGGCAACACCCAGATCTGCTTTGAGTTACAGCACAACATCATAAAAATTACAGAACCAACTGATATTGCCAACGTCCTGGCAGATAAGTTCAGTGCTGACTTTACCCCCCTCTCACCCCTAAAGGGCCCATATCTATACAGGAAGAATGCAGAGTCCCTGTAATCACAACTATGCAGGTAAAAGCTGCACTCTCTAAAGCCAAAAACGCAGCATCTATGGGACCGGACAACATGCCAGGCTGCATTTTACATGAACTTCAGAATGAACTGGCTCCCCACCTAAGCACCATATTCAATCATAGTCTCACATCAGTGTAAAAGTTGCAGACTCCAAATCTGACTTCAAACCAGTGACAAGTGGAGTACCACAGGGTTCAGTCCTGGGACCTCTCCTGTTTGGTATCTACTTCTCTGAAGTACAGACTAACACAGAAGGCCTTTGGCTAATGAAGTTCGCAGATTACTGCAAACTAGGAGCCATAGTTGAGTCCCCAAATGATGTGGACATCCTACAGAAGGGCCTCACTGAGACAGATGCCTGGTGTCATAGCCATGGCCTCAAGCTCAATGCCAAAAAGTGCACTGTCATCCCCTTTGGTAAAAACTCTGTACCCATGAACTGCCACACAGGCGGCAGTCTACATAATGCCGAATGTGTGATAAGAGACCTGGGGACCCAGGTGGAAAGTAGTCTCCCCTATGATAATCACATTGCCACAGTAGTCAGGAAATCCTTCTATGTGGCACACCTCATTACAAAAGGGTTCTCATCTAGGAAAAAAGAGGTCATTGTCCCCCTCTACTTGACACTCATTAGACCTATTATAAAGTACAATGCCCCTTTTGGAATGTACCTCACAAGACATCTGCAGCAGCTGGAAAGGTCACAGAAGTACCTTGCAAAGAGGATTACTGGCCTCAAACAGATGCCCTAAACTGACCATCTCAAAAATCTCCAGCTTTACTCCGTAGCATATCACCAACTCCGAGGTGATCTCTACCTAACATATAAAGCTATGTCAAACCCAGAGCTGTTGGACATGCTACACCTAAAGAAATCCCAATCCCTCAGAGCTACATGCTTTAGGGACCTAAACCTTGCCACCACAATAAACAGGACATGCTGGAGGAAGACTTCCCATACTCTGGAACAAGTTACCATCTATGTCAAGCAAAGTTCCTCATTAGCACTCTTCAAGAAAAATCTTGATAAGTGGATGGGAAATAGGAAATACACCCTGGGGATCCCTTCTGTGGTTCTGCTTGACAGGGGCATAGGAAAATAACTTTCTTGGGTGGCGTAAGCCAGGGAACCTTGTTAACTAGGCTTACTTAGGCCCTTGGGCCGATAGTCTAGTACCTACCTATGAACCTATGAATCCACCACTGAAATTTCAACTTGAGACATGACAGGAGGAGGACTAGAAACTCTAAAGGATGGGAATGCTGAAGCCAAATTGACTTTAGATACCACTGAACCTTTCTTGTGTGCAATCTGGTGAACGGAAGCATAGGGATGCTGGATGCCATGAATCCCCAAGCCCTTAGAAATTCCCTGGTGGAAATCAAGGCCAGGAGAATTAGGGACTAAAAAATGAAACCAGAGTGTATTGTATATGAATGAAGATGAAGGGGGGTTGGGGTTATTAAATGCAGTTCTGTATTGAGTTTCTTTAAGTTTGGATAGAGTATTAAGGTGGGTAAAGGAAGAGAATGAAAATTTAATACTGAGGATTTTCCAGATACAAGTCTAGAAACTTCTGTGAAATGATGATGAGAATAAAAGAGAACAAATAAGAATGACAAATTTATCATGAAAAAATACAGAAAAGAAAAACTGAAGATAAAAGGATTTGGTACAATATTATGATAAAACAACAGCATTATGTAAATCCAGGAGAAAATGCACCAGAAGAAGTGATTAAACCACCAATGTAAGGAAAGTGATGTACCAAGATAGGAGAGTGTCAGGATTTCCTATGGTGACTGGTAATAAATAACTTAGTAGTAAAGAGGAATGTAACACGGGGAAAGAAAAATGGAGGATTCGGTTCCTAACAGGTTACTTCTTTACCACTATACACAAGTGTGTAGATTATATTTAGAACCATTCCCACTGTCATACTACTTCTTGAACATGTTTTTTCTGAGTTTATTCCCTAAATCAAGAATAATTTACCTATTTAAGCTGGGGCAGCTTTGCTGTTAACACTACCAGTAGTGTATCGCAGGACACTTAATTGCATGATAGTTCAGTATATAGTTTGCAATAAAGAAATGCTTACTACAAATATTTTAGCAACATGGAAAATGCAGATGATTTCTGCTTATGTATGACTCCTCCACAAACAGGTAAATCTGTCAACTCAATTTATAGATGTTTTACTATAATATTTCTGCAAAGCAGCTGAACTTTTTTCTGCCAGATTTACTTTTATAATATGAACTGCAACAAAACTGGCACATTAAGGAGATATGCCAACCCAAATCCATGCTCTGTTATTTTTACACTGCAATTCATGGCTGCAAATATACAGCTGTATACTTTAGAAAGTTAAGCTACTTCTATAAAACTTTTAGTTAGTGTCCATAATCCACAGTACACATTTTGGCCCACTGCATGAACAGTACAGACACAGGAGTGACCTAGTGAAAGGCTACGTCCCTCACATGTTTTTAAAGTTTTTGTATCTAGTCTTGGATTACGTATACAACCAGTACCTATACAGTACTGTGTGGGAGGTCTGTTTACTGCACTCTATCACCAGAGGGGGAGTTTAGTGTGCACATTTCAAGTTAATAGCTCTCCCATGCAGAAACATTCTGTACACTGCTGCCTTTGGTCATGAACACCTGCGTTAAAGACAGAAAGTAACAGTCAGTGAGCCCAATATTTACCCCATATGGTAACTGGTCTGCTGTCCATCTTCTGAAAACAGTTATTGGTAGAG
This sequence comes from Protopterus annectens, assembly GCF_019279795.1. Taxonomy (NCBI): domain Eukaryota; kingdom Metazoa; phylum Chordata; order Ceratodontiformes; family Protopteridae; genus Protopterus; species Protopterus annectens. The sequence goes on along the minus strand of NC_056751.1, from coordinate 380,308,082 downwards.
GCAGGAAGTAATTGCAGAAATCTTGAACCACATGCATTTTAAGGGACTATTTGCATATGCCATACAGATGATTTTCTTTGCCTTAAGTGTTAACTTAAAGAAGCAAAGACAATTAGCTCATGGGTTTGCAGCACCATACAATAAACTGTACTATAAGGAGTTCAACTAACTCCTCATGTTTTGTTTCATTCTACACATTTTCTGCACTCTGTGATAAAATTATGAGAAGATTTCTAATTAATTAATTTATATTTGTTAACCAGGTAGATGGACTGATCAACTCTCCCACTTCAGCTATGATCTGGGCTCTTTAGGACAAGACAAAAAAAATATCAAACACAGATAATTACCTATCAAATCAGAGATAAAATCCTACCATACAAAAGAAAAAAAAATAAAGAACAAAACTTTTGATGAACATGGTTTATCAAAACACTACTTCAACAAGAATTTTCAGAGTAGTGGAAATACAATATCAATACAGACCTTTCAAGTGATAGTGTGAATACTACCAAAGAATGCATGAGAGCAGTATGGGGTTATAGTTATTCTTAAACATAAACACAGAGGATATATACAAAGAGGAACTTATTTCACTTTATATTTTCATCTACTCCCTTGAAAGCAAACACATTTTCATACTTTGCCTAAATCATAGTATTCCATTTTAGTCTCTGTAGGATGACTTTTGCATAACATAACTATGTTCATTAGCTGGTCGGGTTAAGTACACCTAGTCTTAGCTGGAGAAAGAATGTTATTGTGATGAAGCAGGTATATAGGGAAAAATCAAGATGAGTGCTTAGTGAAACTATATACTGGATACAAACAAGTTTATACAATATTAGGAGTACGATCTTACTGAATATTTATATTTACACATATATTGATTACTAGGCATTAGTTGCCACAATTAGGTCACATTTATCCATTTTATAGATTACACCAATTCTGGATTTAGTCTATAGTGTCTGTCATTCTCTTTTATTATCTATCATTAGTTCCATTATTAACATTTTATCTATTAATGTTAAGTAGAACATGAGTAAGTAATATTATGTATGTGATTACACATCGTAAAGGTTGCGTTATGTGTTTTAGTTTTATCTTTATATTTATTGTAATTTTTACTTTTCATTTGTCACTGTTCAAGTAGAATTTTTATTATAATAGATTATGCTACTTTTTGTAGCATTGTACCTTTAAAGAACAATTAGCCATTTGGCGCCAAAGAACTTATTTAAAGTGTTGGAGAATTGGTTTTAATTAGTTCTGAGGAAGACCAGATAACTGGTTGAAAGCGCTAAACTCAAAAACTTTTTTTGGCGTTTTTTATTTTGTGTACGTTATACATTTGGTGTCAGTCAGCTGTTGTGCCTTATCTTTTTAACAGTTTTGTAGTCTAGTCCGTGTCATCCGTTTGTTTTACTGGCGTTGTGTGGATTAATAAATCGTGTAAGAAGAATTGTTTCCTTGTGGTCACTGGGTCGAGTGGCGCTTATTGGTGGAACCGAAGCTCAACAGACAGGCCAACTTAATCTTCAAGAAACTTTTTTTTATGATATGGTAGGGAGTCAATAAGAAAATTAAACCTGAAAGGTAGATACCATACCTCTCCATGTCTTAGAGCACAGCCTACAATAATAGGGGCCGACTTTAAAAATTTCTCTTACAAACTTAGAAAGCTGTAGAATAATAGTAGTTGTATTAGTGTGCACTTTCTAAAATATGTAAAGTCTGAACTCGAATGTCCTTATTTAGTGACCACAATCCACAGTGATTTGCCACAAAAATCACACATTTTTGAGGAACAGACTAAAAATATGAGGCAAAAATCTGGACAGTCAAGAGCTAGGGTAGGTACTACGTATGGATAGTGCATGCACTAGTTAGGACAAGTAAAAACTAAGCAAAACTGTGTTGAAGATACCAAAGTGAAAAGAAAAGATTAGCTTCCAATCCTGACGTGAATGATGCAGGCTAGATTTTTTTCATTCCGAATGGATATCAGGCTTATCTGATGTACTTATTCAAGGAGTTATTTATATCTCCCTAGCTAATTGAATTATTCCTTGAAAACATCAGAGATGTGAAAATAAACATGCAAACATTTGGCATGAAAGGTCATAGCTAAAACTTTCTTAAAAGGTATCGGAAACAAATCTGTACGCACAAAAACAGAGAGCATACAAGTGTCCATTACTTCAATAAATGTAATTCAGAAATGACAACATAAGGTGTGTTCCCTTGGTGACAAAGAGACGGAACCCTGAATGTAACCCAGCTTGATTAGTGACTTGAGAGGTAGACGAGATGGCTTGGAGGCATGGAAAGGAGCATCCTCAATCAACTCAGCCATCTTCTGTGTGATGGAGATGGTGTAGGTATATCCTGGGGTTGGGAATTCCAGCAATGAACCTCAGGTGACAAGTAGGATCATAGCAAGAGTGTCAACTCTCTCACATTCATAAATAAGTGATATCACCATATTGTACCTCTTGCATGCCACACCATGACGTAATGGCAGAGAGAACAGTTGCTTCAGTGGGAAAAAAAATCCACCTTGGATTATTTCTTACCAGACTTGACTAACCTCCTCTGGATGTAGCTATGATTTTACTAAGGTAGGAAAGGCAAAAAAAAGTTAGAATAAAATTTTGTCTCAGTATTGGAAAAATACTTTAGTTCCATGAAATGCAAACCACTGCCAATATGATGTATGTCAAATGTCACAGCTAAGTGGAGGTCAGTAATTTAAATCCAACCACTAATCTGCAGGTGCATAAGGGACAGCTGAAGGACAACAATGTTAATCCCACTACTGTTTACCAGTATGTGAGGAAACTAGGAAAGTAAACTATGTTCAAAACTTGCAAGCTGTAAAACGGATCCCAAATTACTGATCAAAACTATGAAATGTGTCCAAGCAGTGGCAGTCATAGTACCCCACTAAGACGGTGGGGATATTTACAATAATACAAATTGCAAGCAGCTACTGTATTTCAGTTTTTTCTCAGCTGATGGCCTTGTAGAACCAATTCTAATTCCCTTACTTCCTATAAAATTCCTGGAGCGAATAATACCTTTTCACAGCACATCACTTGAAGTTGATACACCTACAAGGTCCAATCATATTATTTCTGTAATGATGTGTAAACATTGTTCCTTGATGATCTCATGTATAAAACAGTAACGGCCATCTTGTTTTGCTTTCATCTGCTGCATTTTTTCTGTGCCTCCTGAATCAGGCAGCGCCTGTATTGTGCACATGCTGCTGCTTCATCACACGTATACATTCATAGACTAGTACTAGGCTAACGACCCAGGGGCCTTCTAGGCATTGCCAAGTTTTCCCGAAAGAATGATGTTGTCTTGTGTCCAAATATGACACTGAGGGCCAGGTATTTATAAGCTACCTCTGTCCATAAGGGACATGGTTGCTAGGCCCAGTGTAAATTTGCTATTCCTCATCCACTGGTTGTGCTTAAACTGGAACAGTGTTATCAGGAAACTCATTCACAGACATACTGATATAACTAAGTCTAAGGAGTAATGGCTGGATTTGAACAGACTATTTAAGATCACAAGGTACAGAACAATGCTTGAATTGCACGTGGCACACACTGAGGAGAAAGACATGTCACAAGGGCCACACTATTTACAAGGTGATCTGGTATTCACTAAGTAAACTATGAAGACTTAATCCTTAACATGAAATGCACAGTGTAGGCATAAATACAGACTTATATTAATAGCATTTTAGACCATCACGGCTAATATGATTCAAAAATCCCTTACAGCTGCATATAAAGTTTATAATATCTTTTAATACACAACTTTATTTTACTGTTGACTTCAAACTGCATGTTTCCTATTGCACATTATCCTGAATCACTTTTGAACTGCTTCAGTTATTTGGCAAAACTGGCAACAGGAGGAAGGCAGTAATCAAACAGTAAGCTAAAATTTGGTTAAGACTGAAGTCCAAAACCAAAGGAAATCAAGCTGCTTTAATAAAATCCAGGGACAAGTCCACAGTAAATAATTCCAGTAAGTGCTTTCATCTGTAATAAGACTTCTTCAGACTGGAAGTTAATATTCAAAAACACACATTTAAATACTTTAAAAGTCACATGACCACATACTTAGTGTTTAACCCTTTACGCTTCAGATACATAATAAAATCTTCTCTACTGTTCAGACCAGGGGGCAGCAAGCATGGAGTCTAACCTGCCAACTATATTCCAGCCACCCCAATTCATCTTCCAGATTAAATGAATTTTCTATATTTGCATGAACTATGTTTATAAGGCTTCCCCAAGGCATTCTTTTCATCCCCAACAGAAACTAGTGGAGGGCTAAATGCACTCAGCATGTTTACTCCCAACTCACTCCAAAAAATCTGTGAATCCATTCCAGATGACATAAAATCCACCTGATCTATCAAAAACTTTGAGTAAGAATTAAAACATTTTCTATATAAACAAGCATGCTGTAAATACTTCCAGAATAATCCCACATTCTAAATCTCAGATATCCAGTCCTTCTCACTACTTCTCATCATACGTGTGTTTTTAGTGAACTGCTGTCAAGACAGTATCTCACCACTTATCTCTACATTCCCAATCTACAAACCTTTAACTTTTTCTGCATTATCCTTTCTCTCTTTTTAGCAATACTTTGTATACTCGTTTTTCCAAGAAAACATTACTGGCAACAGTATTGCAGTCTTTCTCAGACATATGTGTAATGCAAATCCAGAAGAACAGTTATCTACCTGAATTAATTGTATAATCTCATTTGCTGTTCTCTTTTTGTTGCATACCCATGGCAGAGCCTGAAACTGGTCCCCCGAGAGCAGTGCTTTACCGCAGGCATTAAATGTATAAATACATCAGTAAAAGGATGATGCTAGACATTCTCTTGTGCTTATGAAGAAATTATACATTTCTTGGCATTTCCCAGTGCAGATTTCTATTTATTGTTGTTGACATTCCTATTTCTGTAAATTTACTAATTCATATAATGTCAACATTTTCTCTTGCCTCCAGTCATGCACGTCATGTCACAAACTACTTATTTCTACAGTGTTGTTTTTTTTTTTTTATTTTGTTTCATTGTTGGAGTAGTTTCACTGTCTTCAATGTGACTTTGTTTTTATATGCCCAGGGCTGTTGCTGAAAGCTGTTCCTGGAGCAGCCCACCTACTTAATTAATGAATACATAAGCAAACTGTAAACCTGCCTACTCAGAAGTGCCAAAAAACGTAGTAAAGGCAGGACCTAACAATAACTCTGGGACCCCAAGCCAGACTGAACTTGCTCCCATTACATACTCTGTAACAAGTACAGAAAATAATCATCAAAACTGAATATGAAAAGAAAGAACAAAAAGAACACTCTTGCCTTTTCCCAAAACAACTGAGCTATGATACTGGGCCTGTATTGTACCATTCTACAAAAGAACAAGGAAACAAACAAAACATAAATAAATAAAACTACAGAAATCAAGAAAGTATATGAATGTTTTCACAGATAAAAAACACAAATGGCATTTTATCCTAAGCACAGACATATCCCAAAGAAACCTGACTTGAGCACACAAAGTGAAAATAAACAGTATACTGTTCAACCATTCACAAACAAGGACAAAATTAGCTAAACATAACTTACACTAAAAAAATGTATCTACCTTATTTAACAATGTATTTATGGGAACATAAGTTACCCTTGATTCTTAACTTACATGATCTAACAATCAGAGTAGGAGCAAAATACAGACTGCGCACAGATTCGGATACAGCACTAGGTGACTTAGGCAGTTGCCCAGGCACTCTGGCTGGGGAGTCCACTGGCAATAAGGCTGTCAGAAAACTTAAATTTCTTCTTTAAGAATGCACTCTGCATGCAGAATAAGGTGAAGTCCCAAGACTGGAAAAACCTCCCTTATCTGCCTCAACAAAAAGTTGAGATCCCTCATCAAATCCTCTAAAGCTAGGTATGAAAACAGAATTGCAGCAGACAACCACAAGGCCTTCTATAGTTATGTAAAGAATCTCCACTGCAATACCCAGATTTTCTCTGAGATACTGCACAATGGTACCTCCTATACAGAGTCAACAGATTCAATGCCAACTTTACCCCCCTCTCCCTCCAAAGGATCAATCACAATACCAGCAGATTGCCAGGCACCCAGTATTACTGCTGCACAGGTTAAAATAGCAATGTCCAAGGCCAAGAATACAGCTTCTATGGGACCTGACAATATCTCTGGTTGTGTTCTACATGAACTACAGAGTAAACTGGCACCTCACCTGCGTGCTCTGTTCAATCACAGCCTCACCTATGGCTTTGTCCCTGCCAAATTGTGCACTGCTACAGTTATCCCTCTCCACAAAGGAGGAGCAACTACAGACCCTGGGAACTATTGCCCCATTAGCCTGATGAGTCTGATATGCAAAGCTATGGAACGTATTATCATGGACCTAATAAACAAGGATATAGGGAATCTCCAAACTCTGGATCCCACACAGTCTGGTTTTGTGAAGTGTAGATCATGCCTACTCAACTTGGTCAACTTCTTTGAGTCAGTCACCAGTGCTATGGATGAAGGTAAGGTGGTTCATACAGCCTACCTTGATCTGGCCAAGGCTTCTGATACCATTCCCCACTCAGAAATCATAGAAAAACTCACTAAGCTTGGCATCGACCTCTGTATCACTAGGTGGGTTGCAAACTGGCTCACTGATAGAACCCACAGTGTGAAAGTGGCTGACTCCAAGTCAGACTGCCAATTAGTCATGAGTGGAGTCCCACGGGGTTCGGTCCTAGGTCCTTTCCTGTTTGGTACCTACTTCTCTGAAGTCCAGGCCAACACAAAGGGACTCTGACTGACAAAGGACGCAGATGATTGCAAGTTGAGAGTTATTATTAACTCTCCAAGTAATGTTGACATCCTACAGAATGGCATCACTGTGACCAACGACTGGTGTCAGAACCATGGCCTTAAGCTCAATGCCAAAAAATGTCATCATCCCGTTTGGGAAAAACATGGTTCCCATGAATTACCACACTGATGGTAGTCCACTGAACACAGAAGACGTTATAAGAGATCTGATAACACAGGTTGACAGCGACCTCTCTTTTGATCACCACATTGCCACTGTGGTCCAGAAAGCCCTTCTATGTGGCACATCTCATTAAGGGTTTTTCATCCAGGAAGAAAGAGGTCATTGTCTCCCTCTACTCTTCCCTTATTAGGCCAATCATCGAGTACAATGCCCCATTTGGCATGTACCTCACTAGACACCTGCAACAACTGGAGAGGCTGCAAAAGTACCTCACAAAGAGGATCCTAGGCCTTAAACACTTGTCCTATATGGACAGACTCAAAAAACTCCAACTATTCTCTGTTTCATATCGCCTACTTAGAGGCGATCTCTGCTTGACTTACAAAGCCATGTCTGACCCAGCTCTGTTACAAATGCTACATCTAAAGAAATCCAATCTCTCCACACCACATGCTCCAGAGACCTCAACCTCATTACCACAATTAACAGAACATGCTGGAGGGACAGGTTCATAACCCAGAGACTGCCGATACTATGGAACCGACCTCATACATGTCAAGAAGAGAACCTGGCTGACCCTCTTCAAGAGAAACCTTGATGAGTGGATGGGAAACAGAAAATTCACCCTGGGGATAACACCAGTGACTCTACTCGACAGAGGCACTGGGAACTAAGGTCGGGTGGCACTATACCAGGGTAATCCTAATGCTAGGCTTGTAAAGACCTCAGGGCCATTAGCCTAGTACACACCTATGAACCTATGAAGATTCCCAATTTACAAACCTTTAACTTTTTCTGCATTACCCTTTCTCTTTTAGCAATACTTTGTATACTCCTTTTTCCAAGAAAAAAATTACTGGTAACAGTATGGATGGTGCAGCAGTAGCGTTGTCGCCTCACAGCAAGAGGTTCTCCGGTTTGATTCTCAGCTGGGGTGCCTTCTGTTTGGAGTCTGCATGTCCTCCCTGCATTTGTGTGGGTTTCCTCCGGGTGCTCCGGTTTCCTCCCACATTATAAAAACATGCATCTGGAGCGTTTCTCCCCGGGCCTCCAGTGAAAACTGTCTTAATTCCAAGTCGGACTTTCCCGGTTAATAAATTAATTACATTTCTTGTTTGAGGACACACCCAGAGTGTGAGCTTAGTAGCATCTGTGTGTGCTACTGAAGCAGAGAGTGAGATTTGAGAATGACCAGAATGAGAGCTATGGGTGTGTGTGTGTGTGTGTGTGTGTGTGTGTGTGTGTGTGTGTGTGTGTAGGTGCATGAGTGATAAATCCCAGTTAAGGATGTCAGACTGATTAACTTATTCAATCTCAAGCCCTATACCCTGACTACAGCAGACTAGAGCCTAAATCCTCTATACCAACTACCAAACTGCCATCAGAAGATGCATTTTCAAAAAACGTTCAGTTCCAGTGCTTTTTCAAGGACTGTCACTTTTCTGCACTTTTTCAAAGAATGTTAGGTTTCTGTGCATTTTCAAGGAATGTTGACCTTCTGTGCATTTTCAATGAATGTTGAGTTCCAAAGGAAGATAAGTTTACTGTTGTTCATGCTAAGTCTGTTATCAATGTTTAACAGTTACGTTTAGCAAATTGCCATCATCAGTGTTTGTGCTATAAAATTTTAAAGCAGTATTTGTAGCAAAACAGGTAATATACTTGCCTTTGTTGCAGAAGGCTGTTGGTTCTACTCCTACACAATGTAAATTAAGAGCTAATATTGCACTGTAGTTTAAGGGGGTGGGATGCTGTACTCCTGAGTTTGTCCTCTTTTAGATGAGATGCCTAGTAACTATGAAGCTGTTGACAATTTGACAGCCATTCCCTACTGCAATATTACCAGCTTACCATTTTTTTAATGTAACATGGGCAGTTTATTCTTCTGGACAGCAGTCACAAAATTTGTATATGAAACACTGAAATCTAAAGTTGTTTGCCAACAGCAACCTCTTCATTAACTACAGATCTCATTAATGTGGAATTATTCAATTGACTTTTACTTCTGTAGAGATTGTGTACACTGACTGATATTGTTGGATTGTAATGATAGAAGTTTGAGAGGCATTTTGTTGTTGAAATGTTAGGTAATGCATAGTTTTGTCATTAAAGGTTCATACTCTGTTTCACTGCTTACTGGAAAAATATACACACCTACAAATTTAAAAAACACTCTAACAAAACAAAAGGTGCTGCATTACACAAGGAATATAATGTAACACGATCAGGATGGTGCATCAACATGTATGCATGGTCCAAAAAATGTGTGCAAGGGGACTGTGGTTTGAAAACGGCCCAATGGTAAACATAACCCGCCACTGGCCAGATGTATTTTCTTTGAAAGCGGGTTTCAATGCCGTTTAATGAATGTCAGTTTCAAGGGCAGAGAAGCTTATTGAACCTGCTAAGTCTGTTTTCATTGTGACACTGTATTGTTTTGTTTAGCAAATGGCTATCAGTGTTTGTGCTATAAAATTTGAAATAAAAGTTTTAAATATTTCTAACCATTGATAGAAGACAGATTTCATTTTGATTATAGCAGCTACCTTGTGTGTTTGTGCAAATAATATGAATCCTGATAACTAAGTAAATGCAACGCAACAGCTAATACTCCATGAAACTGTAAAAATCATAATAACGTGACATTCACGCAAAAGAAGCAAGCTATTTTATCTACTCTTAGCAAGGCCTGCAAGACTGAAAGCATGCAGGATAAAATCTTCCTAACTAAAGGAAACAAGAAACATTTTAAGCAAGGCATTGTGCTACTGAAGAAAAATCTTGCAAATGGTTTTAATGACATCAGATGAAATTTAAATCTGTATTAAATAAGTGCTGGTGGAACTCGCAGTAGCTGCATGCCGAGCTCTGTTAGCAAGTCATGCAAACCATCTTTAAGGAGGCCTGTCAAACATACAGCCGGCTACATAATACTTCTTTGGTTACCAGCCAAGTTCTTGTCAAGGTCTGAACTAAGCACCAGTTTTACCACCTGGTCCCAGCCCCCACTGTACAGCTGGAATGTGGTACAGAGTTATGTTTCTGCTCTATAATGTAAACTCCACTTAAAGTTGTACCGTCTCACAAATCTCTTCATGCCATTTACCAAGAAACAAAAAAAGCAGTGAGTACCATCTGCTGCAATACACACAATTATCAAAACCAGAAACAGCATCCAAAGCAAACAAAGACATTATTACTGCAAAAAAAAAAAAAAAAAAAAAATTCAAGTAAAGATTCCCATGCTGGATGCAGTTCCATAACATAGTGAGATTAAATAAAATCATGGAACCCAGATTTTGTATTCCGGTATAACAGAAGCACTGATGGGAAGGTTAAACTTTACCTTCAAGTGACATATTATGAGGAAGGTATCACTAGGTTATATTGTCCTTGAATATATGTTGAAAGTTTGTCACTCTCAAACCAAGTATCATTATAGGCATGCAACTGGAGTGCTACAGAAGATATTGTACTCTGCATGAAAAATGTCACAGAAGGGAAGGGTACATACCTTAAGGTTAATTGTTTTCACTAGTACGCACAGGTTGGTGGCACAAAGTATAAACAGCTGTGACCCTGATGGCCTGGGTTTATTTTGTGGTCTGGAAATTGTAAAAGCCAGCCAGCAGGTCACACACCTAGGGAAAATATTAGCTAAGTCACAATACAGGACTGGCAGCAGGCCTTGAAATGTGCTCCATATGCACAGGAACTCAGTAGTATGAAACCAGGCAATACTTGCTTGAACTCCGTGACACTTAACAGATGTAAAAAAAAGTCTTACTCATTCAGAGTTTGGTTTAACTGACATTGCACCTCACTTACTAGCCAACATATGCAGGGTCATAGACTCAGCATCTGAAAATCAATGTAATTCCCAAGAATAGCAACATATGAGGAACCCTAACACCCCTCTGAGTCCCCAATGAAAACAAGCCTTCCTCCAGTTGCCAATTTGGCTTATTCACTCCCCCTGGAGGTGACAGCTTTAAAGCACATTTGTTCCTCCTAGAGGGGAGAGAGTCTAGTAGAAAAGTAGAAAATCAATGTCATAAGAGTATTGGGGTTTACTCACTTATGACACTACCATTCCCCCATGCACACGCTTGTTATATCCCAAGAAATGACATACACTGGGGCGTATGTACAGCATGCTCTCCACTTCCCAAAGATATACCCCAATCAGATGTCCTGCCATCCTGAAGGCAAAGCACCTACTCTAATCACTGGTCTCCTCCAGAGATTCAATAGTACATCCATACCTAAGCATGCACCAAAACCTCCTCCTATACCTAGTCCAGGATTAAAGGCAAAAAGCTCTTCCTAAAGCCAACCCCATTCATTTTTTTCACTTCAAGTCTCCTGCACCTTAACGATTCAGAAGACAAAAAGGGCTAAAGGGCCCAAGGTCATAAGGACATCGTTACCATAAACGTGTCTCATTATGAGCTGGCAGAGATAACTTTTAGACAAACTAAATCAGGAAGTGTGTCATCTTAAAATTATACTTCAATAATGCACAATCAAATAAAAATAATTATAACATTATATATGGTCAAAATCATAAAAGCATAAATTTTCCTAGAAAACAAATGACATCCAAAAAATAACTAACAAACTTGCTGTAAAAACACTAAATAATCACTGATAAAATTCATGACCATAACAGACAACACTTAAAACAGCCTTGCTAACAATCCAATAGAATATTCAAGATAATATTTCAAACAAAATAAGACAAAAAAACAAGAGAAACAGAATAATGCTACAACAGTACTCCACTCAGAATATTTGACTCAATATTCCAAATTGAACTACATGATAGTAAAATTATTATGGGTGCTTTATTGCACCAAGGTCACACCACAGAAAAAGTATGGCAAGGAAAACAGAATGAATAGTAAGTGCAAATGCTGTGGGTCATTAAATGTGTGCTGAAATGTGGCAAGCTTGGATACAAGCACTTCCACAAATTCACAGTCACCATTTGGCTTGCACACAAATAACCACCACCAAGGAGACCAAAACATCAAGCTATTCACTGATGAGGCCAATTAGAATCACTATGTTGCCAGAGAGATACAGTAGAACCAAGCAAGACATTTGCCCCAATTTCATTTGTTGTGTTAAAGGATTTAGGTTTTTGTATGACCGAGTGGCAAGTGTCTTTCTTCCTTCTTAGCAACAACAAACCATGGACAAAAAGAAATAGAGGAAGGCAGACTATTGTTATATCTTTTGAAGCACCTGAATACTATCATGTTTGATATAATGTACAGTGACCAACAGCCTTGCACAGAAATACAACAAAAATTAGTGTGTTTGAGAAGCTGTCTAAGAAAGGCTTCATATGAAATTAACATGTTTATTTCATGATAAAACACACAAATGGTTTAAACAAAGCAGTCCAGTTCTGGACACCCCACTGTCACAGAGTAGGATTTCAGTCTGCAACACTGATGTCCCATGTTCAGTTAACATTCAAGCAATCAGTCAGTCAGCTGGTGGAGATAGGGGAGTTGGTTCCAGGCCATACCTAGCACTGGATGAAGAGGGATTATAGGGGATTACCTTTGAATAAAGAAAACTATTTTTATTAAACCTGCAATTTATCTTTTGTGGAGAGCAGCTAGAAGTGCAGTTAACAGCCTAGAATACAACATAAAACAACAGTTCTGAAGAACACTGAAAATAGCAATGTTACAATATGGCACAGACAACCAGGGTTCACTTAGTGATCTGAGTGACTGACAGCATGGTAGAAAATATGCAATGCCTAACTTGAGGGTGGAAGGACAGAGGAGGTCATGGTGGATGACCTGTTAAGCCCAGCTGGAGGCTGGAACTTGCAGCAATTGCTGAGCTGAGTTTGCTAGCAAGGAAATGAGGCTACCCTACATCTCAGGATGGACTACAGCTACAGGCCACACCTTATAGTCTACCCATCCTCAAATCAACTTGTCTGGAGGGTGGGCAGGGCTGCTATTACCATGGAAACGCCAACAACATATATGATTCTGCAACTGTTCTACCTCCCTTCGCAAACTTGTTGTTCGATGAGGTGGCTTTAACCCCGGTCCCGGGGTTAGTATCAGTGGCACTAAATTAATAGCATAGGAGCATCTCCAACCAGCTGACTGTCTGCTAGAAGTCCATATGGTAGAAAAGGGAAAAGAAAATGTTTCTCATATTATCTTATCATTATACAGTAAACTCTCGGTTAACCAGCACCCATGAGGATTGGTAGATGTCGGATAACTATAGCTTCTGGTTGCTTGAGAATTACTATTAAAATAGGCCTGACTAATACTGTAGCCTGTGTTATTTGTTTGGTTTGACTTGTTCTCAAGTTGGGGAGAGAGGGAATGTATTCCTATCTTCCTTTTTAAAACTCTAACACTCTAATTCAGTATGTTTCTCTATGTGTGTGTGTGTGTGGGGGGGGGGGGGGGAACGACAAAAAGTCCAACAAATGAAAATTACACTGTATTTCTTTGATATTTTTTTGTTGGTTGCTTGAGTTCCAGTTAACTGAGATTTTACTGTACTAAGTACACGGGTCTCAACACAAACATTAACTTCATACAGTGTTTTTGGAGGTTACACAAAGTTTGAGAAAAGCGTTCAGTTGACATACTATACTAGTGGCCTACAGCATTGTTACTGTGCATGTTTGTTGTTGCACTGTGCATACCTGCAATTTATCCTTACATAGGCTGATGACTTGTGCACATCCCTCTTTTTAATACTACTTCTAGAAACCAAACTAAAATATAGCAACTGGGTGTGGGTTTAGTGTCCAACATATGATAACTCAATAGAAATGTTTTTGTTGCTGGCCAGTATACTGAGTGGGAGGGGGGGGATAATAACCCTCCTTCTCATTCCCTAGACCCATACATAAAGACATAAAGCCAGTGGAGACAAAGAAATGGCATTCGCAGTAAATGGCCTATTCTACCTTTACTTCTCAAAAGCTACTGTAGCTCAGAAGGTTGTGTTATGATTTATTTTTGCAGCTGTATACAAAGATTAACCCAGAAGTCAGTTTCACTAATTAATACTGCTTTTATTTCCATCCAATAAAAAGACAACATGCCGAGTTGTTATTCTCCAAGTAACTCATTTGTAGCAGTCTGTAAGTAATGTCTGCCAGAGATACAATAAGTGTGAGCAAACTGTCTCTACTACAGGTTACTTTGAAAATATCTTTAACAGTACAGTGCTAATAACAAATATGCCCAGAAAAAGAGATATCATTTGTGAAAATAGGTTAAAAAACCTCCAGTCCTGTTTATTACGTACAGTATACTCATTCCTCTTTCTGTAGGTCTGTCCAAACCTTTCAACACACCTCTCAACCTCTGAGCATTAAAAAGGTATAGCACTGTCTTTTAAACATCATAGCAGAGGGTCAGAACAAGACTACTGTTATTTGTCAGAGTATCTGCAATTCCAGATCCCATACAAAAATACAAAATACTCAAGTGAGCTTCATCCAGTCATTTAAATAGGTATGCCCAGGTAAACAGGTATAACATTATACAAAACATCAGGAAAAAAATCTAAGGGCAAAAATCGTACAGTTGTGCCTAAATTCCAGCATTTAGACTTACACCTTTCAGTTCTGGTTCCACAAGAGGGAGTACTACTAGTCCACTTGAATGTTTACTACGGAACTGTGGTACAACTGCCTGCACATTATGCCTGATGTGGACACTAAGGGTTATCTCTTCACTAACACTTACAGTACAGTCTATTGTGATGGTTTTCTAGACCTGACTTACCTCTATAACACAGGCACCCCCTTATGCTATCTCTGTGCCGTTATTTATACATAGGCTCTATAATATGGCTTGCCCCCCCCCTTTCTTTTTCCAACTGTCTCTTCAACTCATTGTTTCCATCAACTCTTTTCTTTCCTTTTGTATTTGAACTATGAACTCATTAACCTTCCACACCAAGTATGTACCTAATTCAAATCAGATACATTACCCCAGGCGCATTACAGTTGATTTGTAGCTCCCCATAAATAAATGTCATAAACGTTATTAAAAGGTAATAAGAATGAAAGGTCTTCAGGCTGAAACACATGACCAGGACTTTCTTGATTCTTCCACTAATACCCTGGTACCATTACTTATTTACTAATGTTGAGGAAACTTGCAATGGACACGAGAGTGGCAACTTGCTTTGAAATGCACAACTGCCTAGCTTTACAGTGTTAAAACAAGATGGCACCTGGGTACTAAAGAAACAGGAATCAAATCCAGGAAGTGAAGGTTCATTAGTTAAGAATGAATCAAACTGTGTTTGGCCCCCTTCAGATGGTCATTGGTAATGTATTCTGTAGTGGAAATGGGAACAGATCTGGAAAAAAATCAAAACACTGTGCAAATCAGGTACTGAATGCAAATGCAGCTGCGGTTCTGTGCTCTGACAATGAGAAAAAAAAATCCCCACATTTTACAAATTGGGGTCACCTATGTCAATGTAGTGATATCAGAACTTTCTGTAAAGATCTGAACATTTTTCAATGAGTTGAACAAGTAACATCTTGGGAATAATTCTGTTGAGAAAACAAGTGCAGAGATTTGTAACTGTGCTTTACAGGATGAAGGGCTAATGACAAAAAACATAATGAGATGTTTTCAGAACAGTTTGATGATGCTAGGGTTCAACTTGCTATTTCAGTAACAATGAGCAGAATTCATAAAGGTTACCACGAGGTGTACACATCATGTACATCTCATGGTAACCTTTTCAGATTCAAACACAGCCCTACTATAGTCCTTTTGCATGAAGACATGCAGCACTGCAATGGGCAGTCTCCTTGGCCATGTTAGATGCTAATGAAGCAGTCTGGGGGACAGACATATTCTATTTGGCCACTTGCTGTCTCCCCTAGAAATGCCTCCAGCAAGGCATCTATGTGCCATGTTATTCATAACATTGCTCAGCCACTCCTTTCACATCTCAGTAGGGAACATGACCAAAAGGTCATGCTCATCCATTATGGGGAAGAAAGACTAGGGAAGTTTAGAGATAAAGTAGGGTTAGATATGTGCATGTGTATATGCTACTGGTTGCAAGTGTGTGTGTGAATGAATGGATGAGTGTCTGAGTGTGACAGGGTGGAGAGGTGGCTGTTTTGTGTGTATACATAGGTTGGGGTGGCTGCCATACCTCCACATACAGCACTAGACAAATGAGCAGAGTCTGCAACATGGGGGGTACTAGGGGCAACTCTTATTTCATGTTTCTTAATGGTAGCTTAATATTGTGGGTATTAGTGTGTGTGAGGGACACTAAACATCAGGGATACTCAATATGGTGTCCCTTAAAGGCACATATTTAAATAAAAGGTGTAAGGAACCACAAGACACCAAGGAAAAGTTGTTGTTGTGTCTTTCGGCTTTTCCTGGTTAGGGGTCGCCACAGTGGAACTCCGGTCCACTAATGATTGGCAGCTGATTTTTACATGCTGAGTTGCCAGCCCTGACGCACAACCTTCAATGAAGGGACGCCCATTTACGCGTCTCCACGCAGAAGATGCTCTACCTAAGAATAGAACCGGACAGCGTCTTACTGTGAGGCGACAATGCTACCGCAGCACCACCATGGTATACCAAAGAAAAGTAGTGTGCCTTAAAATTCACTAAGCACATCTCAAAATTTGTCCCTTCCACCTCATGCAGGGGATATTAGTATCACCACTAGACACCAGGGACTGAAGTGTAAAATAATTAAATAATTAAGGGGAAAAATGGGAATTCAACCATGCATCCCTGACACAAGAAATCCCTATATTAATCCACCGCATGAGCTGACAAGTTAGTATAACACATTTTTTGTCATATATTGAAGATCTTGGGCATTATACAGTAACAGTTTGTGACGTATAAAGGAAAGGAACAGGAGACATTAGGCATAGCTCCCAACCATGGAAGCAGCTTTTGCCCTAGTACACATTTATGGAAGGATAACAGAAGTTTTTTGCTCGAATGTCTAACATGAAGGACTGACTGTATTAATCTGTGAATTACCAGGGTGGGGAAAAGGAGACCCTGTGGATGCTCTGATAACAGAGACAGGTATAGGGCATGCAGTGTGTGTGTGTGTTTACTGTGTGCTTGTGTATGTAAGAAAGTTACTGGAGGTGAGGTGTGCCTGTGCTTACAGGATGTGACTGCCACAGTTAACTACCATAGGAAATGCTGATACGTACTTCACAATAGTTAACTCTGATTTACAGACAGGCAAGTTAGCTGACAAGCCGTTCCTCATTGTGGCTAATTAATGTATGAATTGCAAATCAACACATTTTGTAAAAGGGCTTTTTTGTGCTGGGGCTCTTAATGAATCCTAAGGCACAAAATGGATTTTCAAAGGAACTTCACATGTGGGTGTAAGTAATTAAGAGTTTATCAGTGGCTGGTGTGTTTACATCACTAGGTTGAAACCAAAGTGACTAAACAAATTTCGCAGTAGGAAAACCCGCATTACCTTCATATTATCAACATACACTGTTATTATAAAATGACATTATTTAAACAAAGAAATTTCTCAACTTTCTAAATTATGGCATTGTATAATAGGACTTCATATTGCTTCCATATGCCTTTCGTGGTGCGAGTTGAATTAGGATGCACCTTGCATGCACACACTCCTAAAAGTTGGACACCTGCAATTTGCAGCTATTTGAGTAAAATTGTTGTCACTTTCTTGTCTTCCATATTCTAACAACAGGCACATGTAGTGACATGACTGTATTCCATTCATTGTGTGTAAATAAGTAATCATGTTTCTGGTTATTAGCAGTGGTGGATTATATCATTTTAATTTAGACACTGTTTGATTTTAGGAAATTACCCCCATGGAAAAAAATAGCAGCTGCAACCTTTGTTGTATTCACAGCTAAAGTGATCTGTATTTCAGTATGGTTACTGAACTACATTCTGTAAGGGATGTACAGGATTTCTCGCTTTCCTTTGTGTTAACATTTTTCAGCAATGGTCTCCAACTTGGGTTTTTTGCCATCATGCAAACTTACTGCAAGGAGCCCTTTCTCTTTCAGCTAAAGACAGTGTTAAAATTAGATTGCTTTTTATGAAGTCTGCACAAAATTCTCCTTCCACTCACTTTTTTCTGCCAGAGATGCAACACCTCAGTACAGCTGACAGAGATATTACACAGTAAAATAAGTGAATTCCAGACGACTCAATGGATTTAGGAACATAAATGTAATGAAAGAAAGAACAGCTCTGAAGACATTCCTTCATGGGCTTTTCTGGGCCAGAAATCTTAAAGTGTGATAGTCGATATTATACAAGAGCCAGGGAGACAAATACCTACTGAAAATATCTCAATACTCCATGCAAACCCAGCCATCTGTGTAAGGAAGTTGAACCACACACAAAAAAATCAACAAAAAGCACTGAAAGACCATACAGCCACAAACGGAACACTGTTTTAATAATCCAAGAGGCAAAGCAGTACAGTTACATAAATACTTAACGGATCACTGCATTTTTGTCTCATAGACTACATCAGATGCAATTCCTTACCACTCAATTACTTCATCAGATGCAATTCCTTACCACTCAATTCGCGGTGTTGTCCCTCAGTGCTTTTTGCTGGTTTACTGGTGTTTTTTGACACTGGACTCTCCCCAACACACAAAAAGTGTTATTTGACTGCCTTTTAATTGCTGATCTTACCGGAAAAAAAATGGTATGAAAGCAGCACGGAGCCCCTTTTGAATCTCATGGATTTTGTGATCCATTCTAGTTGGATTTCAAAGTACATTGCAACAAAGAGACTATGCTCACTTAAGTAGTTAAAGAATTACTGCTGCTAGTGATCAAAGGAATTAGTTCAGATCTTTCTTGATCTATCCATTGCAATTAACACAGCTGACCACCTAAACTTTTGGATTGCCTGAAGACCCTCTGTTTGATCTCCGAGTCAGTCCTTGATTAATTTATCTTCCATCTCGCAGGGAACGCTCATTCAGTAGTCTTTGGGGTTAAATCCTCTATTCACCCTCTAAGCTGGAGGTCACACAAAGCTCTACAGTGTGTACTTTTTATATAATGCACAAATACAACCACATGGTGCTCCTTCCAAAGGAGTCATTTTCATTACCATTGATGGAAGGATGATACACAGTTCTTTTCCTCAGGAACATCAGGATGGCTCTGAGCCCTCTGAAGATTTAGATGTCTTTTCATCTTGTTAAATGGCTCAGATGCAACCATTTAGGGGTTTTGTCATGGCATTCATGACAATTAAAGGACCTCCACTGTTGCAACCTTCAGCAAACATAACCTAAAACTGGAGTTTGTATCTAACAGATATAATCTCAGAATAATCATCAATAACTTACTGTCATTTCAGGGTCAGTTGCCTGCTGTTGTTAAAGTCTGCTGTCACCAAATGGGTGACCAGTATTAAATAACTTTATTACACCTGGGGCTTAACAGGTAGTTGCACGTGCCTCCTGGCTGTGTCTTTGTTGGATTACAAATAAAAAAGTTCAAGTAGTTAATTTCCACTGATCCTTGTACTTCCACACAACAAAAAAAAAAAAACAGACAGGTAAAGAAACGCTCACTTTATTCAGTAACAAACAAAGCTTTCGGGAATGTCCCTTCTTCAATGAACACTGAAGAAGGGACATTCCCGAAAGCTTTGTTTGTTACTGAATAAAGTGAGCGTTTCTTTACCTGTTTTTTTTTTGTTCTTTGTTGGATTACCCACAATGACATTTTTATTGAGTTCTCAAGAACAGAATTTTCATGTTGCTGAATGTGTAGAACACTGCAGCTAAACTTCTTCCTGGCATCTCTAGTGACACTCACAAAACTCCCATCCTATGTCTTCTGCAACAGCTCCCTGCCAGGAATACAATTACATTTATAATTCTTGTGATGCTATTTATGTTTTTATATTACCATGGCCCCTGTGTATTTATGGGAGCTCTTGTTGCCTTACATCACATCTCCATCTGTTCAGTATTTGAAAGGGTTGCTCACTCTAGACAGGCCAATACAAAATGTCAGATGTGCATATTAGTACCTCTAACACCTACTGAAATGAACAGGTGGAGTCTGCTCACCTTCCTCATTGGAAGGGCAGGGAACACAGGCATATTCTTAGCAGTAGAATCTCTGGTGTGGACCAGGTTCATGTGGAGATACAGTGTCTCTAAGGGTGGTAGAGCTTTTCTTGCATCACACACAAAGAAACAGACAGCACATAACAAGTCCAATACATGTTCCCCGTACAATGCTATGAACATGTGTGGGGACAGCGTAGCATAAAACTCAAAATCTAGTCTCTACTGGAGGAATGACAGCTCCAGCACAAGGTTTACCCAGTTCTTGACCCAAGGAACAACTACGTTAAAAGTGCTCTTACCCCAAGGAATGAAAGGTCTTTTAAGGTAACCAGAAGAAATTAGACAGATGGTCAGCAGAGGGAGTAGGCCAAAAAAGGTTCAGGTGGCATACAGTTCTAGTAAAAGCAAACTGCTTGGGTGTCACCACATGACCAAATCAGTTTATACAGTGCTCATGTCACAGTTCAGATGAACATCTACAAGAAACAATCAGTAAGCAGGATTACCAAAGACAAAAGCACATCAGATGTGCTGATGATAACATTTCTGTCAGTGATCGATGGCCATTTTATCAGGTTCTAAGTTTCCAATCACATGTGGTTAAATTGCCACTTGTTCATAGGTCATACGGTTGCGCTCTATGCATCACAGAATCACTGTTTGTGTAAGAATTGTATGCATTGTCTTGAGGAGTTTCTCTGTTCCCCAGTACTGTGCAGTTATGAAATTAGTATATGTACGTAATGGTGAGGAGATGCAGGGGGGGGGGGGTGATGTTATCATTATAAAAATATTTTTTGACAAGTATCGGTGTTTGTTAGGTAAATTATATTCTCAATAAGCTGTGATTGAAGAAATGGTTTATGAATGTTTATATCTTAGTTTTCACAAGAGAAACATTCATAGCATGTCAGTAAAATACTGCATATTTCACAGTTCTTAAATAACAGCAGGAGCTGTCTAGATGCCAACCAGGAGACAGGGACTTTTACTTTTCATTACTGTATCAATCCGCTCCTTCTTATATACCATTATTTAACATTTGCTAAAACTACTGTTTCCATGATTTACGAGTGTCTGGGATGCCTGTTGGTTTTATCTCCAAAGTGCAAGGCGCTCTGAGGATCTGACTTGTAAAAAGGGACCACTGGTTTGGCTTTATGTACTTTTGCCATTGTGTACTTACTATCATCCACTTTTACCTGCTCTTTTTTTTTTTTGAAGAACTTAATAAATTATTATTGTCTTTGTCAATGGTGTTGTGGAACCAGAATACATATTGAAAAAATAATACACTGTGATGCAGATCTGGGGTCCGGGACATCAGTCGCCAACTGTTAAAACAGATTAAAAACTAATAATAAAATCTGTGTTCTTTTTAAATCATTCTAGCAAAAATGCTCTGTTAAGCAGTACAGTTAAACAAGGAACTACTACATAAGTTTATGGATTTATATGGGTATATTAGGCTAACAACCACTGGGACCTTTTTAAGCCTAAGCAAATCTCTGACAAATTCTGGTACCTTTGGTAAGTACAAGTAGGGGCATTGGAGATGAAGCACTTCAAGCATTTACAAGCTGCCTTTGTCCATTAGAGACATAGCTGCCAAACCAGGGATGAGTTTCCTATTCCCCATCCAGTTGTCCTCCCTCATTCCAGAGAAGGGGTAGTCTCTGAGATACATGCCTGTCACTCCACTAGGTCTTATTTATATCACAGGCAAAGTTTACATTTTCAGAATGGGTAATTCAGGTGATGTTTCTTTTGTAGATATGCAAGAGGTCCATCAGAGTGAAGTCTGATAATGTCTTGTATGCCAGGCATATATCTCCCCTCAACAGCCTATAGGAGACAGAATACAGGAATAGGGGTTTGAGGTGGTCTGCGCAGGACATGTTATTTATGCCCTGTACTCTTTTAGTGAGTAACCTCTGTGGACATTCCGATTGTTTGATGTACTTGGTTAGGTACATACCAAAGGGAGCACTACATTCAATGGCACATCTGATAAATGCCAAATACAGTAGAACAATGACTTCCTTTGGCCTAGATACTATACCTTTGTTTATAAGTGGAACAGCATAAAATGACTTCCTTACTACCATACACACATGATGGTTACTGTCTGCGTGTGTTCCCATGTCCCTGACTACTATATCGACTCTTAGGGGTGCGTTGTCAATATGATAGTTACCAGGACTGGATGACTTCCTGAAGAATACTATTGCACATTTCTTCAAAATTAGTTTTGGTCCATGGCTCTGACACCAGTTATTTGTTTGTGTCAACCTTGTTTCAAGAACATTAGTGTTGGTAAGGGACTCTACTTCTCTCAATTTGCAATCATCTGCAAATTTGGTCAGTCAAATGCCCTTGACATTGGTCTTCACTTTGGTCTTGACTTCAGAGAAGTGGAAACCAAAAAAGAACGGTCTCAGGATCAATCACTTAGGGACTCTACTGGTGACTGGCCTCTCTGTAGGGGTGGAGTCTCCAGTTGTAACTTCCTGAGTCCATTCTGTGAGCCAGCTGATTATTCAGTATGTGACATAAAGACACAAGGATTTATATCTAACCTCTTCAGTTTTTCAACAATGCCCAAGTGGGGTATTTTGTCAAATGCCTGGAACAGGTCATGGTAGGCATTTTGAACAATTCTGCCCTCATCCATTGCTTTGGTGACCTTCTCAAACAAGTCTACAATGTTGAGTAGGCATGATCTACCCTTGACAAAACCAAACTTGTTTGGGTCCAGTGTCTGGAGAGTCCTGGTGTCATTACTGATCCATGACAATTCTTTCCATGGCTATGAATATGAGACTAGTGAGACTAACGGGTCTGTAAATTCCAGGGCCAGTACATGGCCCACCTTTGTGCAGAGGGATTATTATTGCTGCTCTCCATTTGTGAAGCATGAAGACTATTTGGACATTACAGTTACATCATGGTTCCAGAGATCCTGATAGATCATGTTTCATGCTATTTAGAAGGCAGCTTGGAATACTGTTAAGGCCCATATATACAGCATTGCTCTTGGCCTTAAGACAGCACTGAAGACCTGTTCTCTAGTGATAGTGGGGGGAATTATATCGGATAGCATTTCCTGAGGGAAGGCTGGGAGGAACTGAGGAGAAGAGTTAAAGCTGAGTGTCTCCCAACTGGTTTGCTGTATCTTCTGGCTCAGTATGGGTGTTTCTATTAACTATGAGCTCTGCACACAATTAGGTATTGGCTTTGAGGTTGCAGACATACCTAAAGAATGCCATGTGGCTGCCCTTGGGATGGAGGCCAACTTTACCTCACATTCGCCTTTGGTAGACTTATTTATCCTCATAGTTGTTTGTTTAGTTTGATGAGAATGCTTTTATCTTGCTGGGTGCTGTACATCCTCTTTTTGTCATGATTGTCCTTCTTTCTGTTATACAGCCTTCCAATATTCTGATTCCACCAAGTTGGCTTGTTTTTTGATTTAGTTCTGTACTTTTTTTCTGGTGGGTAGAACTGAATCTCTGCAATTATCAACACACTTTACACGTTTTTTGTGAACAGTTCTGCATAGGCAGCATTGTTCTCAGGGTTTAGGAAGCTTGATATTTTGCCAAGTTATCACTTAATAGTAAGGACTTAATAGTAAGAAGTTAGTATTAGAGTAGTTCATGGACATTTCAAGTTTAGCGGGGATTCTGGGTTTTATTTTTACTTCACAGGACTCTGTTTTGTGGTCTGACAACACAAAAGAGGACATCACATTAGGAGGTATGCGATTCTCCCCCATATTAGTGAGGGCCAGGTCCAGTAACTATGCACCCCTGGTTGGTGTATTGACAAACTAGTCCACGGAGTTCATGTTTACAAAAGCCAAGAATCTATGTGCCTGCTTGTTTGGTTTTGATTTCCAGTTAATTATGGGGTAAAGTCAGCCATGAATAAGGTACTTGGTTATACTGAGTGTGTTTCCAGTAAGTTTAAATATATGCTGTGGTTTTCCTGGGTTATATGGGGGACTTACAGCTTGCAATGAAGTGGTATGGGATTTTGTCTATGTTGATTTGAACATGGAGAACCCTCAAGTGCATTGTTCTATTTGACCAGCCTTGAGCTATATTTATTTTTGATGTAAATCAAGACACCTCCACCTTTAGTCCGTGTATGTGTAGTAACTAATCTAAATGTGAGGACAGCATTTTAACTTTGCAATGCCAGAGTAATTTCACTGGCTTTAAACCATGTTTCAGTGTCTACAAAGATGTCAGCAATCTCTAAGGTGAGGAGAGCTAGTAGGGAATAGAGTTTCTTGTTTAGACTCCTAGCATTGAGCACAAGCACCTTTATATTTTCTTGGTTTTGGTTTGCTATATCAGAAGTATTTTCATGGTTGAATACAGAGATATATTATGTCACTCTTCCTGTGCTATACCACTAAACAGACAAAATGTTTCTAGACACCTTACAAAAAAAAAATACATCTGAATACATATGCTTAAAAGGAATGCATTACTGAGATTAAAAAAGTAATACACTATAGTAAAACTGGATCAATGGTTAAAAAAAAAAAAAAAAGTTACGAGAATGTCTCATAACACTACTATAAAATACATACTCATCACTCCCACTTCTAATCACCAGCTCCACTAAAACCACCCACACAAGAAATTAAGCTCTTATCTTATCATTGTTCCCAAAAAAATCTGTGCAGCCTTATATGGACTAGGTTTTTGTCAGCCTGGCCTTGAAAGCCTCCCTAATGGATTTGGTACTAATGCTACTACAATGGCTGGAGCCTGAATTAATTTAAAATATCAGTCAAGCTCAGTAAAATGATTCTGTAGCTATATAAGGAGTCTGAATGACAAAGACATGGTTAAAAAGCCCAGAAATAATGTATGATGCTGCTCATTAGGCTGCTGCCTCGTATCTTCTTCCCAGCATGCTTAGCTGCCTTCTCTGTCTCCTGTACTCCATTAGAATAAACTCTTAGTTGGACAATTACTTAAAATTATTGCATTGCAACAACAACACAGACAGGTTTCTTTACTTCGAATTTAACTCCCTAGACAGAAGTTCCTTTTTAATACTGAAGTGTATCCTTTTAAACATAGTCTGTTGTGAAAAACAATAAGATTTTATTGCAACAAAACAAAAACAAACAAAAAAGAAAAGGCTGCATACTCACTCCAATCTCAGAAGTTTAGGAAAAAAGCAATATGTTTGAGTAATAATTACATCAGTCTGGCCGGACTTCATTTAACTCTCAAGAATGTTTGTGATCTCAGGGTACTTTTGTCGACTGCAGTAGAGCTCCAAACCTATCTCTGAATGAAGCTGTAACATATTTTAAATGCTAACTAATTTTGTCTGCTGAGAAGGCAATATCCACCAGTAGGCAATGACATGAGAATATGTTTCAACCTATCATCCTACCAGTTAAGTTCTAGAGGACTTAGTAGAAGATTCTCATTTTCTCAAGTCATACCTTCTACCACAAAAAAGTTGTGTCTTTATCAGAGTATTACAGTCTGCAAAATGCTGCTGAGAGACTTCTATTTTCATCTTTATAGTATAGACTCTTAACCAGCTCCATGTAATACCAGCTGCTGATAATAATTACTAAATGATCTCACAGTCATCAGTCAATGTGCATTTTGGTAGTTATAATTCTTCTGGTTACACCAAAAGCTGATTGCTTCTGTTTCCTAACTTCTTTCGGAGCACCTTCTTAGGGCAGAAGAAATATAGTTCACACAAAAATGCAATATTCTAACATTTTTAACTATATACAAAAGAAGCCTGAAAGATTCCCATTTTGAGCACTATACAGTAATAAAACATTTATCAACACATGTATACAGCTCTATTTTTTCTTCTAAACAAAAAGTTTAGGGTAACATGCAGAAATCTGTTTACCCTTGCTTTTCAATTCAGTTTACATGTAAACTGAGTTCTAACATTTTTAAAGACAAACAGAGTGCTGAAATAAGCTGCAGATAGTAATGTTTCTGTAATAAAGTGACTGATAAAACAGTGTGCCTCTTGCAACCTTCAAAATTATAATGCCCACCGGGTAAAACAGCACTTGCATGTTGGAAAAACTTTGTTCATTAGGTTCATGCTGCCTTCCTCAGAAAGCTACAACAACACTGAAATCAGTAGCTTTGCACTACATAGTATTGCAACCTCTTCAAATATTCAGCAGCTCCCTACTGTAACTCTAAAACCAGTAATTCTGAGTCCAACAATAACAAAAAATAAACTGTGTTCCCAAATAAAAGGTGAATGTCAAAACTCACTGTAACACTACTAAAACTATTTTTTCTGGATACAAAGCCATAGTCCCATATTGCACGCATCCCTCCTACATATATATATATATATATATATATATATATATATATATATATATATATATATATATATATATATATATATATACTAAGTGCAAGACTGCTGTACCTCACTCGGAGAAGGGGTAAATACTCTGATGTACCTTAGCCACAGACTTATTATATATATTCCACTATTCAGACAGTCACTTTCAAGCAGTTCAATGGCATTTGTTGATTTCACAAGGAACCCATATGTCACATCCAAGTCAGGTAGTTTTACAAACAACAACATAATCATCATCAGGATCAGGTAATTAGTCCAGGACTGTAAAAAGCATGGCTAAAGCTGAGAAAGTGTGATTCAGCAGTATTATCATTTAAAATAGAGAAGTCCAGCTTTCCTGAAGATTTAAATAATACCAATTAATTTACTGTAGCTCCATTCTAATCTTCCATCACATCAGCAGACCAAACATCCACTAATCCATGGCTAGAAACCTCCCTAAAATGTCTTATCATAGAAGGAAGGCAGTCGTTTGCTTTTGTTCCCAGGTCTGCAATACAGTTTTCCACAACTGAGAAAAAGGACTGTTAAATTTTACTAATGATGAAAACATTTAGAAGTCACTGCTATAAACTGTCAGTGTAAAGCAAATAATGCATATTAAGATATCAGTGCATGATTGTAGAAAACATTTCTGATACCTACACATTCTGTGTTTTGGTTTATATTTCTCACTTTGACAGCAACTGATGTTTGGCTATTTGTATGACAACATTATTTTTTTCTTCTTATCTCATTCTGCTGTTGTAACATGCAGTCTATTTGGAGTTTTATAAGGAGCTGTGATATTTATGACAAGTGACAAATCTTTTAATAGTTGCCTTGTGACGCCTAGTTTAGTGAATACTCTGATCTGTGGAGGAAAGGTAGACAGTTGATGTTTGATAGTAATTAGCAAGCCAACCAGTTGAAGACTTTATTTAAAGAGCTGCAGGAAGAAACTTGAGGTATGTGTGTGAATCTGGTGATTGGCTTTGGTTTATAATATCAACATTATCTTTTTTTGCTCACTTCTCATTTTATTCCACTGAATTATGTAGTTTCTCTTAAGATTCAAAGATTTCTAGGTTAGAACAATAAGTACACATTTCTTGTTTTATGAAGTCAACTCTACATGTTTAATTGCTATATAAATTATGCAAGAAGGTAAACTAAGTGACTTTCACTGTTGATAAGCAAAGGAAATCAATTCAAATTTTCCTTCTGAAATCTTGAAATAGGAGACTACTGCAGAGTGAATGAAAATTATTTTTGGCTTTGGTTTCTAAACTAATAGTAACTTTTCTTTTTTTTCTTTCTTTCTTACACAACAGGAACAAACTAGGAAAATTATGGCCACAAAGACCAGTATTGCTATAAAAATGCACATTTAAAAATAGTTCTAGCAATTTAGTTGCATCACTTCCAAGGAATCAAACAGAATATCATTTAAAAATACGATTATATCTTTATATATCTATATAAATAAATCATAAAGCAAGCATGGCTATATAAAATCAAAACATATTAACATTTCTAGTACATTGGCTGGTTTACCATCCAAGGGCCCATCATGTCATTCAAACACAGAAAAATACCATTAAAATGTTTGAGAGTATTTTTTCTTCATGTTCCTCAATTTATTGGAGTTTTATTTTATTAAAGGTTTATTGTATTTGAGTTTTAAAACAAGTACACTAGGAAAGAAACAAAGAAAGAAATCATATTAGTTACTTTATGAAACCTAATGTAGTTCTGTAACTACTTTCTGAACTGTGGCATGAGACAGTCAATTAACTTTTGTGACTTAGTATGGGGTCAATTTGTGGTTTTCTTCACATAACTACTACAATAAACTAATGAATCTGCATTCTGTTTACTCACCATCCTACTTCTGGTGCTTTCTTAAGACTGCTGACTTTTCAATAGTCTGTCCCTTATGTTAATTTAATGGTTTACTATCATTTATGTGATCCTGCAATATGCGTGTTAACATCTGTGCAAACCGTATTGGTGAATATGGGAAAAAGAATGTGAAAAATATCAACCAAGGAAGTGCTGGATGTTCGAATTCAACACAATTTGAATGCTCACCACACTTCCGCAACCCACAGTAAAGACCATTTCTGCAGAGAGGGACAAACCTTCCTGCTCCCATGTGGGGGCCTGGACCCCCCACACACCCCTGCTACTTATATATACAAACTCCAAGATCACACTACAGTGAGGGAAAAGGTACATTTCCCATTCCCCACTACAGTGCGATTAGCATTAAAATGTAGAAAGCCACAACAGCGAATGCTATAGTGCATTCTCTGTTGTGCATTTCTACATTTCCATGTTCATTCATTCGATACTATTGAATGGGGCATTCTGGACTGCATCATTCGATACTATCGAATGGGGCATTGTGGACTGCCGTGAATCTCACAATGTCCGATCACCCATTTGATAGTAAACCTAATTTAACTTTAGTACAGAGCCATAACTAGGGCAGAAGGAGAGGGCTGCTGCCCTGAATACAAGCTGTTAGGGGATGCCGTAGGCCAGTGGTGATGGTTATATATGAGTATCAACGTTGCTTTTAAGAACCTGTTAAGATATTGTGACTTCATAAAAAAAACACAGATATTGCATCTGTGAAGTCAATGCTGAAGTGCTCATTATGTGGTGATTTAACTGTAACAATCTGGTTGTTACATTTGTAACAAGCAAATATAACATTTTTTTCTATCAACATTGAGTTTAAAGGGCAGCAGTTTGTAGAACTGCACAGGACACCAAATGACCTAGTTGTGGTTCAGCTTCAGTAACTAATGCGACACATCTGTTTAGTCCGAGGAGAGATCACAAAACACAGAAAAGTAGAACAAGGGGAGAGAGTGCATATAAAATAGTACAGACCCAGTTAAGTGCCCTCTCCCTTGCATCAAGAACCTCAGAAAAGGCTTGTCAGCAGTACAGTAACATAAGTTGTAAACAGTGTGTGATCCATCTTTAATTCAACAGTGAAATATTAAATGTCAATTTCTACAGATGTTTTAAAATGTCTGATCTTGATTTAAGCTTCACTCCTATCATGCGAGATTGATTACAATCTCTGGGAACCAATTTCAAG
>NC_056751.1:380248400-380275900 GCF_019279795.1 Protopterus annectens | reverse complement strand
AAATGTAGAAAAAAACATTTTCTTATCAACTGGACTTCTGGCCTGGCAGCAGATTGAAAGGTGCCGGGAACAAACATTGCTAATCATCCTGTGCCTGGCACTAGTGTTTTCCTATATGTGTGCATGCATGTGTTTGCATGTGTGTCTGTGTGCATATCCCCCTCTGACTATGGAATGATGGCAGGTTTCTGCTTGCGGTATTCCCTCCTCGGACTTATCATGTGATGGCCTAGGTAATCATCACATTTAGATTACAAGCAATGCCAGCAAATGCACTGCCCCTGTTCTGCCATGCTTTTATAATGCTGACCCTTCTGATGTAACACAGACCCTGCTTCCTGTTTCTCACATCATACTATGCTATTTTACATGCCTGCTCTGCCATTACGTTACTGAACAGTACTTGCTTTTTATTTTGGAGTTATTGCTGTTAAAAATTTTGTGCAAAGTTGATGACTTATGTCATGTTGTGAATAAACTACCATAAGCAAACACAATTTTCAGTTATCTAAAAGAAAAACATGACATGTAAACTCCTGCAGGAGCTTCTGTTTTGTCTGAAATAAACTATGCAAGTTTCTTCCTCAGTTTGAACCATTCACTTCAAAGTACCTAGAAGAGTTCATTTTAAATGCATTTATTGGATAAAACCTCCCTAACCATGCTGCATTTTTGTACTGTCTTGTGACTTTTATATGGTCTATTAAGTAAATATTTATTTTTTTAACTTAGATACACACTAAAATTAGGAAAAACAACAGGGATTTTACAACAGCTTGAAAAAAAAATTGTAAAACAGGAATTGTAAAACACAAAAACACTACTTGCTATAGTAAAACTCTTGCATGTATTCACACCAAAACATTCCAAAAATTTATTGAGTAACATTACTGCTTTACAGCGGCGTCAAGTAGATTTCCCTAACAAATCTGAATAGCTTTATTTGTCATCGTTTATATCCAAGTCTTGTAAAATCAGTAGAAAGAAAAGTCATTTTACACACTAGCAAATTATAAAGGAAAACAGAATGAAAATGTCTGTGGTGAATGTCTATTTCACTTCAAGCTTTTGTCAAACCTCACTTTCTCACTTCTGGCAGCACATACCAGATGTTTGGATTACACTCCATAAAAAATGATATAAAATCCATGTCTCTTTCCAAAGCAAATTCAAAAGGATAGGTCAGAGATGTGTAGTCTAGAATACAGCCATGAAAATTGTGAATTCCAGTAAGGAAATGAAACTTGTCTGTAGAGCAAGACTTTAGACATACAGAGAGACTATAGTAAATATTCTTGAGACCTTGGAAACACAGGCACGATGACAGGGTCACAAGAGAAAAGACTGTTTCAAAGTCACAAAGAAAAAGGTCAAAAATATTGATGAGAACTTGTGAATAAATACTTCTTAGAGAATGATGCAGTCAGCCATGACAGACCCCCCCCCCCAAAAAAAAAAAAGTTTGCAACTATTCCGTGTGTCTGTATTTATTCCTTTGTGAATTTACTGATCATATTTCCATGGATGGTGACCACACAATTACTGCAAAACAAAAAAGCAGACATTTGCAATGGATTACCAATTGTTAATTATAAGGCTTACTACTATGAATAATTTTGCACATGAACTGTCCTGCTTAATTGGAAAATGAACCTATTTTCCTCTTAGCTAAACTTTACTGGATCTGCATGGATAGAACTTTACCGTTTTCAGCATTTTCTTCAATGAATGCTGTGTGTAGGCAGCAATGTGTTTCCAGAGTTGTACACAAAACAGTAAGTACCTACAATCTATCTTCAAAAGCAAGGCCTACATACCTGTCTACAGTGCAGATTTTTACAGAATGTACAGATTTTTCCCTTATAAATTTGGCATTTTAATCATAAAATGTGTGGTTTTCGGGCAAATAGCTATGAATTAAAGTTATTAGATAATGACAGATATTTGAAATCCAGATTTCATATCCATCAGAAAATGCATGCTTATACAAAAACTACCAATCTATCAAATAAAGTTTTTATGAGCAATATTTAAAATTTATTCCTTATTTTGGGCTTTTCTCCCGGAGATATTTTTGGTTTTGTCCAGATTTCTTGAGGTTGAGTGCTATTGCTGGCTTATGTTGTTGGCTCGGGTATAGCATTTTAGTCCTTTTTTAATGGAACTTGACGTGTCAGGAGAGCCACTAAAAGGAAGAGAGAGTTAAAAATCTCAAATATTTTACTCAAGATGTGGAAGCAGATACTCAGTGCAGTGGTATAAAGGGATGTAACCGATAATCCACCCCACACAGGCTCTGTTTAACTAGTAGCATTGGTGGTGGATGGGTCAGGTAGGTGAGGATGGACGTGAGTGGCCATCTTGAAGGAAGAAAGGCAGACTAAACTGCCTGCAACATTAAGAGCCCAGAGAGTGCCATTCTGCAAGCAGTGTGTCACTTGATCTTGAAACCTCACATGCACATCCTAACATGCCTCTGAACCTCTGAGCACAAGAAATGTGGACAAAGCCAAAAATAATGGGGGGGGGGGGCAAGCTCAAAAATAGGGACAGAATTTGAGTATTGCTCTTATAAGCTTAGAGAGTTGCTGGAATTATAGGTTTTGTGTTGGCATGCATTTTCTGAAGGATATAAAGTCAAATGAAAATGTATGTCAATATTTACTGACTTCAATCCTCAGTGATTTGCCAGAAAACTATAAATTTTATAAGGAATAGGCCAAACTGTGAGGCAAAAATCTGGGCACTCTGAGAAAATCTGGATAGTTTAGAGCTATGCTCCTAAAGGCGTTGTCTCCAGAGCTTATGCAACATATCCAATTTGCAGTATGATGCTTCATCAGTGTTCTCAGTCTCCTCACCATTTCTGGACATGGTTTGGGTTGGGTTGAGCTTCAGGAGAGATAAGACAGCTCTAGCAGACATGGTAAACAAGGAGTGGAGCTGGTGGGTAGCTGACAGTCAGTGGTTGGGAAGTACATTTCACTTCCATCTGCCTGACTGCTGAGGTAGCACACCAAAAGTTTCAACAATTTTTGAATGATTGTATGCGGCTATGAATGACAAGTGTATAGAAAATGCTAACAAGTGATGACTGATGACATCACAATTAAAGTGAAACAGGTGCATCTTCCATGCAGTATTAGTGCTCCAGATTAATTATCCTGCACTATGTTATGTGATGCTTTCCAGTACACCTTACTTACCCCTACATTCTGTAACTCAATCTTTTAGTTGTCAAAAAATAGAGAACTTTGGCATTGTTTCTATTTATTTCAGTGATTACTACCTCTAACTTCTATTTATTTTAGTGATTACTACCTCTAACACACAATTGCCTTTGTCCAGTGTTACCCAGGACCTTTAGTAATGTCCTCAGAATCACACTGTATGCAACAGCAGACCAAAGGACAAACCCAAAATGACAGCTGATACGTTTTGCACTGGCACGTTCAGTCTGACACATCAGATAGTCTTCCAGTGAAGCAAACTGTAGCTTATGCCCATGTTTGGGGACTTGAAATATAGGCACATCACTTCAAGGTGGGTTTGGGGAATGCAGACGGTCCATGGAAAGTGTGGCGGTCTTTGTCCACCATGTAAAATATTAAAACAAAGCGTTAGAAGGTCACACTGAAAAAACAATCAGAAAAAACTAAATGAAAACTCTAGCTAAGCTAGAACTTCCAGTGAGTGACCTCCAATACCTCCTGTAACAGAGGCACATGGGATATATGCAAATGACCCTTATGAACATCAGGTGTTTCAGCTATATGGCAATTCTAACTGCCCATGACTTTTACAATTGAAATTGTTTTAATGGACAATTTCAGGCCAATAAAGCCAAACCCCACTAGCCATGGATATGCATCAGCATAGGATATTTTGCAGTCACCCTAATGATAATGGACTTCAGCTGGGTATAACAACCCTGTGTTTCTTATGCTTAGTCAGAAACTCTGCTTATGCTATGCTGATGCATATCCATGGCTAGTGGGGTTTGGCTTTATTGGCCTGAAATTGTCCATTAAAACAACCTCAAATGTAAAAGTCATGGGCAATCAGAATCACCATATAGCTGAAACACCTGATGTTCATAAGGGTCATTTACATATATCCCATGTGCCTCTGTTACAGGAGGTCACTTATTGGAAGTTCTATCTTGGTTGGAGTTACCATGTAAAATATTGTGTAAACACATAACTGCAGTATGCTGCTGGCAACATTGCCCTGCCTTTTTCAATAAATCAGCACTGGTGAGAAATATTGCTTTCTGGAGAGATTTATAAAATGGTATATATTGTGTTTCCTTACAATGATGAAGATGCATCACTGAATAGCATAATGTTCCTTACAGTTTAAACTGCACAAAGCAGTGCTACTGTCACAGTCTATATTCAAAAACTCCCTCCATACACATCTCAGGTCCCAATGGGATTGTTCCTGCTCCCACCCCTCATAAATATATGGCATCAACCTCTCTCTCTTCATTCTCACTTTTCCTAACCTAACAAAGCTTTTGTGCTCCTTCATAAATACTCTGTAATGTATGTTATGTATGTTCCCTCTCAATTACAACTCTGTTTATGTAATACATCACATTACTCTGTTCACTTACATTTATTTATTTCATTTTTTGTATTGTTATGCTTCTCTTGAATTTTGAGCAAAATGTATTTATATACTTATACTTGTATAATTGTTTCATTATTTTGTATATATGTATTAATTTTGTCTGTGCTGGTGCTGGAGCTTTTCTCCCCAGGACTCCATTGAAAGCGGGTTCTTTTGGCCCAATGGACTAAACCAAAAAACAATAAATAAATAAATAAATAAGGCAGATATGACATTACAAGGCAACTTTATATCAGCTCAGCGAATGTAATACAGCTTCTATGTTAGTGACCTCAAACATATGGCTGTCAGGCCTCAAACCAGTACAACAGTACATGATGGAACCTACACCACCACTTTCCTCATTCCTATTTGCACTAAATACCCCTTTTACTTTGTGATGGACACTTCATCTCTCAGCTGAGAGTTCTAAACCTCATACAGACCTGATAATTATTTGAGTTTGAGATTCCCTCACTATATGTTGTTTTAGAACTCATCACCACACAGTAACTTTGAGTTGTTAACATTGCATGCCTTTTTTCAGTTTCAGTGTTACTTCACTCTTATTAGAAACGGAAATGCAAAATGTCACTGCACCAGCTGAATCCACCCCTTACACTGGTTAAGGCAGAACATGGTTTCTCACCTGACAACATTGCTGTAAATAATTGTTATTTTTTCCATCATGGTAACATGCAAAGCAAAATGTCAGTACCCCAGTATCAACACCACAGATTATTAGCACATAATAGTACTCTCGGCTAATGGTGCATGTTCTTGCTGCTGTCCTAACCAAACATACAGCTGCCTAAAGACACAGAAACTCTTCCAGATGGCTGGACAGAGACAGACAGCTAGTGTCAGAGTAATGGACTAAAACTGAAAAAAAGAGAAGTATCCTTTGGAAAGACATCCACCACTGGAAATTACTACACTGATAATACAACCCTAAAAACAGAATTAGTGGTCAGGGATCTGCATACGCATATTAACAGTAACCTGACCTATGACCAGCACTTGTCTGCTGTGGTGAGAAAATCATTCTACATTACACAACTTATAACTAAGGGCATGACATCTATGCCCAAGAGGTTGCTGTACTTAGCTCTCATCAGACCAATTATTGAGTACACTGCACCCTTTGGCATGTACCTGTCCAGATACCTGCAACAACTTGAGAGACCACATAGGTTGCTCACAAAAAGAATGACCATCTCAAAGCCCTATCCCTGTATTTGGTCTTCTACCGACTGCTGCATGGTGATCTATACCTACACTACAAGGCATTCTCTCATCCTACATTGAAAGATTTGTTGCACCTCTACGAAATAAATAGCATTGGAAATACCCATTCTAAGGACCTAAGCCTCATCTGCAACACTAATAGGACATGTTGGAGGGACAGCTTACATATCTGTTACATGTTTCAAAGATTTCTCCTTCTTAACAGGCTTCACATCCACGTGAAGCAAAGCTCATCCCTAGCCCTAGTCAAACATAACTTGGACTAATGGATAAGAAATCGCAAATCTACCCCTGGTTTGGTAACTGTCTCTCTAATGGAGAGAGGCAGTCTGTGAATACTTGATGTGTTCAAGCTGATATCATAACTGTAAAGTTCAAAGGGGTGTTGGCATATGCCAGCAACATTTTATTAAAACTGGGATAAGTTTGGCTAGGCTTAAAATGGCTGTTGGGCTGATAGCCAAGCAACCAGCTATAAACCTATTAGAAATGCACAGTTCCAGTGAGAAACGTACTAAGATGCCAAATGCTTTGTAAAATTATTCACACATGGTGCACGCCACTTCTTTATTACAATAAAGTGCAATACAAAATATCACAATTTCAGTCAAGAACCCTATCTCTCAGATTGAGCAGTCACAAAAAGGCTTGTCAGTAGGCCAATAACCCTGTGGTGCAAATTGTGCGTGCTATTCAGGTCAACAATGCTGTGTTAAATGTTCACTGCTGCGGACATTTTAAAATGCTATCTCTTGGTTTAGGTCATGGCTACAATCTGATGGTACTAGGTTGCCAATAATGTATGCCCCATGCTTTTTTCTTTACTGCTATAAAGTACAATGTTCCAATAATGTATGCCCCATGCTTTTTTCTTTACTGCTATAAAGTACAATGTTAACAGTCACTGCTACAATAGTGATCCCCAATCTCAGAGCTCTAAGTATTGTTGAGCTATTTCAGACTAGAGTAGGTTACCAAAGAACAGTATTGTATTGTTAACACTGTGTTCCTTATGATAAATTGCTATTTAATGCATGACATCCTCAGTCAGAAAAGCATTAGAATGTGAAAAGTTTCTTTTTAGAATGATTTTAAATACAGTGTATGTTACTTCCTTGCTACTGTCAACTGCAGTGCAAAATGTCACAGAACCATTCAAGTCCCCCTTCCCCATCAAACATCTTAAAACAGGACTTCTCAGCATATAGTAATACTATGTTGCTAAAAGAGTGCATTCCATCTTTGTTTCCAGACATTTTAATTGTGTAACTATCACAAGAACATGGAAAGTAAATTACCACAGTGCCACTAGTAAAAAAAAAAAAAAAAAAGTCTCCCCTGCAGTGTCCTTCATCTACAGTTTGGCACAGTGCATCACCACCTTTTCTTCTTGTTCAACAGCGCTGTTTCAAACGCTGATTCAGTGATTTCCAAATGCATTTTAAAATGCTGTAGGTCACTTTTTTTCTCATTTGCAATAAAATGCAAAGCGGTTTGTTACAAGTTCAGTGGAAAAAGTACTGTGTTGCTACAAGCATGAATCCTAAGTTTATTTAAAAATGCAATGCCAGTTATTGGTTTTTGCAGACATTTTAAAAAGCTGTGTGTTTATTTTTCATTATCATAACAAGCAACCAAAAATGTCAGCACTTCAGTCTCTCAGATCATGGTGTGTATCTCATCTGTTTTTATTTTTCCCATCCGTGATCAAATGGAAAGCATAATGTCATAGCTACAGAGAAAAGTGCTTTCCAAATTTATTTAAAACACTATGTACTATTTTTTTGTTATTACAAAGTGAAATTTGAAATTCCACACCTCCACTCAGGACCCTCCCAAACAGTTATATCAGATCAGAGCTTGAAAGCATAAATAATGCTAAGAACTATGTTGCTAGCAAAATGGGACCCATCTGTTTTTTGTTTTTTTTTTTTAAATTGGGTGGAACATTTGACTTCTGTGTTATTACTGGGCACAATGCACAATATCACAGCTGCAGATAGGCTACCCCTTCATTAGGAATCTCATCACAGGGGTTGTCTGCACATAACAGTCCTGTATTATTAGCAATGTGTGCCCCCATTTTTTTACCCTACAGTGCCAAATGTTTGTTTTGCTGACTTCCACAGATGTTTGAACATGCTGCATGTTGATTTTCTTTCATAATCACAAGCAGAACAACATGACAAAATATTCCCATGCTGCTAACAAACTATTTTATCTTTTTCTGCAAACATGACAGAATGAAAACCAGAATGTTACAGCTCCAGCGAGAAAAAGCACTACATTACAAAATGCTGTTTTTTTTTTAATTAATTTTTAAAACACTGCACACTACTACTCTGTTACCATCTATTGAAATGCAAAATGTTAATGGTACTCTCCATATCTCCACCATATCAGGCATCTAATAATTTAGCCTACCAGTCTATAATACTGCTACATTGCCAACAATGTGAATCACCATCTTTTTCCTGCATCAACAATACAGTATTAAGTGTTGCATCATGCAGACTTTTTCATATGCTGTTATCTCACCTTATGTTTGGGCTCTGTTTCAGTAGTATCATGTTGGTATAGGTGTGTGTGACTTTTAACTCAACAATACTTTCAAGTTCTGGTCTGTGTACACATTTTAAAATGATGTATATTGGTTTTCCATGATAATAACATGCAGATCAAAATGTCCCAGCTCACATATCTTACACTAGCTTTTATTATTGCAGTGTAGTGAGCTACTTTACAAATGTATTTATTTTTTTTCAGTCGTGATAAAATCCAAACCCAAACGTCATAGCTCTGGTGAGAAAAATGCTACAATGCCAAATGTGTTTTCTTGAATTATTATTGAAATACTGTAAGTTACTTGTCTGTGTACTTACCTGTTACTTGCTTCGTCATTTGTAACATTTCTAACGCAATCATAACAAACTTTCTATTGAAAAAATACTGGATATACCACTCAATACATACCCTATCACTACTTTTTAATGTTAATTGGCCAAGTCCTCATGAACTAATCTTTAACATCATATTGGTAAGATATTATATCTTCTTCTTCTTTCGGCTTTATCCCGGTTAGGGGTCGCCACAGCGGATCACCTGTCCGCACATTGAATGGCAGTGGAGTTTTACAGTGTCGAGCTGCCAGCCCGGCGCCCAACCTTCCACAGAAGGCACACTCACACGCACACCTAGGGCCAATTTAGAGTGTCCAATCCACCTGCAGCATGTCTTTGGGATGTGGGAGGAAACCGGAGCACCCGGAGGAAACCCACGCGACCACAGGGAGGACATGCAGACTCCGCACAGAAGGCACCCCAGCCGAGGATCGAACTGGAGAACCTCTTGCTGTGAGGCGGCAATGCTAACCACTGCACCACCGTGGCCGCCCTATTGGTAAGATATTATATAAGGGGAAACAATTCAAGGCATAGGGATAAGATGTAATTTACTAGCATAGGATTGCAGTACGGAGACTCTGCCAATAGGGATGACTGCAATCAGCAGTATGGAGAAGAGGGGGCTGGAATTTACTGAAGAAAACTGACAAAAGAACCAGGGTATTGGGAGCTAATTTTTAGAGAGGGAAAGGTAATAGAATGGGAAGAGGCCAATAATTCATTTTGGACTGCAGGGCAGAAATTGCCCTCCCTATCAAGGATTGATACTAGAGTATATGCAAACAGAAAGGATGAGGGGAATCCTAAATTAAAACCAGCACTGGTAGACATTTTAGCAGAATCTAGAACAGAAGCTGCTGTTAAAAAGGGGATAGTTACTAAGGCATATACAATACCGCATGATAACTATAGGAATCAATCAGAGGAGGATAGAAAGGATTGAGAAGACAGAATGGATAAGCAATTCACAAAACAATAATGGAAGGATATATTTATGGCTCCCAAATATGAAGCAAAGCATAGAAGGACTTAAAACCTTTGCTTGGAAGTGTTTGCAAAAATATTTTTACATGCCAAGTAGACTCCAAAGAATTTTTCCTCAGGTACATTGTAAATGTTGGAGAATTGTGATGGGGAAGAAAGATACTTTGGAACATAATTTTTGGACTGCAATGAGTTGGCAGACTTTAAAATTCCTTGCAGATTACTATGTTTACTATGACTACTGAGTGTACAAATTGGTATAAATAAGGAAATTAATTTTTGAGCTGTGAGACAGAATTTGAACCGGCTAGAGACAACAATAGCTTTGCTGAATTTAATTCTTGTGGTTGCCAAATATGTAATTACTAGAAAATGGAAATCAAAGTCTAAACAAACCATACTAGAAGAAATGAATATAGTAACAAAAATAAAAGGACAGGAAGTGGGAACTTTAGAAAAGGGTAGGAACAAATTAAATAGAGAAAACTGGAATTGTGAGAACAATACATGGAGAATAATCTTTTGGAGTAGGAATGAGGTTTAAGGGAAGGTAGAAATTGAATGAACTGTGTAACGTTTGACTGAAAATAAATGTACAGAAGATAAGTGATGTATAATGTTTGCAAATGAAAATATGGCAATATGGTTTGCTTTCATTTATATAAATGTATGATTGCCTATGTCATAAGTGATAATTCAGTAAAGAGGTTTCTTGTTTAATAAAAAACATGGCTAGAGTATTTCATCACTTAGGCTTTATGCTTATTCTCAGACCATGCCAGCTCTAAGAATAATGTGTCTGAACCCATAATCCTGGCCTTGACTACTGCTTTTCTTTATACCCAAATATGATCTAACCAATTCTAATGACATTAACATTACAACTGTACCATGTAGTATAGCATACAATGTGATGACCAGCGCATTACAGTATCTCATATATTCTGCCTTTATGGGGGGGGGGGGGTTGACTAAAGGCCCCAGTTCAAACAGCAAGAGAATGAGGGGAAGCTGATGCAGGTCAACACAATTTTAAACTAATACTGATGCCCATAACAATGTGTCCGATATATATGTAAAACTAAAAACCAGCAAACGTATTTTCTGGGTACCACAGGAAAATATTAAACTAATGTCTTTCAGCTTTTCCCAGTTAGGGGTCGCCACAGCAGAACTCCGGTCTGCTAATGATTGGCAGTGGATTTTTACGGTGCTGAGGTGCCAGCCCGACACCCAACCTTCAAGGAAGGCACACCCATTCACACGCACACACCTTACCTGCATATCTTTAAACATCACTCGACCGTGAGGAGGACATGCAGACTCCACACAGAAGGTGCTCCAGCCGAGAATTGAACCAGAGAACCTCTTGCTGTGAGGCAACAATGCTAACCGCTGCACCACTGCAGAAAGATTA
The DNA here is from genome assembly GCF_019279795.1 of Protopterus annectens. Lineage (NCBI taxonomy): Eukaryota > Metazoa > Chordata > Ceratodontiformes > Protopteridae > Protopterus > Protopterus annectens. The sequence continues at coordinate 380,264,734 of NC_056751.1, read as the reverse complement.
ATTTATCTAAAAGAAAAAGGACAAATATCCACTTGCAGACAAGGTTATCAAAAGTCATTTTTACGCTTTATTTTACATTTCAGTTTCTATGTCTTAAAAGTAGATCTGATATAAAATTAAAGTTCTCAGTTTTCCTGCTTGGTATTTAAAGTGTTTGTTCCTTCATATTAGTCTTCATGCCTTTAGACTGTGATCAGCTCTTAACAAAAACTGTTATTAAAACTTCATTCACATCACATTCGGCAGTTAGATCAGTTAAGTATCAACTACAATGTGCATATGTGGTTGCAGTGCAAACTGAACTGCTGTATTTTTATTGAAATAGGTACAAAGAAGATGCAGAGAGTGTTAACAAACATACAGCTGGATCATGCAGCTGAACTCATGGCATTAAGTTGTTTCAGAGTTTGGCTCTCTAGGGGGCAAACTGCCTGTTCAAAACAGCACCCTGCTGTTTGCAAAATTAAAGTCTCTAGCATGGTATGAAAAAAAATAATCAAAGAACAGAACACTCTTGTTTCAAATAGCCTTGCTTTAAGGCTTCTTTTTTGTTGTTACAAGTAGAAGTTAATGAAATCTTGATATATTACTAATTCAGACTTTATCAGTTAAACTTCTCGATCAACAGGTTATTGGCTTAATGTGGACTATTTGAATGGATAGATGTACATCACCATGTAAGTGAACTTTAGCATTGATACCAAGAAACACAAATACATCTCACAGCCATCAGACATGCTTTAAACAACAACTACCAGTACACATTATACTGCCCGTCAGGTACACTCCTCTAATAAAAAATGTAATGATATTAGTAATGCTCAAGAGCAGAGATAAACTGTGCTGGGACAGGACTTCTCTGGTGGAAGAGAGGTTTTCTTTCACATTTATTTGGCTCTGTCATATCAAAGCTGCATCTAGCGGCTTAACTCCTGCAGATTTTGTTCTTGCAAAACTGTTTTTATATAACATTTGCACACGCATGCACACATACACACAGGATACAGACTTACAAAAAGATATAGTTATAGATATATTGATCTATAACATATATAACTAGACCATATGGTTATGTGTTAGGAAATGGTCCTGCTCTGGTTTAAAAAAATGCACACGTTCCTCATTTTTCCTGTATTCATTTTTAAACCAAGATGAGGGCTATAAAACCATCCCAATTGTACTCAGTCACTGCTGAAAATCCAGTGCAAAACATTTCATCGCTTAGTATTCAGATGTGTTACACTTGTGAGTTAGCATACTCCAACAGGACTTTCAGAAATGTGAATTGCAATTCATTAAGTCAAGTCATTCAATAAAAAATGCAACAACAAATAACTTCTTTAATAAGAAAGAAGAAAAGAAAAATTGAAATACATGGAGAAGGAATTCATAGTCTGCTAATGCTAGATGAATTTTATTGAAAAAAAAAAAAGAAATCCTCTTGTTATCCTCCAAGAAATATTTTAGCATTAAATCCATATTTTAAATAAAAAGTTGGAAAATGATAGTGTAATGAATCATGCAACTGCTTGTTTTTCAAACATTTTTGAATTACACATTCATGTCAGCACTAAATTACATAAACTATTTAATACACTGCTACTTTTAAACTTAAAATTTGAAGGAGTTTAAACATGCTCTAGGAAAAGAAAGAACAAACTGGTATAAGATAGTTTAATGCTGAATAGTTGCAAAGAGTGCTGTGACGAGTGGGGAGAGATGGGCGAAGGCTGCCAGTCTAGTCAAATAGAATTTGATACATAATTCGATCAAATGTATAAATAAATGTAAAATACAGGCTTGTGTTTTTAAATGTAAGAAAACACTGTAAAATGTAAACTTCAAGATTGTTGCTACATTGCCATCTGCTGTAAGGAAAACCAAGCAAAGTATTTCAAATGTGTCTTTTTAAGTTGAAAATATCTTATGAATCTTTTTAATGTTAGAACTGGGCTCCAGGGTGGCTGGATGAAGATTTCATGCCCATTGTTTTAAGGCTAAAGTTTATGACCAAAATTTAAATGTGGAATGTGTTTTATTGCTCTGGTTTCTGCTAGAACGTATATGTGAAATGTCTTCTATTGTTGTAAGTTTCTGTGCAGGTGTTAGATTGCTAAATAATGCAGTTTGTGGCCTGAGAACTCAGACCAGATGTTAAGATGATGCAATATGAATACTGAGAAAACCTAAGTGTCAAAAATGATGTAATTTTGGAAGGGTCTTAGAGACATGTTTGTTAGTAATGTTTAAATACTATTTCTCACAAGAAACTGGAAGCATTTTGACTTTGGACATCTAACTCAGCACTCTGCCTATGCTCACATGTAAGTTTCTAGCGCTGTGGTTTCTTGTAGAAATAGTTAAAGCTAGTAAAGATTAATTAGGTATTTTTCTTTTAAATCAGACCTGTCCTACTGTATTATTTTAAGTTTCTGTGTAATCTCTGAACTCTTAGATATCTCTGTGGTGTAGTAGTTTTGTTTTGTGTTTTAATTATTTATTATTAAATATTTTTAAAACCTTCTACCTGTGGCTGATTTGTGTAGAGAGAAGCTATAGAGTACATTGCATATTTATAGAGGTTATTGTAATAGGCCACTCTAAAGTAAGCCTTGACTGTTAGTCATACTACCATTGGATAATAATATTGCACAGTAATAACTGGACACCCTTTTAAGGGCCTTTTAGTAGCTGATATTATTAATTGGGTGGTGGCAGTAATTACTACTGTATAGTCTAGGTAAAAGGGCACAGATGGAGAAATCTGTGTCAGCTTTTCCCAGGAGTGTCTGTGAAGTTGTATAAATACTTATCTCAAAGTGTGTGTGTGTTGTGTCAGCTACTTGGCAGGGACATGAAGCACTGGTTGGACAGAGAGGATACTGGAGGTTTTAGCTTGCACAGTTAGGCTGAGACCTGGACCCTACAGCTGTGCCAGTGGGGAGTCTTATTGGGGACCTGGTGAGCAAAGGAGCAGCCAGCCCCAGACCTGACTGTGATCTCTGTTTGCACTTAAAGGAAATTGTACTTTACTGTGTGTATTAGTTATCCTTTCCTCTTCTAGGAGACTACCTCCCTGGTGTTAGTGGTGGGGATTGAGGCTCCTTGATTGCTGGGCCAGGGCACGGTCATCACAAGTGTTTGGCAGTGGTGGGATCTACTTCAAATTCTAATTGTCTTGTAGTGGTGTGGGTAGAGCGAATTCCTGTAGCTTATGTACAGTGATCTCTAAAATTTTTTGTACTCTAAAACAGCCACGCAGTGTATACTCAGAGTTCAGATCACAATTGTTTATTTCTTTTGTTAGCTTAGTGTTAGTCAGAGTGAGCAGGCAGCATGTCAGTGGAAGAGTATGGAAAACTGACAAGGAGCCAGCTGGCTGAGATGTGCCAGGCTAGGGGACTGGTGCATTTTAAACCTGACTAAAGCAGACCTGATTGCAGCCTTGGTTACAGTTGCTTCAGAAAACAGCAGCCTGAAGGGCAATCAGACTTACAGTGGAGATACAAAATCCTCGGAGAATGGACAGCTCAACCTTTCTGCAGTGGACTTAAAAATCCAGCTGGAGCTAGAGACTTGAGTTGGAGGCCAGGTGTATGGAACTAGAAGCAGCAGTGAAAATGAGGAGTCTACAAGCTGAGGAAAATGAACGGCAGAGAAGGCATGAGAGGGAAATGGTGATTCTTCACCAGAGTCATGGAGGTAATGGGGATGGGAGTAACTGGACTCCAGAAGCACAAAAGGTCAGTACCTTTCTTCCACAGTTTAAAGAGGGGGATAATTTTGATAGCTTCATTCATATGTTTGAGCGGTATGTAAACAGTATTAAGTTGACCAAAGGCTCTGGGGACGGTTCCTGACCCCCTTACTCCATGGTAAAGCTGTAACTTCTTTAGCAAAAATGCATGACACTGACTGCTTTGATTATACTGCTGTAAAAAGACATTTATTAGAATGTTTTAAGTGAACACCTCAAATGTATAGGAAACATTTTCGTAAGCATAGACGCAAGGCAGATGAAAATGCATGTGAATATGTTGTTGAACTGAGCACTTATTTTCATAGCTGGGTGAGTGGATGTCAGGTTACCACTTTTGAAGGGCTGGCAGACTTTTTGGGAAGGGAACAAGCCCTTAGCACTTTGCCTGAGGACATGAGGATCTGGTTGTCTGATAAACAGTGTGCTACTTCAGAGGAGTTGGGGAAGAAGGGAGACCAATACCTAGCAAGCAGGGCAGCCCTGCACAACAAAGGGATCACCAGTACTGCTCATGGGACTAAAGGAAACCATGGCGGGCAGCAGTGACTGCTTCAACAGAATCCGCCAGTAGCAGGGGAAGCCACTAGTCCAGGTACATGTCCAGGAGCTAGGGTTAAATGTTTTGAATGCAACCAGTGGGGCCATGTGGCATACAGATGTCCATGGAGGCAAGTTGGGGAAACAAGGGTGGGGGAGCCAGTAAGTGGGAAAGACAAAATGCCAACAGTGGGTTGTCTTGAGACAACAGGGGTATGGAACTACCATCCTGCAGATGTCCTGAGAGGGAAGGATTTGGATGAGGCAGTACTATGTACTTATGCAGTTACATGCAGTGAGGCTAGGAGACAAGCATGTGGGTCTGGTAGCCTGGGAGAGACCCAGACAGACTGCATACTTGCAGCCAGGACTGCAGAGGTGGTTACTTCAGGGAGTGAGCTACGCTGTAGCAGTGAAACTGAATGTGAGCCACAGCTGCTTGTGGGTACTGATGTTCCCTTGAACAGGGTAACAGCAAAGGTAGAGGTGAGTAGTAGTGCCCAGGCTGACAGTGAGGCACCACTGTCAGAGGATGTCAGACTTCCTGTGGAAGGGGAGCTGGGAAGGGTTACAAGGAGAGACTTGAGACAGGCTCAGCTCTTGGACCCTACATTGCATGGTCTGAGGCAGGTAGCTAGGGAAGCAACTGATTCTCAAGGGAAGGGGGATTCTGTATACTGGAACAAAGGGTTACTTTACAGAGAGTGGACCCCTAAGGGAGGGCTAGAAAGTGAGAGAGTACAGCAGTTGGTAGTGCCTAGAGCTTACCGTCTGGCGCTTCTAGCCATAGCCCATGATATTCCCTTTGCAGGTCATATGGGCATAAAACGTACAAAGAGGCATATTATGCAAAACTTCTATTGGCCTGGAATTTCCAGAGATGTAACAGGGTACTGCAGGACCTGTGAGCAGTGCCAAAAGGTAGGCAAGGCAGTATACAAGGTGAGAGCTCCTTTGATGCCTTTGCCTGTGATTGAGGAGCCATTTCAGAGGGTAGCTATGGATATTGTGGGTCCTCTGAGTACCCCAAGTTCCACAGGGAAAAGGTATATCCAAGTGATTTTAGATTATGCTACACGATACCCTGAGGCAGTGGCTTTGTCCTCCATTGAGGTGGAGAAGGTGGCAAATGCTTTGCTAGATATTTTCAGCAGGGTAGGTTTCCCAAAGGAAATACTGTCTGACAGAGGTGCCAATTTTATGTCAGACCTGCTGGCTTGTCTGTGGAAGTCCTGTGGGGTGAAGCATATGAAGACCACCCCTACCATCCCCAGACTAATGGTCTTGTTGAGACGTTAAACTCTACAATCAAGTCCATGCTACAGGCATTTGCAGATCAGTTTAAGAGGGAGTGGGACAAATATTTACCCCATCTGTTGTTTGCCTACAGAGAGGTTCCCCAGGAATCCACATGTTTTTCACCCTTTAAGTTGCTGTATGGCCATAGGGTGAGGGGACCTCTAGATTTAAATCAAGATGAGTGGAAAGGTGAGTATGAGTCTCACAAGGAGTCTGTTGTGGCATATGTCCTGAACCTCAGGACATGGCTCAGGGAACTCATGAGCGTGGCCCAAGAGAACCTGGCAGAAGCCCAACAACAGAAAAAGGTGTGGTATGACAGGAATGCTCGAGCTAGAGAGTATGCTGTAAGGAATCAGGTGATGGTTCTCATTCCTGTCAGACACAACACATTTCAAGTAGCTTGGGAGAGACCCTACAGGTGGCAAAAAGGGTATGTGATATTAACTACATGGTGGAAGTGCTAGGCAAATGGTGGGGGCACAAATTGTACCATGTTAACATGATGAAACCTTACCATGATAGGGAGGCCCTTGTGCTGAGCATTTGCAGTGGATTGCAGGAGGAGTCTGAGAGAGATCTTGTGACTGATCTCCTCAGTGATGCTCGGGCTGACACCTCAGTGGAAGGGGTAGCAATGTCCCAGCTGCTATCTCCTACCCAGGTTGGAGAAATCTGAGCAGTGTTGCAGGAGTTTTGGGGCATGTTCACCGGAAAACCAGGGAGCACCCACCTGGTGCAGCACCAGGTGGCTACAGGACCCCAAAGGCCTATCAGGCAGGCCCCTTATAGGGTGCCTGAGAGAGTCAAACAGACTCTGAGGGAAGAGGTACAGGAGATGCTGGAACTAGAGGTGATTCAAGAGTCTAGCAGTCCCTGGGCCTCACCAATGGTACTGGTGCCAAAGAAGGATGGCAGCACCAGGTTCTGGGTGGATTACAGGAAATTAAATATTCACACAGAGTCAGATGCTTACCCCATGCCTAGGACAGATGAGGCCCTAGTGCAGCTGGGTGGGGCTAAGTATCTTACAACCATTGATCTTACCAAGGGTTACTGGCAGGTGCCCTTGACTCCCAGTGCTAGAGAGAAGTCAGCCTTTGTGACTCCTTTTGGCTTGTAGGAGTTCACAAAGATGCCCGTTGGGATGAAGAATGCCCTATCAACTTTCCAGAGGCTGTTAGATCATATCTTAGCAGGAGCAGGAGGGTTTGCCCTTGCTTACATGGACGCTATTGCTATCTACAGCCATTCCTGGTAAGAGTACCTTCAGCATGTCAGGGAGGTGCTGGGCAGATTACAGAGGGCAGGGTTGACCATTAAGCCGAGCAAATGTCAGGTGGGTATGGCAGAGGTCTCCTACCTAGGACATAGAGTGGGGAGTGGTAAGATAAAGCCAGAACCTGCCAAAGTGGAAGGTATTCAGGCATGGCTTGCACCTGTTACCAAAAAGCAGGTGTGGGCATTCTTGGGGACAGCAGGGTACTACAGAAAGTTTGTTCCCAATTATAGTACCATAGCTGCTCCCCTCACAGACCTGACAAGGAAGAACAGGCCAGATAAGGCAGTGTGGACCCCGGCATGTGAGCAGGCATTTCAGAACCTTAAGGAAACTTTGGGAGGACCCCCTGTGTTAGCCAGTCCAGACTACAGCAAAGACTTTGTTGTGCAGGTGGATGCTTCAAACTATGGGGTGGGGGCTGTACTTAGCCAGATTTCTTCAGAGGGAGAAGAGCACCCAGTGGTTTATCTCAGTCGTAGGCTCCAACCCAGGGAGGAATGCTATGCAGCGGTAGAAAAGGAATGTCTAGCCATAGTGTGGGCACTACAAAAACTTCAGCCTTATCCAGAAAATACAAGACAGAAAAAATATATGCATATACATTAGTAAGAATCAACAATAATTGCCATACAATTTTATGCGAACAAAAAGATTAGATCATATCTTCATTACAGGCTGTAACATTAGAAATGCAAAATCACAGGGATCTAGATAACTAAGTAAAAAAAAAAAAAAAAAAAGCTGAAGACAGACAGTGAGTAGACCTAAATGAAAAAAGACATGTGTACATATTGTTATATCAAATTATCATTGAGATTTTGGATTACTGAAATATGTACATACCAAAAAAAACAGTGAGGAAAACAATTTGATTGTAGCATTTGAGGAAAATAATAGCATTTGAGCTGTAACAGAGGAAAAGAGTGTAGGAGAGAGAGAAAATGAGCACAGCAGAGAAAGAGTAGGACAGAGGAGCCAACTCAGGGGACTACAGGAGCAAAGCCAGTTGCTTTTAAGACATTCTTTTATTTTTGTTTTAAATGAGGAATAGCAGGGGGTGGTGCTATTCCTAATCATGGAATCATTAAAAATGAAAACTTGTTAAACAGATGACCTACTTCAATAACCCAAAACCAAGGAATCCTACAAAATAAGTATATTGCAACATGGTTATAACGCTAGTAAACTAACTACTGGTGAAATGATAATGCAGTAAAATACATTCAAAGAACACACAAGATAGCCTTGCTCACATTCAGGAATACTATTTACTGCAAAATAGTGATTTTTTTTCTTGACATCAGTTTAAAATCAACATTTCTATCAATCCTGCCTCATAATGCCATGTCAGATGATCAGCTGATGCAGACAAGCCCAAACCTGCACAGTCTTGCTTGGGGGGAATACTACAATCAACTAATGGCATCAGAAGAATAGTGAGTGACATATATGTCCCTGAAAGCCAAGAACCTTGTTGTATACACTATGGACGATTATATGGGTAAGTTTTAGGGATATGTATTCTGGGATGCATCTATACTAGATAACATTTTTAGGAAAATTTACAGAAATAAAAATACAAGGAAAGGGTAAACGCAGCATAAATTAAATTATGAAAACAACAGAATATGCAATATTTTGGCTTGGTCTACTCTAAGTATTTAGGTGTAGCAAGTTCTGAGTATAGTAATAATAGACTTTCAGTCATAGTCTGTGAATTTGAAAATGCTATATTATTTATTTATTTATTTCATTTGCAGTTTGTTAACCGGGAAAGTCCATTGGGCCTTAGTGAGCCCTTTTTCAATGGAGGCCCGGGGAGAAAAGCTCCAAGTACATACATAAAGATATATATGTAGGCAGTTAATACAACTATTAATACAAGCAACTACACAATCAACAGCAATTGAGATTTTACACAGTGTTTACACAGAATTAAACTAAACAATATAAAATAAAATATGGTGCTTGAAAGTGAGAAGGATGTTGAGGAAGTTTAGGAGGGGTGGGAGCAGGAGCATTTCCAGGTAGAGGAGAGAGAAGAGTGGAGTAGGGTCTTGAAGTCAGAATGATTTTGGGTGGTCCGAATATGGGGAGGAAGTGAGTTCCATTTTTGTGCAAGAGAGAAGGCCAACAGAGCCTTTTATATGTTTAAAACATTATGCTTTCCTAGTTATGGGGATATATAAAGGACAGAAAAATAAAGGCATCATAGTTAACCTTGTTATCCAGCAGGAAGAGGAAATTATTACAAGTAAGTTATGTGGCCAAAGATGAAAAACTCTTTAGTCATGACTGACATTCTAAGCAAGGATCTTACAAGACAATTTTCATTAATGAGACAGTAATAATCTAAACCAAGGTTCAAAGATGGTTAGTACAGAGTGACATCAACCAACTGCCACAACAACCTAATGCCATGGTGAGATGCATTAAAAATCCACATTCAGGACCTAGGGTCATGGTTTGGGTCACAGTATGATAAAAAATAGTAACAGTCAGACAGGGTTATGGAAAGGGATTGTGGGAAGGAAAAGCACACAGGCGACCATAGAAGAAATTTGATTAAATAGAATATCAAATATATGATATGTGAGAATGGGGGCTGTGTCTCAGTGAATAAGATAGTTTACAATTCTTATTCTGTTAAAGTCCTGAAACCAATTATATAGAGATATAAAAGATTTTACACGTAAGATATTGGTATGTGGCAGAGACTTGCTGTGACACTGCCAGCTCAGTTCTCTAGAATTTTGTAAATAATTCTATGTCATTTGTGAATATTGATATGATTTATACAGACGTATATGCTGAACAGAGTTTGTACAGTACTGAGCTTCCAGAATGTAACCACAGCATATCCTACTGGAACATAGATTAACTTGCAAAACTTCAAGAAAATAACTTGAAATTAAATTGTTTTACAATTGTGTTATAAAAGTTAGTTTCAATGGAGCAAGGAGACAGGATGTCTAGAACAAGGGTGCCTTCTGCATTGTTTTGTAAGTGTTTTATTGTTTTATAACTTTCAAGATCTTTTTAACATCTGAGAGATAAGTTAAATTATGTTAGTTTCTGTTTTTGCCTGGGATCTGAAATCACGTGACAAAAAGTGATGTCATCCAAGCTAACCCAGCAGTAATATTTGATATTGATTTAAGAACTCTCTCAGAGAGAGACTGTGCATTTTGTATTTTGTCTTGGACCTAGCAAAAACATCCACTCATCATCATCACCACCATCTGCACTTGCCTTGCTTTAAGTACGATTTAGGGCATAGTATCTCTTTTAGATAGAGACAGAATATAGTAAAGATTAGGTTAGATGTTTTCTGTATTTATTTGAGACTGTCCTGCAATGTTGTTTTAAAATACTTTCTGTGATTTTGAACTCAGAAGTAACTGTGTTGATCTACTGAGTATTGTCTTGCTCTTTTATTATTTATTATTAAATATATTTAAACCTATCGCTGTTTCTGATATTTGTGAGATATATTTAAGCTCTTAGAGTAAGTGCATATGTATTAGTGAGACTGTACAGGCCACTTGTAAATAGCCTTGCAAGTCTTGGTCAGACTACCATTTGGATAATAGTAACATTACACAGTAAGATTGAACACCTTTTGTAAGGACCTTACAGTAGCGGATAAGAAGGGGTTGGTGGCAATGGAAATTACCTTATAGTCAGGGCAGAAGGGGGCATAGCTAGTAAACCTGTGCCAGCCTCCCCAGGTATGTGTGTGTCTGTGTTTGTATATAAATCAAATCTCAAAGTGTGTTTGTGTCAGTTACTTGGGCAGGAACAAGAAGCAGTGGTTGGACAGCGAGGGTGCTGGAGGTCTTGGCTTGGGCCCTCAGCTGAGATCTTAACCCTATAGATGTGTCAGTGGGGAGTCTTACTGAGAATCTGGAAAAATAGGTAGAAACCAGCCCCAGACTTACTGGGATCTCTGTGTGCTCTTAAGGGAAATTGCACTTTACTGTGCATGTACTTGTCATCTTCCCATTGTGTACGTCTTTCACTGTTGCCAGTGGTGAGGATTGAGGCTCCTTGATTACAGGGCCAGTGCAGGGACGTCACACTTGTTTCTGAACTTTTGAGGTACTGAGGGTCCAGGTCTTGTAGACCTCCTTGAACAGACAGGATTCATTCTGGAGGAATTTAAGGCCACAGTAGTTCCTTGGAGATGAGGAAACAGTAGACAGCTTATCAGCTGACCATCAGATCCAGTGTCCTACAGGGATGTCAATGGTAACTAATGCTTATGGACTGCAAACAAATGCTCATAGGTGCTTTCTCCCCAATCTTTCCCCAGTCTTCTAACATCTGTGAGCTTATTCCCATATCATCACACTAAACTATTATTATCTTCCTGATGTATTCTTTTAAGATTTATACATTAATAAATGTTTACTATTGGCTAATGTCCGAAGATGAGAGGAAAATAATGAAGAAAGGGCAAGCAATAAAGGCCCAGCAGGTAGAAGAGCTTTAGGTGCTAACTGAAAGAATAAGACTGAAAATATAAATAGCAGAAATATGATTACATGAAATGGTAGCTTGGCTGACTCTTCATAATACAGTGGTGAACTCTGCTATTTGGAGCAAATTCAGAGTTCAGCCACTGCTTTTCCATAGTGGAAGGAATCACTGGAAGCATTTTTTTTAATTTTAGAACTTTGTGAGTATTTTCACAGGATGGTGCTTCTCATTTGAAGTATACAAGGAGTGGCCCAATGGGAAGGTATTCAGAAACAGACATATGACATGGAAGGATCACTTATTTGTTTGATAACTGGGTAATGATCCAGTAAAATACTCTTTTCTACCACTTCATGAGCGATGTGGCATAAAACATTACATACATATAAAATTATATATAAACAATGACTGATAATACATGCATACATTTCAAATGTTACATGAGCTAAGACAGTAAGAGTGATCCTCGAGTAAAGGTTACTACAAACAGTAAAACACATAGAAGAGTAATAGATGATGTTCAAGATGCAGTAAATGTATACATAAACACAAATTAAAGTTTATAATAAGAAAGCAGTGCAAAAGGAAAAAAAGGAGGGTAATTTCCATGTACAAATTCAGAAATAATAAGCAACCCTATGTCACTTAGCAAACCTACATCTATAACAAGATGCCATCACCATAACTCTAACTAATCTGTAAACCACAGAAACCCTTACTCTCTAATCCACATCTTGAGAATTCCTTAACCCTCTTCCACTCCCATATTCTACCCTTGTTCACATCCCTTCCCTTTTCTGTAGATATAACATCTCTTTAATTTGTGTAACTAATGACTCTTGTATTTTCATTGTCGCACTGTTATTCAACACTGACTTTTGGGTTGTGTATCCATAAAGTGATTATGTTTTTATGAAAATGTTTTATGGTATCATGATACAAATTTTTTTACAGAATCTTTGTATCCATCTGCGTTGGGCCTCAAATTGGTCAGCTGTGATCAGTACCCTTTTCCCAGTAAACAAAACAAAAGACAATAAACAAGAAAAGAGACTGATGCTGCTGTTCTATTACACTGACAAATGTCATCTAGCTGAATATCCTGGAACACACTGACAGAGGGGGATTACTGATGAGGTCAGCTACAAAACACAGCAGAATGGACATTTTTCATCTGACGTCTTACTGACCAGCATGTTACTGTGGTGATCTAATACATGGCAAGTGTAATTTTAATATATTAATTTTGCACAATGACTATGTCTGAAGGAAGACTTTTCTTTCAGGAAACTCTGAATAGGTATTAATGTTGCATGAGGAATGACATTTGGGTTGCAATACCAAAGACACTGAATGTTGGAATGAGGAATGTCAGGTGGGAGCATTACTGAGAAAGGGGGTAGTTTGGTAATGTAGAGGAGAAGTCTGAGTTATGTTCATGCTGTATGCACTGCAAGACTGCATTAGTCACATTAAATGAGATACACAGGTACAATGACAGGGCATTAGTCACATTCAGTGAGATACACAGGTACACTGACAGTGCATTAGTCACATTCAGTGAGATACACAGGTACACTGACAGTGCATTAGTCACATTCAGTGACATACACAGGTACACTGACAGTGCATTAGTCACATTCAGTGACATACACAGGTACACTGACAGTGCATTAGGCACATTCAGTGAGATACCCAGATACACTGACAGTGCATTAGTCACATTCGGTGAGATACACAGGTACACTGACAGTGCATTAGTCACATTCAATGACATACACAGGTACACTGACAGTGCATTAGGCACATTCAGTGAGATACCCAGATACAGTGACAGTGCATTAGTCACATTCGGTGAGATACACAGGTACACTGACAGTGCATTAATCACATTCAATGACATACACAGGTACACTGACAGTGCATTAGTCACATTCAGTGACATACACAGGTACACTGACAGTTCATTAGGCACATTCAGTGAGATACCCAGATACACTGACAGTGCATTAGTCACATTCGGTGAGATACACAGGTACATTGAGAGTGCATTAGTCACATTCAGTGAGATACACAGGTACTGACAGTGCATTAGTCACATTCAGCGAGATACACAGGTACAATGCCAAGAGCTGAAGTTCTAAAGACAATGCTGCCATTCTGCAGTGCTAAAAAGAACCACTGAGGCTACTGTCTAAGACGTATGAAGACTTTTGCACAGAGCAGCAGTCTGAGTACACATAATCTAGATAAATTATGGGAAAAAAAGATTCTCTCACCCCAGAGGATTCTCAAAAAAAATGATAGATGTGGCACAACTTTGTAAAAAGGATAGCACTTTGATTAATTAAATAATGTCATGTATTTCAAGTCAGACAATATGCAAAGGAAGTAGTTCACAGAAGGGGTTTATGATATGTTGTCAAATACAGCAGCAAAACAGGAGACCTGCAAGTGCACTGAACATCTCTTGGGAATGCTAGGATTTGGCAAAGAAGCTGCAGGATACACAGTCTGCAAAAGAGTTCTTTGCACCATCAGGTAGTGTTAACAGATAAGGTCAGCATCGACAAATACATTTGACACAGCCATACACTCATCGTTTTATGCTGCTAAGCCATTCTGCAAACTTAGATCAAGGTCAGGTTCAGGAGCTGACAGGCTCATGTTTCTCTCATCACCACAGTACAGTGATATGCAAACGTTCAAGAAATGGGAGAGCTACAAAGACACCATTGTATGCGTACACATGCTACTGCTATGCAATGAAACAGTATTGCACAGAATCCTAGGCGATGAAAACAAAGCAGCTGAGGAAGAATGAGATGAATACTAGGATTCATTCTGTTGGGCAGATAAGTAAATAAGGACATCAGAGTAAAGCCAAAGTACCCGCAATTGCAGAGAAGGTTATGGGGTAGAGATTATAGCAGTTCAGTTACATGTGCAGGAAAGCCAAATGTGATTTGGTAAAGAATATTTGGGAAAGACATGAGGATGTCCAACCTAGAGATGGAGAGATCAATTAAAAGATGATCTGTGGCAGCCAGTCAGGACCGTCACAGAAGGGAATACTATATCTCTGAAATGAGAGAGGCGACAGTTGTTGACTTGACTCCTTGTAAAAATGGGAAAAAGTGGATTTTTATCAATGATGGTGGAGCAACTCAGTTGGAAGGTGTGTTGGCATATGAAAAAATGTGACAAGTGCTTATAATATGCAGCAGTGTCTCTCATGAGAGCAATGAAAAAATGAATTTCTGTTTGTAAAACATGCATATGAAATATGAACTGTGATTTGGGGAACGTAACTTTGTACAACTATTGGAAATGACAGAAGGCTGGGATAAGACAATGTTTTGGTAGTATTAAGTCTATATTTTTGCAGTCTCAGAGCATTTCTTTCTTCATTTAAGTTCTCACATTAAGTTCATAGATTCATAGGTAGTTAATATGCACTCTCTCCAGAAGACCAATTAGGAGCCTTGCCCAGTTTCCTAGTTACCCCATTCACCCAGCAGTGAACTGGGAGGTTGATGTAATCAAACCCTGAACTACACATAGCAGCTCATAGCCTTAATAATCTGTTTTGCCAGTTCCTTATTTGTGTAGTCTACATGTCCTCCCTGTGTTCATATGACTTTTTGCTTGTCCCTCCAGTTTCCTCCCTTACACCAAATGATGTCTTGTGAAAACAGGTGGTAAATAAAAAATGCCCAGAATTGTGTCTGTTATGTACAAAGGTATACATGTGTATTCTGGGAGAAGTTTCTCTACCTCATTTCCACTGAGTGCCAGTTTAAACTCTGGACAACATATGGACTATTTTCCTAGTGTTGCACATATACTTGACTTAGATTGTTTTACTGTTATCTGCATTTGCATCTAGACTGTACAAAGACAGCATTATTAAGGTTATTATATCTCAACTGCATCACTTTAGTTAGAATGACTCAATATGTCAGTGCTTGTAAGAAGCAGAGGTCATGTTTCTTGAAGCCCTAGAAGCACACAAACATCTGAAGGGTTGGTGCACCAGGGATATACAGTTCATTGGCCCATAAGTGCGTTATCAGAGGAACTGACACTAATGAGATGCACACAGGAAATTGTGACTCTCACAGCCCAGAGCTCTTAAGAAAACAATGTGCTGACTGACAAAGTGCAACACAGTTCTGACAGGTATAGAGACACTTACATGAATGGTAGTTTGTATTTGCTTCATAACTTACTTACATCTTACTGTAAAGAACATTTTATTGCAACTATGAAAAGCTTTTTTTTTAAATTACACTGACAAAAGTCATATTTTTAAGGAGAGCTTTCAGTGGTACAACTGCCTCACAATATCCTTATGTATTACAGCTCAGTCCAAGTTTAATGCACAATAAAGTGCTGCAGTTTTGACATAGACGTTATAAGCCACTGATGCACTTCAAGTTATCTTGCAGGGATATATAAAAGGCATTTCAGACGTTACAGAAAAGCAACGTTATAATCCTGTCAGAAACAAGAAAAAGAAAATAATATTTTCAAATGTTAATAAAAGATCTAATCAACTGCGTCATCTTTACACAGGTATGTGCTTCTCTCAGTTGTGATTATCTTTTATTTGGTATATGATTTTCATCAGTTTGTTCAAGGTCAACGCGACTCCCCCACAGCAAGGATTGCTATGCACAGACAGCTTAGGTGCACTGCAACTCATGAGAATTGTTTAAGCACAAGAGAATGTAATGTATAAAATGAAAAATAAAACAAGACACTGTATACCATTTTCACAAATGTGAAATCTGTAAATAAACAAATAATATTTATAGTTAAACTACAGCTGTGCAGGCCACCATTGTGATATGATATTTACATACAAATAAAGTCAGGCAGCAGAACGCGGAAGGGAAGTATTGAAAACAAGGTTCATGTTAGGGCTTCTATTTACGAGTTTGAGAACAGGAATCAACTAGACAGCACAAC
>NC_056751.1:380020900-380235900 GCF_019279795.1 Protopterus annectens | reverse complement strand
TGGGGTTACATCAAGGATCAGCTCTGAGCCCTTTCTTATTTGCAATGGTGATGGACAGGTTAACAGATGAGATCAGACAGGAGTCCCCATGGACTATGATGTTTGCAGATGACACTGTGATCTGTAGTGAGAGTAGGGAACAGGTGGAGGAGACACTGGAGAGATGGAGATTGCTCTAGAGAGAAGAGGAATGAAGGTCAGCAGGATTAAGACAGAATATATGTGTGTGAATGAGAGGGAGGATAGAGGAATGGTGAGGATGCAAGGAGTAGAGATGGCAAAGGTGGATGAGTTTAAATACTTGGGGTAAATAGTTCAGAGTAACGGTGAGTGTGGAAGAGAGGTGAAGAAGAGAGTACAGGCAGGATGGAGTGGGTGGAGAAGAGTGTCAGGAGTGATTTGTGACAAGATGAGTACCTGTAAGAGTGAAAGGGAAGGTCTACAAGAGGGTAGTGAAACCAGCTATGTTGTATGGGTTGGAGACAGTGGCATTGACAAAAAGGCAGGAGTTTGAGCTGGATGTGGCAGAGGTAAAGATGTTAAGATTTGCACTGGGTGTGACGAGGGTGGATAGGATTAGGAATAAGTATATTAGAGGGTCAGCCCAGGTTGGAAGGTTTGGAGACAAAGCCAGAGAGGCAAGATTACGTTGGTTTGGACATGTGCTGAGAAGGGATGCGGAGTATATTGGGAAAATGATGCTAAGGATGAAGCTACCAGGTAACAGGAAAAGAGGAAGGCCTAAGATAAGGTTTATGGATGTGGTGAGAGAGGACATGCAGGTGGTCGGTGTGACAGAGCAAGATGCAGAGGACAGGAAGAAATGGAAACAGGTGATCCACTGTGGCGACCCCTAGCGGGAAAAGCCGAAAGAGGATGATGATATATATACATACACATATACAGAGAGAGATATACACACACACATACACAGAACATGTCTGTATGCTTACAACCTTTATAGCATACTCTGCCTTGTTGCTGCTCTAGTCTAGGTTAAACTGGTAGGACATTTCTGTGTTAACACAACAGCAGAACACAACTTCTCCTAAATGCCTTGCTGCACAGCTCAACTGCTGTTAATTCTTCATATGTGACAATGCTGGAATGTCCATTGCCCATTCATCTTCCACAGTCAGTTTTATCAAACTGGTTTCAAGTAATGTACTCATGAATATCTCCTAGTTAGCAATAAAGTCATACAGCAACCATTCCAGTTTGGAAATGCTTCTCTTTCAGGTCATTCATAGGTGAGTACTAGGCTAATGGCCCTGCAGCCTTTACAAGCCTAGCCCTTAGAATTATTTTATTATTTTACATTTGTTGACTGGGATAGTCCGACTGGATACATGTCCATTTTCAGCGGAAGCCTGGGCAGAAAAGCTCCAAACTTACAAACAGATAAAGACAAGCAAAATACAGTATATACACAAACATATTGTATTAACATACAAGATACAGTCTCACATTTCAAGCCTATGAAGAATACAGTTTATATTCAGAAATATATACAAATATGTTACAGTTTCTCTTATCAAACCTACAGGTGCAGCTATACACAGAGTATCTGCAAAAATGTCACAGTTTCTCTTTTCAAACCTTTTAGTGTAAGAGGTAAGTCGCTGTGAATAAAAAATTGCAGGGATATGGAAGTATATGAGGCTTTAGTCAGGGCCCTGGCATCGTGCCACCCAACGTTAGTTCCCAGTATCAAATAGAGCCACTGGAGTGATTCCCAATTACTCATCAAGATTTCTCTTGAAGAGGGCCAGTATGGTGCTCTGACATGTATGGGAAGTCTGTTCCAGAGCATGGGCAGTCTCTGGGTTCTGAACCTGTCCCTCCAGCATGTTCTGTTGATTGTGGTAATGAGGTTGAGGTCACTGGAGCATGTGATATGGTGGGATTGGGACTTCTTTAGATGTAGGATTTCTAAGAGAGCTGGGTCAGACATGGCGTTGTAAGTCAAGCAGAGATCACCTCTTACTAGACAATATGCGACAGAGAACAGCTGGAGTTTTTTGAATCTGTCCATGTACAATGTGTGTTTAAGGCCTAGGATCCTCTTTATGAGGTACTTTTGTGGCCTTTCCAGTTGTTGCATGTGTCTAGTGAGGTACATGCCAAATGGGGCATTATACTCAATGACTGGCCTAATGAGGGAAGAGTAGAGAGAGATGATGACCTCTTTCTTCCTGGATACAAAACCCTTGGTAATTTGATGTGCCACATAGGATGACTTTCTGAGCACATTGGCAATGCAGTAGTCGAAGGAGAGGTGGCTATCAACTCGTGTCCCCAGATCTCTTATAATGCCTTCAGTATTCAGTGGACTCCCATCAATGTGGTAATTAGTGGGAAGTGATTTTTTCCCAAAGGGGATGACGATGCATTTTTTTGGCATTAAGCTTAAGGCCATGGTTCTGACAGCAGTCATTGGTCTCAGTGAGGCCTTTCTGTAGGATGTCTACATAACTTGGGGAGTTAATAATGGCTCCCAGCTTTCAGTCATCTGTGAACTTGGTCAGCCAGAGTCCCTCTGTGTTGGCCTGGACTTCTGAGAAGTAGATGCCAAACAGGAGAGGACCCAGGACTGATCCCTGTGGGACTCCATTCGTGACTTGTCAGAAGTCTGACTTGGACTCACAGTCCAAGAGACCAGACCAACAAAAGAAACTTAGATTGCGCTTTGCACACCTTCATGCTGAAACACAGAGAGCATGGTTTGAGTTGATCTGTAAATTTTGAGCACCACATTGTTTCTCAGGCTGAAAACATGTGATCCCAGGACTGAGCCATGTTTTATATAATGATGAATTTTCCCCTCAAATCTTTATGCTTTGTCCATACCTTTGTCCCTCTGATTAAAAAAAAGGCAGTCAGTAATTATGGTAAGCAGACATTACTATAAAAATCAGACACACTGTCTCCCTACTGTCTTCTTTGTGTAGCTGTGTCATCCAATCATATTACTTTAAAATCAGCAGTTATCCTTATCATGCCCTCCTGCTAAGGTGCACTTGATTTAAGATTTGCCTCTAATGTATCCTCAACTTAGGTGTGCTCATGGCTTCTGGTAAGTGTTATGTCTAGACAATCTTTGTTTTTCCTCTATTGGTTTCCTTCCCATGGTCCTCTCAATAAATGACATATTTCTTACTACTATCGTCCCTTCCTGACTAAGTTTCTTCTGCTCACTTTGTCATATTCTTTTATAAGCTATGTACAGGTTCTGATGGATGTATGCTGTTTTCCATTTACTCATTTAGTAAACAGTAAAAACCAAAATGAAAATCTAGCAAGGCTGATTCCTTAAAGCTCTTGTATTAGTGGCAACATGGGATATATGCAAATGACCCTTTAAGGACATCAGGTGTTTCAGCTATATGGCAATTCTGACCACCCATGACTTTTTTCTTTTTAGGTCTATTTATGGCCAAATTCAGGTCCAAAAAGCCAACTAGCTGTGGACATGCATGTTTCAGATAAATTCAGGCCAATAAAGCCAAATACCACTATCTGTAAAAAAAGAAAAAAATCATGGCCATTCAAAATTGTCACACAGCTTAAACACATGATGTCCTTAAAGGGTTATTTGCATATATCTCATGTTGCCTCTAATACAAGAGGTTTAAGGATCACACAGTGGAAAGTCTAGCCTTGCTAGATTTTTCTTTTGGTTTTTACTGATTGTTTTTTGTGTGTGTGTGTGTGTGTGTGTGTGTGTGTGTGTGTGTGTGTGTGTGTGTGTGTGTGTGTGTGTTTGTGTGTGACCTATTTACTCATTTCCTGCAAGACTTTCCAATAATCCCTTTGTTTAAATACACTTGTCTCCATAGTAGATGCCATTCCCAACTGTCCCCTTAGTGGTAAATATTACTGGGAATCTATGGACACCTTACTTTTCATCAATTCATTATAAAGGATCAATAATCTGTCTTCCATGTTCATAATGTAACAGCGGTTCCTGTAAATCTTGTCAACATAGCTACTTCTGCATTCACATTCCATTAACATGAACAAGGCAGAAATATAACAGCTTAACAATATGTTATATACACACACATACATATATATAGATATGTAGATATACATATATGCATAAAATTGAACTAGTACCAACACTGTGCATAGAAGGATAAACCTGTGTCTGTACCCCAGACAACTAGAACTGACAATGGCTTGGACACTGATTGCACAGGAAGGGTGGGAGTAAGCAGTGTCTAGTGTTTCAACCATCCTGCATGGGGGAGGAGATAGGTGGTTTTGGTCCAATCACTGCTAGCGAGAAGTGCAGGCTTACCTAACACCCAATATTGATGGACAAGGTATATGTATTTTGTATTACCAAGCAAGGCATGTGTGTAGAAGCCAGCAAGGGTTGGGTTTAGGGATGCCTATAAGAAATGTGTTGATTAGATGCCTGTATGTTTGCATCTGAAGTTGGTCCTCACCTAGCAGAAGTAAGTCAAGCTGGTATCCGCACTCACTCTGCAGGTAATGAATAAGTCAGTAGGCTAACATGATCACTTACTGTTGGCAAGCAACATGAATAAAAAAAATGCTTCTTTTTACTTGACTCATTTCTTTCAGTCCCTGATATACCGCTTAGTTTTCACAGCATATGTTGCCAAAAAAAAATATATATATATATATATATATATGGAAGACATTTAGTATCCAAACAATGATCATATACCCAAAACTCCTTAGAGGGCTAATACTAGTACATTAATAATCTGAAGACTGGTTTAATTTCTACTTAGCAAATGAGCTTAAAAATGCTAAAAACTCACTGGACAGAGAGAATAAACACTGGGCTGGTAAAAACATGTAAAGCCCACCTAAAGAAAAGCAGGCAACATAGGTTGCTTACAAAGTTGAATGCATGTAGACTACAATCTCACTGTTTAGATTATACACCTCAAATGTCTCCTTATCTAGAAAATGAAGCACTAGTTTACTGAAATTACTTGTGTAATTAAATGATTATTTTCACTTTCAAATGTCTGCTATGAGTTCAGCCCTCAACCTTCCCTCTAGATCTGTAATTATCATTGGAAGTCTTAACTACTCTGATTTGTGTGGTAACATCTACCATTTTTGACATTTTTCTCCCTCCCTCCCTCCTAATCATAATGGCTCCTGCTCACTATTTTTTGTTACTACTGTAGACTTCAGCTTTACATTTGCTGACTTTTTAACATAACCACAAAGATACTGAGCAGCTACTTGGACATTACTCCACTTCTTCAAATTACTAATTGGCAATTGTTAGTTGTGGGTCCAGGATCCTAGCTATGGTGAAAAGAACAAGTTTATGAATTTTGATTGTGTTTTTAAGTGACAAGACTATACTCAGTTGTGGTTTCCTGGCTTTTACAGTATGTCCCATCTCTGTCATGTTGGTAATACTGACCAAATAAAGGCTTTGTTAGAGGTCTTAATATGTACATCCCTCACCACTTCCATAAAGGATTTAAAAACATGCTCAGTCATATAAAACTACTTTTTTTTTGTTCATACCTTATATCTAATAAATGCAAGTTAAGTTTAGATAGTCACTAAATGAGCAGACTATATGTGCTTCACATTTTGTAGTTACTGTTATACCGTTTATATAATTGACTCCACAGATGTATGCTAGCAAAATTCATCAAACAACATTCCATTATGAGTTGAAACACAGAAAATATACACACTAATCAAAGGGACCAATTTTCCTCAAAAACATAATAAATAATCAAAAGCATCCCTTAAAAAAATCACAAAACCATACATTAAAAATCTAAATAAAAACAAACACAGGGCCCATTTGCTAACAATAATAATGCCAGTCGAAGTGGGCATTATGGGGAAATAATGACTTGTTGTGGGGAAGCCCTCTACCTGCACTGTTAGCTTCAAAACACACATGGGTAGTCTGTTATATTTCTATAATGCCCACCATGTTGGGGATTGTGCATTGGTTAAATAACTTAGCTCTGGGAAGTGATTTCAGTCAGGACTCCCTTTAAGCTGTACTACTTCTAGTGGTACTGAATTTAAAAGTGCATAGTTTCAACATTACAAAATTAGTTGATGTGTATTCAGCAGTCTTTAGAAATGAGTATACATAAATTATCATTTACATTTTAAAAGTATTTTTGCATTCTCCTGAGGAATGCAGTCACTTAGACATCATGTAATAACTTAATATACGTTACATATTACAGGAATCAAGCAGCTCCCCCTTAAAAGTAACATTACAAAACCATGTACTGGTCTGATATCCCAGTGATGCATGCATTACTATCAAGTGGGGTATATGTAGGATTATCCCAGTGGTGCATGTAATATTATCACACTGGCACATGTAGAATCTCAGTAGTACATGTAGGATTATCCCAGTGGTGCATATGTAGGGTTATCACACTGGCACATATAGAATCCCAGTGCTACATGTAGGATTATCCCCGTGGTGCATGTAGTACTATCAAACTGGCACATGTATAATCCAGTGGTTCATGTAGGATTATCCCAGTGGTGTATGTAGGATTATCACACTGGTAAATGTAGGATTACCCCAGTGGTGCACATGTAGCACTATCACACTGGTACATGTAGGATTACCCCAGTGGTGCATATGTAGTATTATCACACTGGCTCATGTAGTATTCCAGTGGTACATGTAGGATCATCCCAGTGCTGCATGTAGTATTATCAGACTGGTACATGTAGAATCCCAGTGGTGAATAAATAGGATTATCCCAGTGGTGCATGTAGTGTTATCATTCTAGTACATGTAGGATTATCTCAGTGGTACATATGTATTATTACCACACTGGCACATGTAGATTTCCAGTGTTACATGTAGGACTATACTAGTGGTGCATGTAGGATTAACAAACTGGCACATGTAGAATCCCAGTGGTTCATATAGGATTATCCCAGTGGTTCAAGTAGGATTACCCCAGTGGTGCATATGTAGTATTATCACACTGGCACATGCAGAATACCAGTGGTGCATATGTAGGATTATCACACTGGCACATATAGAATCCCAGTGGTACATGTAGAATCCCAGTGTTGCATATGTAGGATTATCCCAGTGGTGCATATGTAGAATTATCACACTGGCACATGTAGAATCCCAGTAGTGCATATGTAGGATTATCACACTGGCACATGTAGATTCCCACTGGTACATGTAGGATTATCCCAGCTGTGCATGTAGTATTATCACATTGGCACATGTAAAACACCAGTGGTGCATGCAGTATTACCACATTGGCACATGTAGACTCCCAGTAGCAATTGTAGGATTATCACACTGTCGCATGTAGAATCCCAGTGGTACATGTAGGATTATTTCAGTGATGTATATGTAGGATATCACACTGGCAAATGTAGAGTCCCAGTGGCGCATGTAGTATTACCACACTGGCATATGTAGAATTCTAGTGGTACATGCAGGATTATCCCAGTGCTGCATGTTGTAGTATCAGACTGGTACATGTAGAATCCCAGTGGTGCATAAACAGGATTATCCCAGTGGTGCATGTAGTATTATCATACTGGTACATGTAGGATTATCCCAGTGGTACATACGTAGCATTATCACACTGGAACATGTAGAATCCCAGTGGTGCATATGTAGTATTATCACACTGGCACATGTAGAATCCCAGTGGTACATATGTAGTATCATTACACTGGCACATGTAGAATCCCAGGGGTGCATATAGGATTATCCTAGCAGTGCATATGTAGTATATTGTCACACTGGCATATGTAGAATCCCAGTGGTGCTTATGTAGTATTATCAGACTGGAACATGCAAAATCCCAGTGGTGCATGTAGTATCATCACACCGGCACACATAGAATCCCAGTGGTACATGTAGGATTATTCCCATTGGTACATATGTAGTATTGTCACACTGGCACATGTAGAATCCCAGTGGTCCATATGTAGTATTATCACACTGGAACATGTAGAATCCCAGTGATGCATGTAGTATTATCACACAGACACATGTAGAATTGCAGTGGTGCATGTAAGTATTACCACACTGGCACACGGAGAATCCCAGTGGTGCACGTAGGATTGTCCCAGTGGTGCATATGTAGTACTGTCACATTGGCACATGTAGAATCCCAGTGGTACATGTAGGATTATCCCAGTGGTAAGTGTAGTATTATCCTAGTGGTGCGTATGTAGGCTTATCCCAGTTGTACTTCTAGAATTATCACACTGGTGCATGTAGTATATCTAGCTCTACTGTACATGTGCATATGAAAATATGTAACCACCAGAATAAGACACTATAATGTATAAGCTAGAAGTAACTAAATGCTTCAAACCACTCTCTGATTTCTAGCACCACTTCCTATGAATGTATAATGGTATGGACTCAACAACTGGTGTCCCATGTATGCAGACATATTTTCAGGTCTATCAATAGCAAAATCTTTGAGACAGACAGAAAGCAAAAGGGCACAGCAAAATTTTATGCTGGCAGCACCCTAAAGAGGCAGTCACAAGAATAATGCATGAATGAGGGATTAAAGCAATAAAAATGCTTTGTCAGACAACTAGTACCTAATCATGAGATTGCTAAGCAATAACACATACTGGGTAACTGCAAGCATAAAATTAATTACTTGAAGGCAAACTGTGTGATTTCTTTTCTGTCAGAAACTAATTATGCATAAATGATCTATGAAAAATAATTTATGTATATATATTATTTATACAAAGCACCATAGAATGATTCTTCTCACACCAAGAGACTTACCATACCCCTCGACCGTCCAGATTTTTGCCTAATATTTTTGGTCTATTCCTTAAACAAATTATGGTTTTCTGGCAAATCACTGAGGACTGAAGTTACTATATAATCACATAAATTTGAGTTTCAGACTTCATATCCTTCAGAAAATGCACATTAACATAAAACCTGTTATTCTATCAACTTTCTAAATTTAAAAGAGTAATATTTAACATATGTAGCTATTTTGGGGTCTTTGTCCAAATAGCTTATGCTAAAAGGTTGAGGTATGCTCTTTACAGATAAATGCAAATGTTCTTCTTCTTTCGGCTTTTCCCAGTTAGGGGTCACCACAGAGGAACTCTGGTCTGCTAATGATTGGTAGTAGATTTTTTACGAGTGCCGAGATGCCAGCTCGATGCCCAACCTTCAATGAAGGCACGTCCATTCTACGCATGTCTTTCACATGCCACTCGACTGTGGGGAGGACATGCAGACTCCACACAGAAGGCGCTCCCGCCGAGAATCGAACGGGAGAACCTCTTGCTGTGAGTGCACTACAAATTAAATATACCGAAACACTCCAAAGAAAGATTTACTTAAAAACAAGTAGAGGAGGAATACAAAATGTGACATACATATAATTAAAGCAACAGAGATTTGTCACATAAAAGGATGTGTTTTACTGATCATAAAGAAACAATTTATGCAGAGTAGGTTATGCATACAAACAAAAACAATACAAACAGAATTTCCCAAGATAATTCATAATTTACTGATTACAAAAGAAAAAAAAAACATTGTTTTAGGCATTAGAGAAATTATGCAGAAAAACTGTTGACATACAGAACAATCCCTAGTGGTTTTAAGTTTACAACAAATTCCTTTTTCTACAAACAGATGATTTATGTAGCATAATTTTTGGACACTGAATCAATTTATATACAGTAACCCTAGTATAAAGCACATTTGTGTCTAAGGCAATATCTGCAATTCTGCATTGCAAAGAAAACAACAGTTAGTTTTATAAGGAGACTAAGTACACACTGTGACTCTGGGCACAAAAAGGATAAGATTTATAGACAGCGACTCTGGCAGAATGACAATTTCTCTAAAGCAGTATCAGAAACTTTGCAGAGCAAAGAAATCACTTAATAGTTCCATAAGAAAGCAATCTATGCAGTATAATTTGGGTGATAAAATAATTTACCTACAGTAATCTTAGTTGCTCAACACTGCTCAGTGCTCTGTAAAAGAAAATACTTTTCATGGCTGATAATGACTTAAGCAGAGAATCTTAAGCATAACCAATTAAATAATATTTAGAAAGAAAGTTATACAAACTTGATTAGTAGTACAAAAAGAGAGCATGAAGTATATTTTATATAAAAATGATCCCAAAAACATAAGAAAACCCCAAAACAAATAAAAATGTCAAAATACAGAAGGAGAAAAGAACAAGGAAACGTTAGCATAACAAACTTTTGTTTTTTGGTTTTGCAAATGAAAACCTATTATCTATTGGGAAATGTGATTTACATAGTGTGTACTTCACATTATAAAAGCTTAATTAGTGAATATGATGTACATAGAGCAGAAAGAAAGCAATTTCAAAATGACATCATGATGGTACTAGAGCCTTTTGGAGTTACTAGAAAATTAAAGGCAATTTATAATGAAAGAGAACAGAAGAGTTTTAAGGTCAGTTTCATAAGGTTTCAGTTGGGGGGGGGTCTTCAAATATGCACTGCTGTGCAGTTTACTGACAATAATAACACCTCACCCAAATATATAATTTATACAAACTCAAGATATTTTAAAATACTATTTGGACCCCAAACCATTAGCAGTAACAGGATTATGTAGATTCCATACAAAGAGGCAAAAAATATACAAGTAGTATATTTTTTACTGGAGCAAAAATATTCAGATTAATAGAGCACTACCATCACTTCTGAGAGGTGGCAAGGCACTAGTTGGCAGGCTTCTGTGATAAGTGTATAATGTAAAGGGACTATGTTAAATGTTCGAACATCCAAAATGTCGAATATTACATGGTCGAGACCAAATGTTCGACATTTGGATGTTCGAACATCAAATAAAAAAAAAGTAAAAAAAGAAAAAAAAACACTAACAGTGTAGGCAGGGGGGCAAGCCCCCCTACACCCCCCTACTTATATATACCAACTCCGAGACCACACTTCAGTGCAGAAAAGGGAAATTCTCCCTATCTGCACCGTACACTCAAAATTTTGAACGTTTGGTCTCGACCATGTAACGTTCGAAATTTTGAGCGTTCGAAGATTTGTCAGGTACTCGATGTAAAGGCAGGCAAAAGATTGCCATCAATAACATCCGACAACAAAGAAGGCAATAAACATTACAGAATCCATGGAGGCAGCTACAGGAGAAGGCATTAAGCTGCAACAATACAAGGGCTGATTCATCATCATCATCTGCCCCCCTTTTCCCATTTTTTTTCTACATGGGGTCAGGGTATTGTGCTAACTGTTACCAACTCTCTATTCAGTGCCACACTTCTGCCATCTTCAACACTCATACCTGACTGTCGCAGATCATCTTTCACACAACCCATCCACCTCTTTGCTTCCTCTTTACCGTCTTCCTATCTGTCCCAAATCTTCCTCGCCAGATTATCTTCTGCTTTTCTGCATGTGTCCAAACCACTGTAATCTGTTCTCTTTGATCTTTTTTGCAATTGGAGCTACTTTGGTTTCTGTTCTTATAGTCTAATTTCTTCATCTGTCCCACAATGTGCACCCTACCACCCTTCTTAGGCACTTCATTTCCATCACCTCTAGCTTCTTCAACTGTTCTGCCTTTACTGCCCAGGTTTCTGTACCATACAGCAGTACTGGTTGCACCACTGTTTTGTACAAATTACTTTTCAGCTTCTTTGGCATTCTTCTGTCATGGACTACACTTGATACTCTATGCCAGTAGGCTGCAGCCCCTCTGATTCTAGCTTTGACCTCTTCATTCAGACTTCCCTTCTCCTCAACCACCCCTCCCAGATACTTGAAGCTGTTGACCTGTTCCACTATCTTCCCTTCTATCTCTAATCTCAGCTTCTTCTTATTTCCCCAATTTACTGCCATTACCACAGTCTTTTCTATGCTTAATTTCATCCCATGTGCCTTCAGTTTTGCATTCCATTCCCCTATCTTTTGCTGACGTTCTAGCTCAGAGTCTGCCTGTAATGCCACACTGTCTGCATATAGCAACTTTGTTGATCTGTCCCCTCCGACCTGTTTGCTAATGTAGTCCATCACCAGTATGAACAGTAGTGGGCTCAAAGCTGAACCCTGGTGTACACCCACTCCCACTAGGAACCCCTATGTGAGGCTGAACACTGTTTATACTTGAGTCATTGGGTCCTTGTGCATAGTCTGCACTAATTCTTCCAATGTTTCTGGGACTTCAAACCACAGCAGTACTGTCCAGACCAGCTTTCTTGGGACCTGAGTGCTGAGTGCACTACTCATAAAATAACTAGTGAGCAAACACAAGCAAACATGTTTTACCTTCAGCAAGATGTCATACATTTATTTTGTTCAAGATAAAAAAATTATAGAAGGTGCCAGAAGCAAACCTTTTCTGAGGTTGGCTGCAGATTATAGGGTAGCAAAAAGGAGTGCAAGTGGTGAAATGTATGGAATTAAGCAAAGTTACATTAAACAGAAAGAGGTGGTGAGAAATTAACCAGATAAAAGGAGTCACTGTGTTAGCTTTATATAATATGACTAAGAATGACAGGAACATTATGCGAGTAACACAAGAAGTATCAGGATTTAAACTAAAAATGCTGCTGGACACTGGGGCAGGGCTCTCTGCTGTTTCTGTTGCTAACTACTAAGAAATGTTTGGGCATAATGGTCATAAGAGAAAGGTGTTTATTCAAGACATGTACAGGAAAGAATATGACTCCTGAAAGCAAGATTAAGATGTGTACATCTATTATTTCTTTCACTTATTACAAAAACAATATGCTGTCACGAATATTGCTTGAAGTATGAAACTTCGATTAAAAGACAGGATAATGAGTACACTGTCCCAGAATGCAAGATTACAACACCCATGATGCATAATGGAAAACTTCAAATGTTACAGTCACACATATGTTTAAATGGGGGATAGGAAGTAATGTTCATCAGAAATGGATACTGAAATTAACCTGAAACTACTATTTTAAACACTAAGCATAGCACCACAGGTTTCAGACAATAAAGCCATTGCAGAAAACCTGCTGTAATGCTTAGTGCATGCAAAAAAAGAAGTTATGTACTCACCATAATGTTCCATTTGCATTGTTGTCCTTCATTTGTCTTCAAACTGTGGGTATAGGCATTGACATCGGTGTTGAGCTGGCCATATCCAAGCTACAGTGCTGAAACTGAGCTCCTCCCCTACCCATAATACCCCTCTCTCCCTCACTACCTCAGATCATGTTTGCCTGACAAATAGGTTACTGACTCAAACCCCTAGAAACATGGTGACAGTCAACAACCTCTAGAAGAGGAGGTATTGAGAGAGAACAGAAAGCCTCCTCTGTCAGGCCAAGCACTCATGGAAAGGGGGAAGGAGGGAGGTAAGGTCGAAGACAAATGAAGAACAACAATGCAGATAGAATGTTATGGTGAGTACATAACTTTTTTATCTGACATTGTTGTCTTCATTTGATCTTCAACCTGTGCCCAGTTACTTGAGCCCTGGATGGCCCTAAGGAAGGATGTTTCAGAGCACAGCAGAACCAAAAGAAGCTCTGCTCCTAGATGAAATATCCAATTTGTAATGGGATATGAAGGTGTGAGACCTAGCCCATGTAGCTGCAGCGCATCTCTCATCAACTGGTACCCTAGAAGAAAAAGCTGATGAAGTAGACACAGCCCTGGTGGAGTGTGCCTTCACTGTAGAAGAAAGAGGAACACCATGCTTCTTATAAATAAAAGTGATACACTTTCCAGTCCAGTTGGCAATGGTTACCTTGGAAAAGGTGATCCCAATCTGGACTTAGAATATGATACAAACAGCTGATTGGACTTCCTGAAAAATTTGGTTTTGTGTAGATAGAAACGGAACTGCCTATGTACATCAAGCATGTGTAACTGATACTCCCCCTTTATTTTGAAACTCTGGGAAGAACACAGGAAGATGAATGACCTGATTAATATTCTTCTCTGAAGTGACCTTGGGCATGAAGGAAGGATTAGGCCTAAGAGAAACATGATCTTTGTGAAAAATAAGGTACAGGGACTGAATGCAAAGTGCTTGTAATTCAGAAACCCACTTAGATGAAGCAAGAGCTACCAATATAGCCATTTTCCTTGACAAAAACTGTAGATCCACTCTTGCAGATGGCTTAAAGGGAGACGACATGAGTGCTTGAAGTACAAAGGTTAGGTCCCAAGGAGGGTTCGGGTCCTTAACTGGAGGCCCTACAATAAACATTCCTTTCAAAAAGGCTTTGAACAATCTAGAAGCGGACAGAGAAGAATCCTTTAGTCCGACATAATAATGGGATATGGCAGTTAGTTGGACTTTAACTGTAGAGAAACTGGCACCTTGGTTGAAAGTACAAGCCATAAAGTCTAAAACCAAAGGAATAGAGGCAAGTAAAAGGATCCACTGATTTGTGGGATGCCCAAATGGAAAATTTCTTCCATTTACTAGCATAGGTCTTCATGGTGGAAGACTTAAAGCTCGGGAACTCTAGCCATCACTGAACTGCAGAAGCCAAGCTGTGAGCTTCAGGTTTTCCAAATGGGAATGATAATTGCCCACCAGAATGGAAATCAGATCCAGACATCGATCCAGAATCCAAGGAGGACTGACTCTGAGAGACCAAAGGAGAGGAAACCAAACCTGATGAGACCAGAAGGGGACAATGAGGATCATGCCGCACCTCGACCTCTGAGCCTTCTGAAGGAATTTTGCCATACGAGGAAGAAGAGGGTATGCACACAGCAGACCATGGGGCCATGCATGAACTAGAGCATCACTGGGAGTCCTTCGTCTGGGGGTAATCAGGGTGAAAAACTTGCTGCACTTGGCATTGGAAGGTGAGGCGAAGAGATCACAGCTCGGTTGACCTCATTTCTGGAAGATCATGTCCACCACTGATTGTTTCAGAGACCACTCATGAGGGGACAAATTGGTCCTGATGAGTTTGTGTGCTAGGATGTTGGAACTCCCCGGAATGTGCATTACAATAAGAAGGCAGCCTGAAGAAATTGCCCATTCCCACAATCTCATGGCCTCTCGACAGAGGGGGTAAGATCTGGTTCCTCTCTGTTTGTTGATATACAAGACCACTGTCATGTTGTCTGGCTGTATCACAATCGTTCCTTGTGGGAGAAATGAATTCAGTGCCTGCAACGCCAGAAGCAATGCCCTCATCTCCAGAACTTGATGTGTAGGTTGGTCTCTATATGTATGTGTGTGTGTGTGTGTGTGTATGTGTGTATGTGTTGGGGGGGGGGTAATTCTGGTGGCCAGCCTTTCATCTAAACTTACTTGCAGTACACATATGACTGTCAGTACTAACACCCAGGTCATACAACCATGCCCATCTTGTCCTAAGTTAGCAAATAACCTTCCTCAATGATCTCCTTAAGAAACCCCTGTTCAAACCTCAAAGGCTTCCAAGATGTAGGCTAGGTAAACAGAATACTAAGTGGCACAATTATAAGCAAATGGCATGCAGAGAAGTAAAACAAAATAAGAGAAAAAAAGGCCCACCCAGCTGGCAAGCGAACACCCTTAAGGCAACAAGCCTGAACCAAAATGTCTGGTGATGTCTCAGTCATTGGTGACTCCATTCTGAAAAACATAGATGCATCACTCACCAGGGTTGAACAAGTAGTGTGTGATGGTAGGCTGTCTGTCAGGAGCCGGGATCCACCATGTCACTATATCCCACAGCTTCCCTCATCCAAGGTATACATATTACTTGGTTTTTGAGTACATGACAATGAACAACTTGAGGCACACCTCCCAGGATCATATGTAGAGAAACATAACAGACTCAGAATATGCATCTCAGGCTGGTATGAAACTAGTCTTGAGTAGCATCCTACCATCAGGCATGAATGGTGCACAATACAAGGAAAGTATAACTGACTTTAACTACTTGTTTAGTTATTGGTGCCATTCCTAAAGGAGTCTGGTATGTGTGTTCATTTATTTTCCCTTTTGACTCTTTCCCCTTATTTGTTGTCTATTTCTCATTCCAGTTGTGCTTTATTTATTTCACAGTTATTTACTCTGATCCTCTACTTCTATTTGTTCCATTTCACTTTGTTTACTATTTCCTCCTTCACTTATAACTAAAGAGCAGTCAAACCAAAAATGGTCATTCCAACCACATCTTCTACAATTTAGTCTGCAAATCTTCCTTGAAAGACCTAATTCTCCACACTGCGCACACACACACACACACACACACACACACACACACACACACACACACACACACACACACACACGCACACACGCACACACACACACACACACACACACAGACAGACACACATACACATGCATGCACACACACATAAAAGATGTAAACAATGACCAGAAAAAAATGCATTGGATTGTCCTCAGTATTTTATATTTCCACTCTTTCCATTCACCACTAAAACATTAGGTATTTGTTTAATTATGCACTCTTCTAAATTGAGAATTACCCTTACCTCCCAAACACCCATTCACAAGTATATTTCATCCACATCTCTTTTTAATTCATGCACTTCTTGACATACGTTTGAAAAATATATTGTCAGTTGTCTGAAATTCTAAACTGTACTAATATTTTCTTTTTGTTTTAACTTGCATATTTAAGTTCTGGTAAATATACTCATTGCAATGATTTAAAAAAGCACACTTTTTCACATTCATTTATGAATTGTTCCACAAACAAGAAAAGTTTCAAAAGGCACTTCATAAAAAACATTCAGTCCCTAAATGTATTGGGGCTCTTATGTCTCTTACTTCAAATATTGTCGAAAGTTAAATATCTGTCAACAGATTTTTCTTCATGTTTTAGTTTAATTCTTACCATCTGTCTTACTGGACTGATGGCATGTGTTCTACATTCTCCTGCAAAATATTTTCTCCTTTGTTTGATACCCACTGCTGTTTGTTTTCTGTAGCCACTGCGGCATATGACAGTCTTTTAATTGTTAAACTTACAGCTTCATTTTGTTCTTCAATTTATTCTTCTTCCACCCAGTTTGCAGCCTCATACAGAGCATACCCTTAAAGTCAGGTACTCCAGCACAATCAGTTATACTCACTCTTCATTTCTGCAATTTTTCTTCTCAGTTGTTTCAGCTCCAGTATTCCCAGTTCTTCTCCAAACATCCCCTTGTGTGCCACACTCACTAAACTGTCTGACCTTCTCCTGGCTCATTTTGCTCCATCACTGACATTAATACTGGTGTTGCCAAGCCACCTGAACCCAACCATATTTTCTGCACACCATTCTCCACAGGAACAGCTTTTTCCTTCCACTACAGCATCTGACATGCTCAGCATAACATAATTTGCATTGCCTTCCACCTCAGAGGGAACTAAATTTCTGGCAGTAGCCCTTTGGTGTCTCCTAGTAGCTGCATGTTTTGGGGAAGGTCTACAACATTCTGACCAGATTTGCCCTAGTGATTATGAATACCACACAGTGTCTCCGCTGAATGGAGTCCACTGGCCTAGTGGGATCAACCTGGTCAACAAACTGAAAATGAAATAACATAAAATAAAACAAAATAAAGACTTATGGAATCTATGTAGTCAAGCTGATCCCAGCTCCAGATACTATATCTCATGCTTGCTTTCTTATATATTATCCAATATCTATCTTTTATCTTAGCACCCTGAAAACAAGTATACTGTCCTAAAAATCCTCCTTCCGATTGTCTTGGCTTTTGTCTTGAGATTATAAAGTAACCTTTAGTAACACAGAAAGGTATAAACAGAAATGAACTAGCTTTTATATCAATATGTATATACGTAAGTGTCTTTAATTAAAACATCACTGATGTATTGGGAGACTGTTACCAAAAATACTATACTGAAAGCAAGTCCAGAGAATTAACCAAATTTTATCATCTATGGTCTATAATTTAAACAAAGTGAGATCATCAGTTGATAATTTAAAGAATGATGATGTCTTTAGATGTTTCCAGTTCGATGAGTAAGTGGCACCTAACCAATATATTATAACTTTGTGAGAGATGGACAGTGCACAGGTTTCTTAGTTCGATAATTTAATTCCTCCTGTGTATCAAACTCATGTATGGTTTTTAAGGTGATTCTTGATCTTTTGGGAAACCATAACAATTTCAAGAGAACATTGTTGAAGTTTTTTAATGTAATAGTAGGATGGCATAAGTGTTTGTGTCTGAACTTCCCATACTCTAGAACAAAATATGCATTCATGTCAAGCAAAGCTCCTCATTGGCCCTCTAAGAAAAATTGTGACGACTGGATGGGAAGTAGAAAATTCACCACACGGATCACTTCTGTGGCGCTGCTTGATAAGGGCACAGGAAAATTATTTTCTTGGGTGGCGAAAGCCAGGAAACGTTTTTGGCTAGGCTTATATAGGCCCCAGGGTCAATAGCCTAGTACCTACCTATGAACTTTACACAAGATCAAAGGAAAAATTACCATTTTAATAAACTGCACTCTATCTTCAAAAGTAAAGAATTATTTGTTACAAACATTAAGGCATTTATCTTATCTAATACATTATTTTAGTTCACTTTCTCTTCTTTCAGTCCGATTTTCTTTAATGTTATTTCCAGTTAATCTAACTCCTGTGAGTCTCCCTATAATTTGCATTGTCCCGATTCATTATCTTAACATTCATCTAAAATAATGAACTTCATCTTTTCATTAAAATTGAGACCGGACATAATTTCAAAGTTTTTAACAATTCATTTAGTGACAAATTCAGCTGTCAACACTGTCATCAGTATATTTCGCTATTATATTTGCATTCATATCCTACTCTTATTCCTAAGATATTCAGATTGACACTTATTACTAATGTTAAAATTTCTAGCATCAAACGACAGAGCAGAAAGGACAGAATGCATTGTGGTTTAGTTTCCTTTCTCACAGCCATAAAAACAAATATAAATGCACCTAATGTTATACAAGCTTTATTATCCTCATAAATATTTTTGATTAGTGAAGTAAATTCATCTGGAAACCCAAATAAATCTAAGGATTTGTAAATAAAATCTCATTTACAGAATCAAATGCTTTCTCAATAACAAGAGCAATATATAAGCTATTTTGTTTGATTTTATTATCTATGTACATTAGTATTATCATTCATTTAATGTTAGCTTGTGTTTGTATCTGAGAAACATAAAACCAGTTAGATCATTAATAATTATTTTTGGCAGACATTAAATCTATCTGTAAGTATGGATGTAAATAGTTTGAACAATATTTAATAAGAAGATTGGCCTATACAAGAAACATACTGTAGGCTCTTTGCTCTCTATTAACAATGAGAGAGATTAATGAATATTTCCACAACAGAGGAGGAGATTTATTGCTCTGCATGTTTACTAACAGTTCCTATACAAACAGGATAACTTTAGTAATAATTTAAACCTTTCAGAAATTATCCCAACCATACCTGGGACTTTATTATGTTTAAAGATTCTTCATTTTTATCAATAACTTATTTTAAAATAACATTTTATTAGATTTCTTTTATTTTCTTCTGCAGTTTTCTTATTTACATTATGTATGAAATTATTGAATAAGGAACCATTAAACACTGTAAATTACTTTCTTTATTCAGGATATATTTTTAAAACAGCTTTACTTATTCCCATCAAAAAACATGTCTAATAAACAACCATAAGCATTGCCTGAACATAATCATAGTAATATAATGTAACATAATTACAGCATGCAAACTTAAGAGTACTGTGCATATTCCAGGTAATCTACATCATTTATTTCATATGCATCTTTTGTGTTTAATATTTCCATCCTATTTCTAATATATTGAGCTGTAGAGCTAAAGCTCTTTAGTATTTTTGTACACTGGTTTCTGATGTATAAGATATGCAATTGAAGGTCCATACCATAATGAAACCACCTTTCATACTGGTAAGTATGGATTCATATCTGCTTTTTTTTTTTTTGTTTGCTTCCTGTGTCGGGTTCTTATCTGGGTACTGAGGTTAAGTGATAAATCATGATACAGATACAAAGAGAGACAACACACCAAGCTGCAGCTAAAAGCAATTTAATAATAATAATAATAATAATAATAATAATAATAATAAAAATAATAATAAACACTTACTTACAAAAATCATCAACAATTATCTTGCACACAACACCAAGGGACATTCTTTTCTTGGGGCAGTCAGAGTTCTGTCTGGCCAAGACAGTCTGTGATCAAGCAAATTAATCAAATTAAATCAAATCAGAATTAAGGTGGTAACTTGAATCCTGATGCATCAATCAAAACATTTAGGCACTGGTTGTCAGACTCAGGTCCTGATAGAAAGTAAGAAGGGGGGGGGGGAGATTATTTTATGCATACTTTTATTTTTTCCTAAAATATTAATACTCCTCTCCAGTTCTCTTAACTAAAGGTTGTACTAGAACTTCACTCTTAATAAAGTTAAATGCTCATTTGTCATATAGGATATGATAATGTGAGGTATTGCCAGCTATGACAGGAGAAGTAGGGCCTTGGATGTGTAATATATGCCAGCATAGCTAACTTGAGTTTTGTAAATAATTATATGTCATTTGTATATCAAGCTGATTTGTACAGGTGCTTGTGTTGAAATGCATTTGTAAAGCTGCTTGTTTCAAAAATGTACCAACAGTGGGTCCTGCTGGACAGAAAAGAAATATACCGTAACACAGGAAAGTGGAAGAGAAGAAGTTAATCTCAGTGCAGTTAACTCTGAAAAATAGCCTGAAATTAAATTACCTGGTTTAGGCCATAAAGATTGTATCTTACAGCTCTGATTGCAGCCAGAGGAAAAAAAATGTCTGTGAAAACCAGGACTAGGAATCACACTATATTGTCCATAGGGGTGAACTAATTGCTACCCTGGAAAGGTGAAAGTTTTTGAAATTCTTTTACAGCTTCCAGATGCTATAAAACATCTTAGCAAAGCTCCGTGTGTATTATGACACACATGAGCTAGATTCTGGTTCAGTTTCAAGTAAATGGGGTAGTGTGGAACCAGAAGTCAGATGACCAGATGTATGTGATGTCATTCTGTAATCTAGCACTGAAAATGATGTTTTAATATTAGATGAGACAGAAGTCTCAGGGCAGTCTGTTTTTGAAACTTGACAAAAAAGGATCTCTCACCCACTTCATTATGCCTTGCTTTAGTAAATAACCAGGGAATATTAATTTTTTAGATCAGTCAGGAAAATATAGTGAGATTAGTTAAGCACTGTTTTTCTGTATCTGTGTGAATCTATCCATCTGTGTTACTTTTAATATGTCCTGAGATTGAAACTATGGTGTTTATTGTAAATACATATTCAGTACTTTCATGTTCTTTTTATTATTATATACTATTAAATATATTTAAACTTCTCATTGTGGCTGGTCTTTTTAGGAAATATTTAACCTTTGAGAGTACTTATATTTATTTGGTGACACTGTGGCTGCTCCTGAAAGCCTTGCTGCATCAGTCAAACACTACCATTCACATTAGTATTAATTTTACTCAGCATAATTGGGTACCCTTGTAACAGCCTTAGAATAGCTGG
Organism: Protopterus annectens; assembly: GCF_019279795.1. Lineage (NCBI taxonomy): Eukaryota > Metazoa > Chordata > Ceratodontiformes > Protopteridae > Protopterus > Protopterus annectens. The sequence goes on along the minus strand of NC_056751.1, from coordinate 380,214,353 downwards.
CTTTGGAGTATTCACGTGGCAGTATCTACCTTATATTCTGGGCAGAGAGGGCATAGCTGGTAAATCTGTGCCAGCCTTTCACAATTGTGTTTGTGTGTGTCAGAAAATCAAATCTCAAAGAGTGTGCATGTCAGCTACTTGGAACAGGGACACATAGCACTGGTTTCACAAAGAGGGTGGTGGAGGACTTGACTTGGAACACTCAGCTGAGGATTCAACTTTACAACTCTGGTCTGTGTGGAGTCTTAGTTGGGGCCTGGAGAAAGACTGGGAAACCAAGTCCCAGGAGAGGGTTGTGTTCCCTATGTGCTTTTAAGGAAAATTGTGCTTGGTGCAGAGAGCAGCATCTTGAAATGCAGTGTGTATCCATTTTTGTTCCAAATGAAAATCTCTCACCAGTGTCTGTGGTGAGGATTGAGACTCCTTGATCACTGGCCCAGAGGAGGAACATCACACAGCATTTTCATGAAATTTATTTTCAGTTCATAAATTTATTAGGTTTACAATTCAAGTTACACTTCTTATTCCCTTTCTAAGTCTGATAAACTTTAATTTACTTACAATTTTTATAACTAGTTAGTGCAAAACATTTCTGTATTAACACTGAATACTTTCTTGTTCATAAGATGTTAATTTTGCATCATTGTCCATTAAAGATAGACTGACAATAATAAAAAGAATAGTATCTGTAAAAATCTGTGGAACATTCAAAGTCGGATTTAATTTTAAAGTTACGTTCGATATACACGGGAATCATTTCTTCTGTTACAAATACAAACATCCATGTTTCATTTTTCTTTCTTCCTTTCACATTCTCATTTTTATTCTTTACATCTATCTATAGCAATTTGTAGATATATATGATTATATAATGAATGGTCAAAATGTTACATGACTGACTGAAAGATATTGACCATTCATTATAATGACAACACAACAGAGTGACACACAGTGCATTGAAAAAGAAAACATTTCCTTATTCGATATATTACTTATAACCTAGTGAAAATTCAGTTCAAATTTATCTGAATAGTCATAGTGTTATAAGAAGGGCTTCTTTAGGTAAGCTGTATGCTAAGGTTAGGTGCAGGGGCAGAGTTAGCACACAACACTAGGAAAGCTTTGCAGAAAGATATATAGAAGGTGGCTATTGGGGGTAGGGATGAGGAGGCATTGTGTGTGTGTATATATCAAACAGAAGCAGTTTGAAATATATGACTATGGGCTTTTGCGCTTTAATATTCATCCTAGTTTAACACCCTAGGTTCATAGGTGTTTACTAGGCTAACGACGACAAGGGCCTTTTTAAGTCTAGCCATGCATCCCACATTTCTGAGAAGTTCTGGTACACTTGATAAGTGTAAGCATGGGCTTCAGAGATGAAACATTTACAAGCAAGGGCCTGGGAGATGAACCATTTACAGGTTGCCTGTGTCCATTACCGTCATAGATGCCAAACCAGGGATGAATTTCTTGATCCTTGTCCAATTGTCCAAGTTACACTTGAATTGGGTTAGAGAAGAACTCTGCTTCACATGGATGGGGATCCATACCTGTATCGCCAGCAGCTGCTATTTATATCACAGGCAAGGTTTAAGTATTTAGAATGGGTAATTCTGGTATTGTTTGTTTTGTGGATATGCAGGAGGTCCAGCAGAGTGGGGCCCGACAATGCCCTGTATGCCAGGCATAGATCTCCCCTTAAAAGTCTGTATTAGACAGAATACAGGGAGAAGGCCTTGAGGCAGTCTGCATAGGACATTTTACTTATGCCCTGTATTCTTTTAGTGAGGAACCTCTGTGGATGTTCCAGTTCTTGAATATGCCTAGTTAGATACATACCAAAGGGGACATAGTACTCAATGATAGGTCTGCTGAATGCCGAATGCAGTGGAACAATGGTTTCCTTGGACCTAGATGCCATACCTTTGTTTATAAGTTGCGCAACATAGAATGATTTCCTCACTACTATAGACACATGATGGTCAAAGGCTAGATTACTCTCTGTGTGTGTCCATAGGTCCCTGACAACTGGCTGAACTCTAAGGGATGTGTTGTCAATATGATAGTTACCAGGGAGGATGACTTCCTGAAGGATTCTATTATGCATTTCTTAGAATTTAGTTTTAGTCCATGGCTCTGATGCCAGTTAACGGTGTCAGCCCTTCCTGGAGAATATTTGTGTCAGTGTGGGATTCAATGACAGCTCTTAATTTGCAATCATCTGCAGATTTAGTCAGCCACAGACCACTGACAATGGCCTTGACTTCAGAAAAGTAAATGCCAAAAAGGAGAGCTCCAAGGACTGATCTCTGAGGGACTTCGCTTTTGATTGGCCTCTTTGTAGAAGTGGATTTCCCAGTTGTAACCTCCTGGGCCCTGTTTGTGAGCCAGTTGGCTATCCACTGGGTGGCATACGGGTTTGTACATAACCTCTTAAGTTTGTCAACAATGCCTGACTGGGATATTGTGTCAAATGCCTTGGGCAGGTCAAGGTAGGCAGTGTGAACTATTTTGTCCTCATCTTATTGTTTTGGTGACCTTATCAAAGAAGCCTGCCAGGATGAGTAGGCATGACCTGCCTTTGATGAAACCAAACTGGTTTGGGTCCAATATCTGGTGGTTTACTATATCACTATGGATCATTTCCATAATTATTTCCATGGCTTCACATAAAATATTAATGAGACTTATAGATCTGTAGTTTCTAGGGCCTGTAGATGGTCACCCTTTGTGCAGTGGGATGACTGTTGCTGTTTTCCATTCATAAGGTGTGAAGCCTATTTTTAAGCTACATTTAAATAGCAATTTCAGTGGGCCTAATAGGTCATGTTTCATGATATTTAGATGGCATCCTGGGATATTGTCTGGGCCCACTAATGCAGTGTTCTTGGTCTCAAAGAGAGCATTGTTTCATAGTGATAGCAGAGGGAGTTATATTTGATGGTATTTCCTGAGAAAAGGTTGATGGGGAAAGAGGGGGTAAAGTTGTAGATGAATTTATAAGCCAGTAGGTTTGCTATATCTTCTGGCTCAGCATCCATGACTCCATTTACAATGAGCTCTTCACACAATTGTGTATTGCCTTTGAGGTTTCAGACACAGCTAAAGAATGCCTTATGGTTGTCCTTAGACTCTGATGTCAAATTTACCTCAAATTTAGCTTTGGTATGCTTTATTTGTCCTCATGGGCGGCCACGGTGGTGCAGCAGTTAGCATTGCCATCTCACAGCAAGAGGCTCTCTGGTTCAATTCTCGGCTGGGGTGTCTTCTGTGCGGAGTCTGCATGTCCTCCCTGTGGTCACGTGGGTTTCCTTCCGGTGCTCCGGTTTCCTCCCACATCCCAAAGACATGCAGTAAGTAGATTGGACACTCTCAATTGGCCCTAGGTGTGAGTGTGTGTGCCTTCTGTGGAAGGTTGGGTGCAGGGCTGGCAACTCGACACCGTAAAACTCCACTGCCAATCATGAGCGGACAGATGATCCGCTGTGGCGACCCTTAACCGGGAAAAGCGGAAAGAAGAAGAAGAAGATGCTTTATTTGTCCTCTGAGTTATTTATTTAGTTTGATGAGAATGCTTTTATCCTGCTGGGTGCTGCACCTCCCAGTTTTTACCATGATTTTCTTCCTTCTGTTATACAGCCTATTGATTTTGTGATTCCACCAGGGTGGCTTATTTTTTGAGTTAGTTCTGTACTTCTTCCTGGTGAGCACAGCTGCCTCTGTACAGCTATTAACATGCTTGTACAGGGTTTATTTAAACAGTTCTGCATAGGCAGCAGTGTTCTTAGGATTTATGGGGGCTTGACATTTTGCCATTTCATCATTTAATAGCAGGAAGTTAGCCTTAGAGTATTTCCTGAATATTCCAGGTTTAGCTGAAGGTCCAGGCTTTATTTTTACTTCAAAGAAGAACATTTTGTGGTCTGACCTTATCAGGGAAGACATTACAGTAGGGGGTGTGCTGCACTCTCCATATTAGTGAGGACTATATCCAATATGGTTACACCCCTGGTTGGTGTATTAACAATCTGGTCAAGGAAGCTTGTGTTTACAAAATCCAAGAATGTCCGTGCCTGTATGTTTGATATTGTACAGGATTCCCAGTTAATAGTGGGGTAATTAAAGTTACCCGTGAATATGGTATTCATTTGGATTGTGAGTATTTCCAGTAAGTTTAAATACATGGTATGGGTTTCCTGTGTCATAGAGGAGGACCTATAGTTTGCAAAGAAGTGGTATGGGTTTTTGTCTATGGTGATTTAAAGATGGAAAAGCTCAAGTGCATTGTCCTGTTTGACTAGTCTTGAGGTACATTTATTTTTGATGTAAATCGGGACACCTCCACGTTTAGTCTCTGTCTGTGTAGTAGGTGGTCTAAATGAGTGGAAGGCGTTATAACCCTGTACTGTTGGTGTGCTCTACATGGCTTTAAACCATGTCTCAGTGACAGCACATACATTAGCATTCTCTAGGGTGAAGAGAGCTTGGAAGTGGAGCTTTTGTTTAGACTCCTAGCATTGAGGAGTAATACCTTTAGATTTTCTTAGTTTTGATTTGCTATTTCAGAAGTACTTTTAGTTTGACATTGCCTAAAAATGGCACTATGTGGAAGACAATGTTACGCTAATATTTGAAAGCCTAGAGGGTAGAGGTACAGACCATCCTTGGCAAACCTGAATGCTTTGTTGACCATCTCATTCCATGCTGACAAATATTGCACTCCCTTAGAATGACACAAGAAACTTAGCTAATTATTAAAGTGAGTCATCTTTTATTTGTATTGTGGCATCATCCTTGGAGAAGGTAAAATGCTGCTCAATGCTAGGTTCATACAAGCCTGAGATAAATATTCCAAGAGCTTCATGATGCCTCTATTCATATAGTCTAGGGAGCTATGTCTCAGGTCATTTACACCCACATGGACTATGACGGAGTCATACTGGTACTTGTGGTCCAATAACCTGCATGCATGTGTAATGTGGTGGATCCTATCCCCTGATAAGCAACTGATTGTGGCTTTCTCCTTACTCAGCCTGTTGAGAGGGACATCAGTGTGTCTCACAATGGAGTCTCCAATGACCAGAGAGGGACACACAGATATTAACTACCTATTCTGAGGGGGAGGGGAGGTACTATTCCAAAAAGTGACACATGTATCCTCACAAGCATTTGTCTTCTCAGTTTACTGTGAAATGATGTTTGCTCTGCTTTGACCTTTAAAACTTGGTCACCACGTATTCCTTTCCTGAAATAAGAAGAGTAAGTCTGTATTTCCTTTCTGTATGCATGATTATTGTTCTGGCCATCAATGGATGAAAAGTTTGGAAAAAAGCTCCAAAATGCACCTTTTAAATACACATGCCTTAAAGATGGGAAACTCATTTGTGATATCCTGATCTCTGAAAAGATGACAGCTGCCGAACTGTGTATAAACAAATGCTTTGTGCACAGCTGCAGATGCTATTCTTAAGATGTCACTTCCTAATGGCTAGTCTTACGATGACACCTCCTAATGCAGTAGTAAGTCCATAACAGCAGCTTTTGCAGCTACATATATAAAACAGTTGGATTTACACTGTACTCATGTACTGTCCAGCAGTTAACAGAAATTACCTTTTTAACTGAGCAAAATGATGCAAATCATGGAGACTAGAGAGAGGAACGATAAGAATTAGAGATATGACTGAATATAAACTTAGTATTCTAAATACATTACAAACACAAGAATCAATGAATGTTGCACATTTAGATAAAAGCTTATCAAGCAGGAAGAATTTTAGGTTAAGCGTGACAGGAAAAACTGAAAAATTATACAGAGCACTTGTGGAAAACAGTGAATAAGTATATGAAAAAGGATGTATTCTTAAAAGCATGAGAGTATAAATTTGTGATCAATTTACAGCTCAGGTGGGACAAAGGGAGGATGGGACTGACTCAATGGAAGCCTGTGGCTTCAGATGTGAACAGTAAGCTCAGTGGTGCACAGAGACCTAGATACTGTGTGGTGGCTTAGAGGGTGGAAGATGTATGCCAGGAAGTAATGGGCAGGAAAAGAAGCAAAGAGAGTAGAAATAAACTGGTGAGTTGGGAAGATTGAGAGAATTTCCAGGCTGAAACATAAGGTACAAGAAAAAGGTAAAGCCTTTCAGACAACACGTTGAAAATAACAGAAGCTCAAATGGAAGTAGGGATTTAAAGGGGAAGGAGGTCAAGAAAGCTTAATAGTGCAGGATTATAACAAATATCTAAAGAAACAGTTGTCTGCCTGTAGATTCATAGATATTCCAAGGCCACTCAGTCTCATGAGTAATGACTATACTTGCCTTGACCATACAGTATCGGTCATGTAGCACCTCCTTTCATCATGCAGGACATTCTGTCTTGAAGTAAATTTCTGGATACCCATCCACTCATCCAGTTTATCTTTAAAGGAAGATAGTCACACTGCTTAACCATGCAGGAGAAATTAGTCCAAAGGTTTGGGAGGTATTTGGTAATTAAACTTGTCTCTCCTCCATGTTTTGTTTATCGGTTGGTAAAAAGGTCCTTGCTTATAAGTATTAGTGAAGATATTGGACTTGTAGAGAAACAGAGGTCCAGGACGATTTGGTCTCTAATGGCCCAGAAGGCAAAGTCTATAAGACACTGAATAAAACGATAGAGCTTCCAGCCTCTCTTGGTAGTTCAGGGTCTGTGACCTTTTTGGTTAGGAACCTTTGGGATCTTTCTAATTGTTTTATATGTTTAATGAAACTTCTCACAAAGGTGGCATTGGATTTCATAACTGGGCTGACCACTGCTGAGTATTAAGGAGAGACTACCTCATTAAACCTTGTTGATATTCCTTTGACAATTAGCTGGACTAAATAAAACAATTTCCTGACAATTACTGTCACATGATAGTCAAAAGAAAGGGAGCTATTAGCCAAAGTACTTAGGTTCTTGACTACATTGCTGTTTTGTAAGGATGTGTTGTCTAGACTATATGATGAAGGGAGGAGTGTCTACCAAATGTGATGGTAGCACACCTTTTAGCATTTAGTTTGAGTTTGTTCTTAGTATACCAAGATTTTACTATGTTGTGTTCATTATGGAGGGTTTGGGTGACTTAACAACAATCCCCAGTTTGCCATCATGAGCAAACTTTGTTAACCATAGGTCTTAGCTCTTTGTTTAGAGATCTGAGAAATAAGTACCAAAAAGGACAGGTGTCAACACCAAGCCCTGAGGGATACTGCTGCTCATTTTCATACCTTCTGATGAGACTCTCACTTTGTGGGTTCTGTCTTTTACCCAGTTTTGCATCCACCTTACCAAATAAGGACCATTTGTAAAGCATTTAGCCTTTGTATGATGCCAGCATTGGCAAACATGGTTGGTATTGACAAAGAAGTTAAAGTACTTTTAGCAAGATTGGAGAAGAGTAAGCCATAATATTTTTTTGGCACCGGGAAGGTTAGAATTCTGTGAATGACAGTACTGGCTTAACTGAGTAAAAGCAGGGAGAACATGTATATGTCAATTTCAGAAACTTTTTATAGTAACAACATATATAGAATACATGTAAGGAGGGCTGATGCCCTCTTAACCACCAACTACTTTAAGTGAAACTTTTGTTTGAATGGGAAGTTAAAGGGCAGCACCTCCCATTGCATAATACAGCCACAACTTTGCATTAACAAGGTCTGCAGAATATTACTAAAATTTATATCACTGTAGCAGCACAGTTTCATAATGTAATACTACTGCTATACTATTTAAAGTAGGTTACTGCGCCCACTTACCATACCTCTTAACCTCTTAAAGCAAGAAATCTGGACAAAGCCATAAATAATGGGAGGGGGCAAAGCCCCCAAAATAGGGACACTTTTTAAATACTGCTCTTACAGACTTAGAAAGTTGATAAAATACCATGTTTTGCATTAGCATGAATTTTCTGAAGGGTATGTGGCCTGAAACTCAAATGTCTGTCATTATTTTCTGACTTCAACCCTCAATGACTTGCCAGTGATTTTCCAGAAAACCACAATTTTATGAGAAACACACCAAACATATGAGGCAAAAATCTGGACATTCTGCGAACGTCTGTACAGTTGAGAGGTATGACTTGTGCCCCCTATTTTAACTATCTAGAAACTTTCAGGTAGTGGGGGATCAAGAGTGGTGTGGCAGATTCATTCCTTGTAAGATGCATTAGCAACATCACATTACAAAAAAAAAAAAAAAAAAAATCTGTAAATCAGTCTGAATGTACTTGCATCACATGACTCAGTTCTGGGAGGTAGAATTATGAAAACATGCATTACTTCAGGAACTGAAAGAAAATATGCACAACAAGATAGAAAGTAGTATGAAATATATTACATTGTAATACATTTTAATAAACTGGGCACTAACATTTCACTGCCTCCGTGTGATAAGGAGGTGTGCTAGATATGTTTTATTAAAGGCATGGTATGGACAAGCTACTGGGCATGCTAAAACTTACTTTTATCCAGTATTATCATACCTTCCATCAATGCTAACTAATTTCAATTGTCCTATGTTGTTTTGAACAAGAAACATCTTTATTAAACTATCACTTATGACATAGGCAATCATACATTATATAAATGAAAACAAACCATATTCATACATTTTTAGTTGCAAATATTATACATCACTTACAACCTATCCAGCTACTGTTAGCCAGAGATTACCTAGCTCATTCATAGCCTGCCTTCTTTTACACATCAATCCTTCTACAAAATATTATTCTGTGTGTACTGTTCCCACAATTCACCTTTTTTATGTAATTTGCTCCTACCCTTTTCTAAAGATCTCATTTCCAGTTGTTTTATCTCTGTTACTATATTCACTATTTCCAGTACAGCTGGGCTGGTTTAGACTTTGGTTTCCATTTTCTAGTACTTGTTTTTTGGCAGACACCATAATTAGACTTGGCAAGGGCTTACTATGTCTAGGCAATTCCATTTCTGTAACACAGCTAAAAAAATCAGTTCCTTACCTAGTATTTCTGATAGTGTAGTCTGCAGGGAATTTTAGTCTTCCATCTCATTACACTTCCACAAAAATGCTCCTAATTACTTTCTTCTCCATCATCTTCCTGGGGTATAAAAATACCTATGTGAACACTTGCAAGCAAAGATCCCACATCTTCTATACTTTGTTGCATATTTGGGAGTCATATATATATACACATACATACATATATATATATATATATATATATATATATATACATATATATATATATATATATATATATATATATATATACATACATACATACACACACACAGTTTCTTTGTGAATTGCCTATCCGGGCTCTCTTCCCAATCCTTTCTAATCTCCTTTGATCGATTCTTATAGTTATCATGCAATATTCCATATACTCTATTAATTATCCCTTTTTTAACAGCAATTTCTGTTGTAAATTCTACTAAAAACTCTACCAGTGCTGGTCTTTCACTTTGGATCCCCCTATTTCTTTCTCTTTGCCTATACTCCAATATCAATCCTTGACAGGGAAGGCAATCTGTAGCCTGCAGTCCAAATAAATTATTGGCCTCTTCTCATTTTATTACCTTTCTCCTCTAATTATTTGCTTCTAATACCCTGGCTCCTTTGACAGTTTTCTCCAGTAAATTCCAGCCCCCTCTTGCCTATTGTCTGTATCCCTAATTGCAGTCATTGCTATCAGTAGAATCTCCAATCTCCATTCCTATGTTAGCTGAGTTCTTAGAATACTCTCTGCTACTTTATGAATATAATATTCTGCATGGTTATTGTTATTCTCCTTAAGGATCTGCATCCAAAATCCTAGTTTCTCCTTGTTTTTTGAGCTCCCCCCCCCGTTTCATCATCATCCCTTTCCACTTTGAATTATGGCTTTCTGCTTGTGCTATGTATAGGTGCCTCAACTGTGTACTCTGAAATACCCCTTCAAATCAGGTAATCCCAAACCACCTTGATCTATTGGAAGGATCATCTTATTCCACTTGACTTTTCCTGTCTTGCCTCCCAGAAAAAATCCTTCAACTCTTTATTAAGGGCTATCCACAACGTCTCCTCTGGTTGATAAAAATATGCCTGAACCGTATATAAAACTAAAGCAACTAAAAACACTTTGCTTGTATCTTGCTATCCATATCAATAAAACAGAGCTTCCAATTTCTCAGTTTTTGTATTATATTGTTTACTCTTTTCCCTCATATCCATAGCTGCCATAACAGAATCATTTTAATCCATACTCCTAAGTACTTAATTTTATCATGTCCCCACAAATATGGGTATTGCTGAACCAATTTGTGCGTGGGTACATAGATTACAGCTATTGCCTTTGTTTTATATTCATTAATATTGTTTCCAAAAAAGACACAAAACTGTCTCAAAATGTTCTACAACACTGAAATGTACTTTTCTGGGTTTATCAGGTATAACATATCATCTGGAAATAAAGTGTGCTTTATTTAACAATCCATACGAATTATATCCTTGAATTTCTAAGTGCCTTGTTTTCTTTGCCAATGGTTCTAAATATAACATGAATAACAAAGGGGAAAGAGGACACCCCTGCTTGGTTCCTCTGGTCAAGCAGAACTTATCAGAGAGGAACCTACTCACTTTACATTTTCACCTCCTGTCTCTCATATATCCCCTAATCAGCCTTATCATTTTATCAGAGAATGCAAATGCTTCCATCTCCCTGCTCATAAAATCCCAGCTTACTCTGTCAAATGCTTTCTCTGCATCAAACCCACCACCAGTAGTGGTATTCTCTTACATTCTTCCTCCTATTAATGTTGTCAAATGTTTTCCTCCCCTCCACAAAACCACACTGATCCATATCTATCAATTTTGGCATCACCTTTGCTATTATTTTTGCCATTATAGACACAAACTCTTTACCATCTTTAGATATTTTAGCCACTACCACTTTCTTTCAGGATGTTGGTGCTTCTTCTCCATTTAAAATACTATTAAACAAAACCTCCATGATCTTTATCAGTTTTTTTCCTCCTAGCTTCCAAACTTCCACAGGAATACCATCCATTCCTGTAGATTGGTTATATATCACATTTATCTCATCTACTCCTATCCTGTTAGTAATTGAGCCTCATCTACCTCTAACCTTAGCATATTTAATTCTTCCATAAACATTTTTATTTGTACCTTATCTTAGTTTCCATATTTCTCTGCTTTATGCAGACTTTCATAAAATTCCAGAATATTTCTAGTAACACTACAGGATCTCTAGTTATCTTCCTTGCTGTAGGCTCCCTAAGCTTGTAGACAACCCTTTCTACTTTTTGTTGTCTGAGTCGTGCTAAAAGTTTTTGTGCTCTGGAGTTATCAAAAAACAGTTGTTTACAGTAGTCTTTCTAAACTCGTGCATATTACTGAAATAATCCTTTATTTTCTGTTTAACATTCTGCAATTTTTCATCTTCTTGTTCTATGAGACTCCCCTCTTCTCCAATATTTTAACCTTTGTCAGGCCCTCTAAATAATTTTTGTTACTTGTTAACCATATCGCTTTCTTTTATTTCCACGCTATTCTAAAACTTGACTTTAATTTTATCCCACTCCTTAGCTATGTTTTCCGAAGAAATTTCTAGTTTCCCTAATACAACCTGAATAATTTCCACTACCCATTCCTTAAATTCCTCCCTTTTAACAAATACATGGAAAAGTGGCTGTGCCTTATTTTTGTTTCATTACCCTCCATTTTTATTTTAGTTATTATTCATGCATGATCAGAAATAGTTATTGGAGGCAAATCAAGACTTTCAATTAAATGTACATGTTCCTGTGAAATGTAATTTATCTCTAGCTTAGACCAGTTTTTGTACCTCAGGGAATAATATGTAAATTCTCATCTTCCATGCCAAATATTTTCATAAATTTCTTCAAAAATCTCCCCCCTCTTGTTATATTTTCCATTCTGGGCCCACTAGATACATTTTCAGTGCTGAAATTCAAATTGCACTCCCCACCTATAAGTAATATTCCATTCTGAAAGCTGATTATTTCTTGCAGAATCTTCTTAAGCTCCATTACAGAAAATGTAGGTAGAATATAAATACATGACCGTGTAATCCCTCACTCTTGCCAATAGACCCTTAATACTACAAATCTATTATCTTTTTTTTTCTTTTTCTTTTACTATTGGAGTTCCTCTTGTAATTAATATAAGTACTCCCTGTGATGACTGTGCCCTGGCCCAGCAATCAAGTAGCCTCAATCCTCGCCACTAACACTGGGGAGGTTGTCTCATAGAAGAGAAAAGGATAACGAATACACACAGTAAAGTACAATTGCCCTTAAGTGCACACAGAGATCACAGTCAGTTTGGGGCTGGTTGCTCCCTTGCTCACCAGGTCCCCAATAAAACTCCCCACTGGCACAGCTATAGGGTCCAGATCTCAGCCTAGCTGGGCAAGCTAAAACCTCCAGTACCCTTTCTGTCCAACCAGTGCTTCGTGTCCCTGCCCAAGTAGCTGCCACACCATACACACACTTTGAGAAGAGGTTATACAACTACGCAGATACTCCTGGGAAAAGCTGACACAGATTCTCCAGCTGTGCCCCTTTACCCAGACCATACGGTAGTAATTACTGCCACCACCCACCTAATAATATCAGCTACTAAAAGGCCCTTAAAAGGGTGCCCAATTATTACTGTGCAATATTATTATCCAATGGTAATGTGACTATACAGTCTAAGGCTTATCAGAGTGGTCTATTACAATAAACTCTATAAATATGCAATGTACTCTAGAGCCTATCTCTAAGAAATCAGCCACAGGTAGAAGGTTTTAAAAATATTTAATAATAAATAATTAAAACACAAGACAAAACTACTGCACCACAGAGATATCTAAGAGTTCAGAGATCGCACAGAAACTGTAAATAATACAGTAGGACAGGTCTGATTTCAAAGAAAAATACCTAATTAATCTTTACTAGCTTTAAGTATTCCTACAAGAAATCACAGTGCTAAAGCTTACATGTGAGCATAAGGCAGAGTGCTGATAAGTTAGATGTCCAAAGTCAAAATGCCCTTTGGTCTCTTGTGAGAAATAGTATTTATACATTACTAACAAACATGTCTCTAAGGCCCTCCCAAAATTACATCATTTTTGACACTTAGGTTTTCCCAGTATTCATACTGCATAATCGTAACACCTGATCTGAGTTCTCAGGCCACAAACTGCATTATTTAGCAATCTAACACCTCCTCATAAACGTACAACAATACAAGGCATTTCACATGTATAGTCTAACAAAAACTAGAGCAATAAAGCACCTTCCACATCTAAATTCTGGTCATAAACTTTAGCCTTAAAACAATGGGCATGAAACCTTCATCCAGCAGCACTGGAGCTGAATTCTAATATGAAAGGATCACAACATGCTTCACTGGGCCAGTAGAGTGCAATGTTGTCACATATTTTGCAGTTCCACATTTCACAGTACTCTTTACACTCAAGAAACATCCCTGTATTTTACATTTATTTACAAATGCCAGAATTATATATCAAATTCTATTTGACTAGGCTGGCAGCCTTCACCAATCTCTCCCCAATCATCACACTCCCCTTTTCCTTTGTCCCAGAAATTCTGCTGAATAACCATCCTGAAATCCTTTCTTTATCAAATTCATATGCTCAGTTCTTTCCAAATGAGTCTCCTGCAGCATAGCTATTTGCATTCAACATTTTAAATATAGTTCACTACCTCTTTCTTTTTATATGTATCTGTGAGACCATTTACATATAAACATAATATAGAAAGTATTGTCATCACTTTAAGAAATTACTCTCACCTGTTATGTACAACAGCTTTTTTAAATGTTTAGTTTCAGCTTTTGTGTTACCTGTATGCCTGAAAGGTTGATATTTTATACAATTGTTTCTTGTGATATCCATTTGAATCAATGCCACTTTTTATGAAAGTTTTTGTTTTAGTGAAAACCCTCAAAAGAAAAAAAACTAAACCCGGACCACTCCTAAAACCCAATAACCTAATACTAACATACAAAACTATCTACATCTTCAAATACTGAAGTTTAACCCTGCTTACAGGAAGATTTGTCCCAGACTGACAGCCACACTCTCAGACCTGGATAAACCTATAAGAAAGGTTATCCATGCTAAGATGTATGGCACAGCCTGTGCTTCTACTTCCACTAAGTGCTGTTTTTGTCTTATCTTTATTCCTCTCCCAAATTAGAAAAACACTTGAATGCTTTCAGAAAACATTATCTCCTAGACACTGAAGGAAAGCCATTAAAAGAAAGAAGTATTCTGTTTGTATTAACTTTATCAGACTATCTCCATAGAGACACAGGAACCAGATACACAGTTACCTCTACTACACGTATCCATTTATTTGCTAGAGGAACATATTTTATTATATTCGGTGTTCTCTTTTATTTCTTTCCCTTTAAAATTGTTACAATATCAAGACAATGCCTTAATCCACTCATTCCCTTATGTAAGAGTAACATGCTCTTTTGTCCAGACATTTCTAATTTTTTTTTACAATACAGACCCTATATTTTTTTAAATCTGAGCAAGTAGAAAAAAAAGAAAGGGAAAAAACATGGCACCTGTGTACCTTAGTACCCTCATTACAACTGAAAATAACTGGCAAAGCTTTACTTTGTAGCATGCAGGTTATGTTGTGCATTATAAAAATACTACTGTTAAGAACAAAAGTTTGTTTTACTTACAGTTAACTCTCCTTCCTCTAACCCCCCAAAACATTTTTTCCAAACATTAATGACATGAAGTAGGCCATATATTTTAGAGTCCCCTAACAGTTTAACAAAGTCAAAGAAGTCCAAAATTTACAGGTTTTCTAGTTCTGTCTTGTTTCACAAATATAACTAATGCTTTGCAATCCCACATTTATTTGCCAATTTCTGAGTTGCTGGTTTTCTTCCTGTTGATCTCCATCTCACAAATCCAGTCTCTCCTTCATTTCCAATAGGCTCCTAGTTCTTCTAGTCAGCTCTTGTGATTATTCTGGTGTATCAAGCATTTCCCTTTGAAATATTAGAAAATGTTTCACAGGCCCATCATAGAATACAATGCCCCCCTTTGGGATGTACCTTACCCGACACCTGCAGCAATTAGAAATACCCCAAAAGTACCTCACCAGGAGGATCAAGGGACTCAAACAGATGCCATATGCTGCTCGGTTAAAAAAACTCCAGCTCTACTCAGTTGCATACCGCCTACTTCGAGGCGATCTATGCCTGACATATAAAGCTATGTCCAACCCAGAATTAATGGACATGCTCCACCTCAGTAAATCTAAATCCCTTAGAGCCACGCGCTCGAGGGACTTGAACCTCAGCACAGAAATAAACAGAACATGCTGGAGAGACAGATTCATAACCCAGAGGCTCCCTTCGCTCTGGAATAGAATTCCAATTCATGTTAGGCAGAGCACCTCATTGACTCTCTTCAAGAAGAATCTTGATGAGTGGATGGGGGATCATAGGTTTGTCCCGGGGATTACTTCTGTGTCACTATTAGACAGAGGCACAGTAAACTAAACTTTAAAAAGGGCACAGTATAATCAAATCAAAGGGTGGCGTAAGCCAAACACAATCGGGCTAGGCTTATAAATACCCCAGGGCAGATAGCCTAGTATGAACCTATGAACCTATAAAGTATCATTTTGCAGATTAAATATCAATGTAGTACACAAAGTGTTTTTACAGCTCTGATATACTGCTTTGAATCCCCCTTTTTTTCAGCTGACACTCCAAGGCATATGTGCCAAGTCACAAGTAAACCAGGCCACCACAAAACAACCGGTAAATCTACAGCATGCTACTATAGTATTAAAATAAATTTAGTCCTGGTCAACAGTACAGATTACCTTCTATTGCTGTTAAACAGAAAAAGCAGTGATGATGAGTCTAAACTGGATAAGTACAAACAGAGCATACAGTGGCATTAATGAAATCAGTGCAAATCACTGAAAAATTGGGTGTGAAAATGAGGACATCCTGTAGCAATATTATAGTGGATGCAGTAGTCTTCAGCTAAAACACTGTATACCATGGCACCATTAAACTGAACCTAATATGTGCAAAATATTTAACGACAGTATTCTGTGACAGTAGAAAGCCAAATCTAACATTGTCATTTACACAACTCATACCATCTCATGTCACCATTAAACCTAAAAGACAATCTCACACATGCAAACCAGGACGAATCACTAGTATCTACATTTCCCTTTCTACTTGCCATTTTCCTCACATTATACTATCAAGATGTCATTAACCACTATCATTCCATCCAGTACAGCTCCAATGTAAATCAACGTCTGGTACTGATGCAGCCTTTGAAAACACTATTACACTATTAAAGGACCAAGCTTCTGATCTCACCCTTGGTTGATTTCTCACAATAATGCTGCAGCAATATAGACCGAATGAAACATTTACACCCTGTAGCATCAACGGGGTCATGAGGAATGTCTTATCATGTGTTAATATTTTGGTGACCTGTTCCATGCATGAAGAAGTCTTGTATGCATTCAGCTGGTAACAAATCTGCTGATTCTTCTGTAAGCACAGCATAGTATTAAAATAAATAAGCATCCAAATAACACTATAAGATTTCCTTTAATCTCACTTATCTATGTTAAGCAAAAGCAGAAGCATTAAGTGACTCAATATAATTTAATGATGTTGTCCGTATATAATTACTATAAGTAGTTTCCTGTTTTATGAAATACAAATTTGTTTCATAGTTACCATTAAGTAAGATTTACAATAATCATGTAATTTACTGTAATGGATGCAGAGGATCATAATTTCCCAAGCCTGAGTGATGCCGAAATGTTGTTACAAGTTTCTTTTGTTCTTGTGTTGGAAAGCAGCTGAACTAGCTTTATCTTTAGGAGAGCTGGTAATCAAATCAGACAGAAACATTCAGGAAAACTGATTAAGTTATCACCTAATTCAAGGGCAAACTAACAGTAAGGTAAAAGCAAATAAGACAAGAATGATGCAATATTAATAGTGATATAGTCTAAAAATGTAGAATTGTTTCATGAAAATAACTGATTTGTCGTATAATTAGCCATATGATAATGCACAAATGGCAGAAACATCATTCAGCGAAACAGCACAAGTGCAGGTGAAAAATTCTATTTAGTCTGAGGGCTAACAACTTCTACTGGGTGTACTTAACATAGGCAGGGGAACAGATACCCCAGTGGCTACAGGAAGCTTTACCAACATAAAAAAATCATTAATGTTGCGACTTTCGGCTTTTCCTGGTTAGGGGTCGCCACAGCGGAACTCCGGTCTGCTAATGATTGGTAGTTGATTTTTACATGCCGAGTTACCAGCCCTGATGCACAACCTTCAACTAAGGTAGGCCCATTCACGCATATCTCCACGCAGAAGACGCTCTAGCTGAGAGTCGAACCAGACAGCGTCTTACTGTGAGGCGACAATGCTACCGCAGCACCACCAAAAATCATTAATGACTGGTACAAATTGTGTTTTTAAAATATTTTTTTTCATTCAAATAGACAGACTGTGCTCATTTGTAGGATTTCAACACTGCAACAAAAACCTCTGACTTTTTTGGGGGGGCATCATTACATATTACATATCACTTCTAAAAATTCTAAATGGTCAATTTGGAGACCTAAACTGAATCAATTTGTGGTGAGCAGCAGCAGTTATAACTGCAAGGGATACTTTCAGCCAAACCAAAAAAACTAAATTTAATTGAGTACAATTAGAAACCCAACAGTAAGTTCTGAAAGTTAGTAAATCCAAAAATAAAAGACTTTCTCTTCAGCTATTTGCCTCAAGTATCTTTACAGCCAGTTGCAATGTTATATGTAAAAGTGGCTGAAGAAGAACTTAAAAAAACATGAGAAAAGTGGGAACTTTGAAAAACTGGTTTGTGGGAGAATAACTTCACGATGGGGGTGTTGTAGATGGTGATGTGCATTGGGGGATCTTCTAAAGGAAAGACAGATAATTTGTAGTGTACCATATTTTATTTATTTATTGATTTATTTTATTTTACATTTGTTGACCGGGATAGTCTGAATGGAT
The DNA here is from genome assembly GCF_019279795.1 of Protopterus annectens. Classification (NCBI taxonomy): domain Eukaryota; kingdom Metazoa; phylum Chordata; order Ceratodontiformes; family Protopteridae; genus Protopterus; species Protopterus annectens. Next base: position 380,196,242 of record NC_056751.1, on the reverse strand, counting down.
TATATGTCCATTTTCAGTGGAGGCATGGGGAGAAAAGCTCCAAGGTAATGATGCACATTGAATCATTTTAGTAGATGCTAGCTACAAGCTAGTTTCAAGCAGGTTACAGCCATATGCAATACTAACATTTAGTACATACTATACTTATTTTAAAAACATTTTATAAAACATAACATTACATTCAGGTTAAGACACATTAAGCACAGTTATACAAATGACCCTTCCTAAGGTGGTATGGTAGAAACAAGTTAGAGGTAGTTGAAGGTAAGACACCTATGTGATAGTGAGGACTCTAGTCTGGATTAGTGCATGGATGTAGCCAATGAGTTTTTAAGTACATTTTGAGTTTGATTTTGAATAGAGTTAGTAAGGGTTCTAGGGTCATGTCAGGAGGGAGTAGGTTCCATGTTTTTCCAAAAGAGTTGGCAAACAGAGTCACCAGCTGAGCAATTGGAGTTGTATGTTTGCACCAGGAGCCTAGTGGATGATCGCAGTGGTTGGGTGCTAGTGTGGGGGCAGATAATGTTTTTTAGTGCAGGAGTATTTTCTGGTTGGTAGAGGACTTTATGTGCCACTATTAGTAGGTTGTACTGCAATAGGCTAGGCAGTTTAAGCCACCCTAGATGACTGAGGTTGTGGCAGTGATGTGTTCGGTAGGCTGTGCCAGTAGCAAATCTGGCTATGTGGTTATAGCAGGATGTTAGTTTGTTAAGATCAGTTTTGTTTAAGTTGCAGAAAAGAGGTGAGGCATAAAGAAGAGTTGCTAATAGATGGGATCGGGCAATTGTAGTTCTAGCCAGTAGGTTAAGGAAAGGTTTGATTCTGTAAACAGAGCCAAGTTTTTTATTAATGGTTTTGATAGTTTGATTGATATGCACTTCAAACTTCAGGTTATCAACTATGACACCCAGTAGCTTGGTTTGGGCTTCTGGGGAGATAATAGTACCATTCTTAGCTGTTATGTTGAAGGATGGCAAAGGGGTCTTACATGTGGAGAAGAAGAGGAGCAGCTTAGTTTTGTTGGGGTTTAGGATTGATTGGAGAGCCATGTTTCCACTGTATTGAATGTATTTTGGGTTAATGTAAACAAAGTTGCTGGTGAGGTATTAGAACAAATTAAGGTGAAGTCACCCGCTTACTGAATGCAGGTAGCATCTGGGATGACTGCATAAAGATCATTAATAAAGATGGAGAAAAGAAGATGTCCTAGTATTGAGCCCTGGGGGACTCCTAATGTAATGGGTAGATGGGATGATAGCTTGTCCTGCCATAGAACAGCTTGTTGCCTGCCCTGCAGGTAGCACTGAAACCATTGAAGAGCATGGTTGTTTAAGGAGAAGGTCTTTAGGAGCATATGACATGACATGTTCTGGATTATGCAATGTAAATTATGCACCTTTCTCACAGGACCATCAGTCAGACTGGTTACCGTGCAAATAATATGACAAAGGAAAGCTACATGTCAAACAAAAAATGTATTTATTTATTTACACTTTGTTAATCAGGTTAGTCCCACTAGGTCAATGGCGTCTTATCAGGGGAAGACCTGAGGTGGTATTCATTCGGACAAGGGGAAATTTGGACAGTGCACCGAGAACCACCCCTACCCTTTGGCATAGGAGGACAAAATTGGAGGTGGCACATCTGGTCTCCATCTCCGTTCCAGGTGTAAAGGTGGCCCAGACAGACAGTAAAGCCATGGAGAATGAAGTCCAGAGCACGGATAGTGTGAAAGTTGTTGCTGTGGCTGAAAAAAAGTTTGGAAATGGCAGAATTACTGCCAAATGGCAAAGTTAATACTGAAATGGTGGAGACTGAATCTATACTGGAGGACAGGAAGAGAGAGGAGCAGGTGAATGTACTGGAGCAGGTGGAGCCTGATTCAGAGGAGTTATTTCAAAAAGGGTTCTTTGATAGTGAAACAGAGCAGCAGAATGGATGTATTGTTACAACCCTCCAGTCCGGAGGGTTGCAGGATGATTATTTAGTAAACATGCTGATTCAAAGTGAGCCAGATAATGAAACTATGCTATTTTGGAGTAAAATAATGGAAAGGCTTGAGGGGTAAGCTGAAGGAGAAAAACAAAAGGAGTCTGAAAACAGATCATACACACAAACTGTAAAGCAAGGTGAAGGAAGGAGATGGCAAAAGAACCAAGCAAGAAATTTAACATGTACATATATGCAAAAAAAAAAAAAAAAAAAAAAAAACAAGGACTTAACAGGTATGAGGTGTGGGATTCCTTAATTGCACCATTAGGAATGATGCCTAAAGAGACAAGAGCCTTTATTTTAATAAATAAAAAGAGACATTTTGCGATATAATATTTGAAATGGGACCGGCTATAAAATATTTCTTAGGGAAATAGGACCAGAAAAAAAAAAAACAAAAGTCCATAGTCTGATTATGTTATTTAAGCCTTTTTTAGGCAAACAAAAAAAGAATAATTGTGCAATTTAGAACTAAAATTGAAGCTAGTGAACTGATGCAATATTTATTGACTGTTTGCAAAGATTTGGTTGATACAACAAAGGTATACGATGAAAGAGGTCTATGGACTTGGGGGTTGGGAATGTGGTGTTACATTAAAAATTATAATGTAATTCACATTTCAAGTGTAATAAATGTGAATGGAAACATGAGGTTTGTAAAATATAAGGGGCAACCAAGAACATTTTCTTTTGTGGGAAAGATGATCACTTGATAAGTGACTGTATTAAAAGAAAATGTTTTATATGTGGTAAGTACCAAACTATGGTGTTCTGCTTTTATTCTTCCACTCCACAAGGGTGGCAAAAACTGTAACTTCTGCCCCATAGCCATCCTCTCTCCCATCTCTAAACTTCTTGAAAAATGCATTCACATACAGCTCATGCCATTCCTAACCAAACATCAACTGCTCTCTCCTACCCACTCCAACCCAACACGGCTTCCGCCCTGGACACAATACCAACACAGCCCTTCTCTCCTTTTTACACTCTATCAATTCAGCCCGAGATTCTGGTAACTTAGTTTCATCTGTTCTATTAGATTTATCTAAAGCTTTTGATACCATCTCTCACACCCATCTACTAAACCATCTATCTAACCTTAACATCTCCCCAAAAACTCTTTCCTGGTTCTCCAGCTATATTTTTGACAGGTCCCAAGCAGTGAAATGGGGGCCAATCCTCTTCCACCTTCCTTCCAACACCCACAGGAGTTCATTAATGATTTCCACAAAGTCATTCCAAACACCAAAATTGTCCAATATGCAGACGACTCTACTCTGATCTGCTATGCCTCCAACCAAACTGAACTCAAGTCTGTAACTCAATCTGCCTGCCTTCTCAACCACTGAAAATTGTATGCTCCAAAACCACCTCTAATTAATGCTAACAAAACTAAAATCCTCCTATTCACTCCCTCCAAATCCACTCCCATCGACAAAAACTCATTTCAAATTACCAGCCTCAACAACCCTATCATTGATATTGTTCCCTCCACCAAACTCTTGGAGGTCACCATTGATGAACACCTAAAATTCAATACCCATATCCAACTTAACATCAAGAAAACCCACATAAAACTCGGCCTACTCTACAAGAATAATCACTTCCTCACTCCCTCTACTAGACTGGCCCTGGCCACTACATATCCTCTCCCATCTCTTCTATATGGCTCTCTTCTGCTTACTAATCTATCTTCCACCCTTACCTCCAAACTAGAAGTATGCTACAACAAAATCTCCAGGTCTGCCACAAAAGCAAAAGCCTCCTCTCACCACTGCTCCTCCCTACTAACTTTAAAATGGCTTGAACTCCCCAATCAACTAGACTTCCTCCAAATTATCTCAGCCCACAAGTTACTATTTCAACCCACCAGCTGCCCTGCTTTATCTTATATCCTCCTACCTTATAGCCCCCCAAGACCCCTTAGATCCACTCACCAAAACCTCATTACAATCCACAAACCTAAGCTCCCTGTTGGTCAACTTTTACTCTCCTTCATCCTAGCTAAAAATGGAATGCCCTGCCCTCCACTTTGAGGGCCTGTGACAACCTAAACACCTTCAAAAGACTACTTCACTCCTACCTGTTTCTTCATAGAAAATGTAACTGCACTCTTCACCCCATACCTCCCAACCTCCCCTCTTCCTTCTCTCCTGGCTAACCTCCTTACCTTCAAACCTCTCACTTATACCAGAGTATAAATTATAACCAATCTCCACCCAGTCTCTCGCTCTATGCCTCTCATCCTTTCCTTCATAACTACTTTTTAACATCTTAGCTACTAAGTATTGGATACCTTTTCTTTCTACTACCCAACCTGGTATATAATTGTATGACTACATATTGAATGAAATGTAAATTAATCTTTTTTTTCCTTTTATTTCAATTTATGTAACTTAGCAGTGTGAAAATTCTATATGTTATGTAACTTGTTATGAGGAGTTTCACAGCTTAGCAATGTGAAAATTATATATTCTATGTAACTTGTTATGTGGAGCTTTTCTCCCCAGGCCTCCACTGAAAACAGGCTCTTGAGCCCAGTGGACCTCCCCGGTCACCAAACTGGAATAAATAAATAATGATGCAAAAAAAATGAGATTTAAAGTGTAAAGAATGTGGGCATACTGGACATGCATGGTTAAAATGTGAAAATTATGTCAAAACAGTTGATAAAGTTATACACAATACAGAACATGAAAAAATGACAATACAAAAGAAAACAACACAGCATGAAACCAATGACAAGGTAGAATGTAGAACAAGAAAATAAAGAAAACAGTGAAACAAGGGAGGAAGAAGAGGTAAATTGTCACACAGTAAGAAGAAAGAAAATTCTATAGGAAACAGAGTAAAAGAAAAAAAAGGAAAACAAGGAGTATATTTACAAGAGAGGCAAAGAAAGGAAAGGGATGAGAACATATCGTCTTCATAAGACTGTGAAGATTTTACCTTTAAATGTGAATAGTATGAAAAACATTAAAAGGTTAGGTATATTAGAAGAGTGTACAAAGTTAAATATGAATCTAATAATATTAGAAGATATTAGACTTTTATTAGAAAATGAAAATATACAAACAGAAAAATTATGGAATGGATCAATCATTTGGAACACAGGAAAAGGAACTTGTTCTGGATTATGTATATTGTGCCAAGAGGATGTTAAAATTTTAGATGTAACTGTTGCTGAAATAGGACATATAACTGTATTGGATATTAGATGGAGAAATAATTTTGATAGAATTATGACTATATATGTTTATGTTATAAGAATATACAGGGAAACAATGTTTAAAAAATTTTGTATTCTGTTAGTGTAAACATGAATAACATACTAGTAGGCAACTTTAATTGTAATTTAATACAAATAAAAAGAATGGATATGACATTAAAGTGGTAAAAGAGTTAGATATGGTAAATTATATTTACAGGAAACTCAATGGAATTATAGGAGGATTGATATTAAAACAGAAATTGATTATTTCTTAACACAGAAGGTTTAAGAATTATACAAAAAGGAGTAAAGGAAAATTAATTGTCTGATCATTTACCTATAAGGTTAAATATAAATGAAAGAGGAATATATTAAAATAGGTAAAGGAATTGAAAGTTTAAATGAAAAAGAATTAGAATCAAATCAGAGGAAAGAAATTTATAAATTATGGAAAGATCATATCAATATGAGATAGTTTTATGACAAGTGGACTACGTGGTGGATTAGTTTTAAAGAAAAATATAAAAAATGCTTTCTGGAATGTATACAAGAAAAAAGTAAAAAAAGAAAATATAATATATAGCAAGTTAAGTCAGGACACATTTAGAGAAACAGAAATGAAATAGAATAATTATGACAAAGAAAATTAAATCTATAAGGTAAATCAGGATAAAATTAATAATTTATTATATAAACAGAGATACAGCATACAAGGGAGAAAAGATGAGGGAACACCATATTTAAGTAAATGAATAAAAGAAAAGAAAAGAATACAAGAATTGAAATATAAGGATGGAAAAATGATGACAAAAATATGTGAAATAATTAAGATCTGTGTAAGACAAGAGTTTGTTAAGATGTTATTAAAAATGAAAAAATATGAAGTTAACAAGTCAAGCAAAGAAGATAATGAACATCTGGAAAAGAACATAAACATAAGAGCTGAATGAAGTATTGAACGATATAAATCTGAACACTGCAACAGGATTAGATGGCATAAAATATAACATGTATAATAATATGGAAAACTGGCAAAAATTATTATTTATTAAGGTAAAGAATGAATGGTTGGAGACAGGAATACAATATAAAGAAATATGCATAGGTGTTATAAAATATATAAGGAAGAAAGGTGAGAAGCATGAGATTAAAAAACTGGAGGCAAGTAACTTAAAATAATATGGATTCAAAAATATTTATGAGAATCATGATTAAAAGACTGACACAGAAGATTGACAAGTTATATAATCAAGCTATATTTGGTAGAAAAGGATGCCAGAATTTACTATGGATCATAAGAGAAGTGATAGAGGATATAATATAAAAAGTAGATACAAAACGTACGATAGGAGATGTAAAACTTATGATGGAATTCAGTATGAATCATTATGGAATATGTTAGAAGCGTACAATATTGGCAAAAGAACAATACAAGTAATTAAATCTGTGTATGATAGAAACTACGTTAAGGTAAATCTGAATGGATGGATATGTGAAAATTTATAGATAAAATGTAGTATAAGACAGGGTTGTCCAGCTAGCAGCATTATTTTATCATTGGGTATGAATACAGTTATGAATAAAGTTAATTTAATGACAAAAGATGCAAGATACTATATAACACAGAAAGTACATATACCTTTATGTATACATATGTAGATGATTTAGTGATGATAATGAAAAATAAAAACAATGGATGGAAGAAGTTAATGATGAATTGAAGAGGTCACTAAATAAAATTGGATTAAGTATTACTAAGGAAAAAAATAAAGGATTTAGATATTAGGGAAATATGGAAGATATAGAATTCAGTGAGAACTAGATAAAGATCTTGGTTATAATATTTGGACAGAATGCGTATAAAAATGAGCAATGGAAAAATTATTCAGAAAAATAAAGGAAATGAGTACTTTTTGGAAAATGTTAGGTTTTCATATAGACAGAAGGCACACTTGATTAATACTATGATATTAGGGAAAATTGCATATGTGGCTAATATTTATATGATTCCTACAAAACATGAGAATGAATTGTTGGATATATTGTTTTCTTTCATATGGGGTTCTAGAATTAATCCAGTCAGTAGGGGAATATTACATATAAAAGAATAGCAAGGTGGACTGGGTTTAATAAACCCAATAGCATATGCAGCATCTTTGAATTTATATAAAATGTTACAATGTATTACAAAAGAAAAAGAAAGCTTAATTGTATGATTCTGTTAAGTAAATATAAAACATTTTGGGGAAAAAATGAAAATAGGAAAAAGATCAAAAGATTTAATTAATGAAGAATTTAAATAGTATCAAAATAAGATTATATTATGGAATGTGAGAATGGATATGACTGAAAAGAACATAAAAGAGTGGTATTTGATTATTGTGAAGCTATATTTCTGTATTGATTCATGGAATAATCTAGAAAGAAATAAAAAGAAAGCTATATTGATGAGATATAATGGTATAAAAGGATACATGAGTGTAAAGATCTTCTGTGAAGATTATCAGTAGGCAAATTACTGGTTAAAGCAAATATGTGGTATAAAAGTAAAGAAAATAGGATATGTCATAATCGTAAGGAATATGAAACTACATAACATGTTTTTTGTTAAATGTTTAAGAGTAAAAATGTTGTGGAATGTATTATGTAATAAAATATGATCAAATTACTCTGGACATAACATTTGATTGTTATGGCATAAACAAGCAAGACAACGTCAAGAAAATGGACAGAATAATATTTTATTTTTCAGGGACAATTTAGAATGAAAGACTGAATAAAATCAAATATAATGGTAAATGGATACTGGCAATAATATTGGAAAAGATAAATTTTTGGTTGTAGAAGAAAGGGTGGAGGACAGTAAATAATTTAATGAAGGACTTTAATATAAATGTGTTAAGAACTATAAATATTGTAAATAAGTGAATAATAAGATTTGTAAATATGTATTATGATTTACACTAAAAAAACTACTATTTTCAGAGAGTGTGGAGATGTTCTTTTGCTGATACACTTCCAGTTTCTGTGCCGGGTATAAAGGCAGCTTGAAAAACTGGAAGAAAGATGGAGGCATTGTGAATGTGTGATAACAAGTGGAAGAAAGTAGAGTAGTGTGTGTAGAAGAGAGCAAAGCCAGAGAGCTGTTGTTCAACTAATAAGATCATGGTTGAAGGATCGGTTGAGTCATTGACAAAGGAAGAGAAACTCAGAGTGAAGGAGAATGGTGACATGAAGGTAATTGAACCTTTGCAAGATTCTGAGTACCTATTTCAAAGAGATCCGTTTTCTGGTCAAATTCGGAGTGTATTGTTACAACTCTCCAATCAGGAGGGTTGTGGGATGTTTATCTTAAAGAAATGATTATGCAGACAAACAGAAATTTAAGTGGCAGCATCACTGGGTGACATTATGGAGAAGATTCAGGGACAGAAGGTGGGAGAAATTATAGTAGAGAGAAAACTGTACGCACTGATGGTGAAAGAAGGTAAAAAGCAAACAGAGGAACAGAGGTTGTGAAAATGAAGTTTGTTGTGCAGTTCAACAGTAAGAAAGAAAAAGAACTCAAAAGATATAAGGTATGGGACACAGTTATTGCACTCTTGGGAATAGCACCTATTGAGGTGAGACCTTTTATTCATTTTAATAGAAACCCTTATTGTGACATTATATTTGAGACTGTCCAACATATGGAATGTTTTTTGAGAAATTTGAAAAAAAAGAAAGACTGTAGTCCATATAACCCTTATGTGGTGCAGACATTTAATAGAGAGGCCTAAAAAAAGAATTTCTGTACAATTTCAGACTAAAGTGGTTAAAGAAGCATTTGAAGACCGTTTAAAAGCTATTTATAGAGAAGTGTTGGACATTATGAAAATATATGATGACAGAGTTTTATGAACTGGAGGTGGAATTGTGGGATAATTTTAAATATGGAAAATGATAATACTGTGTATATTCTGTGTAATTGTTGAAGGAAACTGAGGTTATGTAAGATATCAGAGACAGCCAAAAACTTGTAAGACATGAAGCAAAGGGTCTATATTACGTGATCGAAGAGTCAGTTCATTGAACAGCATTTTACATTGAAAATGTTTTTCAGCGAACTGCTATAGTGAGATCGCGTTCAGTGAAGATTGGAATATTTGCACTTTCCTTACTGTAGTGTGATCTCGGAGATGGTATATATAATTAGTAGGGGGTGTGGGGGGCGAGTTCGAGGTCCAGCATTTTTGGCCTTTAGACCATTTGATATTTAGACTATTTGGTGTTCTAACATGGACCCCACAGCAAAGAAATGTGACGATGTGTAAAAAATGTGGGAAAATGGGGCATGATTCAATTAATTGTGATGAAAACTTACATGTTGAGCAAAAAGAGCAGATACAGGAACATGTACATGATATAAAAACAATGTAGAGCATGAACATGAAAACAAAATATCATACAAGAGGAAAATAAAAACATGCTGTACAAAGAAAATGAAAATAATGAAGGGGAGGAATTGGTACTTGAAAAAAGTGAAGAGGAAGATAGTTGGAAAATAGTTTAATATGAAGAAGGGTGAAAGGAAAAGAAAATTTAAAACTGTGATTATGAAAAAAAATAAAGGTAAGGGGTAAGATGGAAAATATAATAAATTTGGAAGAGCCTAAGTATCTTAATAAATACTATAAAAATATTAAAAGAAGGTTATGTGCACTGAAATGATGTATGCTACTTGATATGCATGCAATTATTCTAGAAGATACAAGAATCTTGACGGAAGAAGAAAGGAAGCAGATGGAAAACTTATGGCCTGAGAGCATTGTATGGAATATGGGAAAAGATGCATGTTTAGGGGTTGCTGTGTTATATAATGAAATAGTTAAGGTCCTAGATTATACTTTAGTTGAGGTATGTAGAATAACAGTGTTAGATATAAGAAAGACATGTATAGAATTATTGCAATATATGCATGTGTCACTAAAAAGAAAGAGAGGAAATATTTAAAAAATATTAAATTATGTAGGAGTAAATATGGAAATAATATAGGTAGGAGACTTCAATTGTGATTTAAGGAAAAGAAAGAAAGAGAAGGGAATGATGCTAAGACAGCATATGAAATAATGAAAAGTGGAAAGTTATACATATGGGATAATATACAATGGACTTAGAAATTACATTAAAACAGAGCCTGTGTATGTTATAATATCTGATAATTTAAAAAATTATAAAAGAAGGACCAAAGAAAACAGATTTCTCAGACCATTTGGCCATATGGGTAGAAGTAAAGGAAAATGAAGAATATATAAGGATAGGAAAGGTATTACAAGATTGATAGAAAAATTTGAAAGAGAAGGAGAGAGGAAATTGATCAGTTGTAGGAAGATCATGCAGAAATGAGAATATTTTAAGAAAATTGGACTGACTGGTGGTTAAGTTTCAATGGAAATTATAAAATGTGCTTTTTACAATGTCAAACAATGAAAAGAGAGAACAAAAAGCAAAAATATAGGTTGCTAAGTCAGACAGTAGAGAAATATTAAGAAATACATTTTTTTATGGAAGTGAAAAGGAACTATATGAAATGAACTAAGAGAAGATTAAAAAAATGTTATATAAGCAAAGATAGTTTTTACAAGGGAAAAAAGAAGTGGCTCTGTATTTGAGTAAAATGGTAAATGAAAGGGTAATAACAGAATTGGAAAATTATATAGAAGAAAAAGTGAATACGCAAGAAAAATATGTGAAGTAATATAGCAATTTATAAAAATACATTTAAGAAGACAGAGACAAAAGAGATGCAAATATGGGAGATAAATAAGTAAAGAAGAGAATGAGATTATTATGGAAAAAATATAAGTACAGGAAAGTTTGATGAAATATTAAAAGATCTAGATATGGAGAAAGCTAAGCGAATGGACTGTATTATAACATGAAAGACTGACAAAAAGTATATTTTCTAGAAGTACTGAATAAATAGAAAAAGGAATAAATAAAATATATATATATATATATATATATATATATATATATATATATTTATATATATATATATATACACACACACATACACACACACACATATATGGGGGTCATGAAATTTATATGGAAGAAGGAAGATATTAGGAATTGGAGACCAATAGTATTAAATAATATAAATTATAAAATATTTATGAGAATAACGGAAAAGATTAGGGAAAGGTGTGACTAGATTGATGGAGCCTATTATTTTTGGAAAAAAGGGAAAGGAAGTCAGGATCTACTGTGGATATTAAGAGAGGTAACAGATGGCACCTTAAATAAAAAAGTGGAAACTATAGTATTGGTTGGAGATGTGAATAAAGGGGTCTATATTACAATGTCGAAAGATGAGTTCACCGAACATGCCTTTATCATGACATAAATATCGACCTTTTCAAATTTCAAATGGCCCCACTACATTTTTTCAAAGGAAAAAAAGATCACTTGGCCTTACTCAAACAAGCCAAACTTTCAAACCCTACATAGTGGGGGGCTTCACCCCCAAACCACCAATGTGGGGGGGGCTGTGCCCTGCACACCCTCTAACTAAATAGAACAACTCCATGATCACAATACAGTAGGGAAAAGGGCAAATATCTGATGATGGCCAAGGGATTTTTCCCCCTGGGAAAAAATTCACTGACATGGCCATTAAGCATTTCAAAAGGTCAATATTTATGTGTTGATAAAGATGTGTTTGGTGAACTTGTCTTTCAACATCACAATATAGACCCAAATAAAGCATTTGATAAAAATGATATGAAGGACTATGGAGTATATTAAGAGATTATAATGTAAGTGATAAAATAATAAAAGTTTTAAGATCACTATATGAGAATAATATTACTAAAATAATCTTAAATGCTTGGTCAAGCAAAGAAATAAAAATACAGTGTGGGATAAGAGAAGTGTGTCCAGCAAGCAGCATTTTATTTGCATTAGTTATGAATGTGATTGTAAACACAATAAACAGTATTAAAAATGGCAAGGTATAGAATTGAGGGAATATATGTTACAGCTATTCTTACTTATGCAGACAATATAGATTTAATTACTAAGAAAATGAAATGGATGGAACAAGAAATTAAATTAAATAAGTACTTGTGCTTGGTCTAGGCATTAATAAGGATAAAAGCAAAGGAATTTGGATTTTTGGATGAATTAGAAATTATTCACTTTAATGATAAAGAGGCAGATATTCTAGGAATAACATTTGGGGTTAATATGAAGAAGGAAATACAATGAGAGAGATTGACACAAAAACTGAGAGAGATGTGTATATTTTGGAGATCATACAGATCATATTAGAAAAAGGTATATTTAATAAACTCTATTCTGCTAGGCAATATTGCTTATATGATCCTAAGTATGAAAAAAGAATTGTTACTGAGTATATTTTCATTTATATGGGGTTCAAGACTAAACCTTGAGAGGAGAGGAATTCTGTATGTTCAGGAAGAATTAGGAGAACTAGGGTTAATATATCCTATAGTCCATGCAGCTTCACTGAATTTGTAAGTGTTGTGGAAATTAAAAGAATGAAACAGGAGCACAGTAAATGATATACTGAAAATCAAATATAATGATGTCTGGGAAAGTTTAAGATATGGGAAAAGATGAAAGAATAATGTAAATAACTATGTTAAAGAATATCAAAATAAGATATTACGGAATGTAGAAAAGAACAGAAAAGATTGGTATACAAATTTAATGAGAGGAAGCTATAATATTTATGCTTGGAAAAACGTAAATAATGAAAAAAGAAATGCAATTAAAACAAGGCTTGTATGGAGCAAAAAATGTATGAATGTAAAGATTTTATGTGGTGGCTGATAAGTAAACTGCTTGTTAAAGCAAATATGCCTTATTAAAAGAGGGTATGTCACTATTGTGGAGAAGTTGAGATGATGGAACATGTTTTCTTGAACTGAATGAGAGCAAGAGCATTGTGGGAAAAATTATGTGAAATTAATGTATTGGATGAATTTAAAACTGAAAGATATATACATGAATATGACAGAATAGGGGTATTATGGTAACAAAAAAACAAAGTGATAGAAAGTTGTTTTATGGGTGATATGGAATGAAAGATTGAATGAGATAAAATATAGTAGGAAATGGTTGTCTGACATTTTGAAGATACATTTTTGGTTTTGGAAAAAAAGTGGGGGGGAATAATTGAAATATATAAAGTTAAATGATATAATGCAATATATAATCAATTGTAAATAATGTATAAAATGTATATATTGCATATAATGTAAACAGTGTATATAAGCTGTTATAACCAATAAATAACTGCTACTCTTTTTGGTCTGATGTTATCGGAGATATTTTGCCAGTACCCTAATGTTTACAGTCATCAGGCTTAGCATTAAGCTCCATGTTTCCAAAGTACAGCCAAACAATCTACTTCTGCAATACTGATAAGCTTAGAAAAAGATTAAACATGCATGGCTACAGCTAAATGGGCTTGGCTTTATTTTCCTGAATACACCAGCAAAGAATTCTAAAGTAAAAAGTGAAAACATCATGGGCATTCAGAAGCCATGTAATTGAAACGCTGGTATATCATTAAGAGATTATTTGCACATATCCTATCAGCCTTCACTACAGAATGAACTGTCACATATGTCCAAACTTACACCAAAGTACTATACAAGCATTTATATAGCTGCATAGAATCAGAAATATCTGACAGGGCAAAATCCTCCTCCTCAAAGAAGAGTAAACCAGTCTGGTGGACATCTCCAATAAATAAACTCTATAATAAAAGGAAACAATTGCTGTCCAGGACCAAGAATGTGCAGGTGCCTAATTGGAAGCAATCTCTCCTTTGCAACAAGAAAATAAGACCACTAGTGAAATCCTCCAAAGCAAACTTCAAGTCCAAACTGGCCACATCTACTAAAGACAATCATAAGGCCTTCTTCGCATATGTCCAGAATCTCAAAGAATTCAATCAGATTTGCTCAGAAATGTTAGTCAAGGACACCACATACAGAAATGCTGTAGATATAGCCAACCTGCTGGCAGAGAGGTTCAGTGAAAACTTCACCACTCTGTCCCCCCATCAGTGAATCAGGACATCCCAAGCACCTGCACATCCTCCCCTTATCTCTAAGGAGTAAGTCATCAAGTCATCACTGGCCTCTCAAAGGTGAAAAATACAGCCTCCATGGGACCCGATAACATCCCAGACTGTATCCTACATGAAATCAGGCAGGAACTTGCAATACCATTAGGCACCCTACTCAACCAAAGCCCAAGTACCAGCTTCATCCCAGGTGAGTGGAGGACAGCCACTGTCATCCCATTGCACAAAGGTGGAGCATCCACCAATCCAGGAAATTATAGATCCATCAGCCTAACTAGCCTGATCTGCAAGGCCTCTGTAAAAGATTTCTTGCTACCAGGCATGTCTTTATAACTAAATGGTACTTAGCTGCTCTAATGTACTACAAAACAGTGAGAGAAAAAGGACAAAAATTCATTATGACAAGAAACTGCAGTAGTGTAGTGTTTCACATCTTTGATAACTGTAATATACTTAGTGCCACCTTACAGGCAGTGGTCAGAAGAAAGTGCATCTTTGCTGTTAAAACAGTTTAAAAGCTCAGACTTTGCTTTTATATAGAATCACTCATATGCACACTCAGAATATGATCACTCACTCAGATGCACACACACTTACAAAAGAAAAATTTGAGTCAGTCTGAAGTGTTACAGCTTTTAAAGTTAAGTGCTTGTTGTTGCGCTGTGTTTGCTGTTATTTATGCTGCAGCATTTGACTAGCTGGTCTCAACAGTGCTGAAAGGTGCTTATATTACAACTTATATCAGAAAACTTCTTAAAAGTTGTTATTCCTCAAATTCAAAACAAAGTAATCCTGTAAAATACCGGTCTAGAAAACATTCTAAAAATGACAGTTAGTTCTGCATGCTGCCATCACTTGATTGTTAGCATGTTGGTAACAGTGTTACATGCGGAGAGAAATGGAAACAAAAAGCATGTCAAGCTAATGTTTTTACTATGCATACCAGTGTTTGTATGGATTTTTCTGGATAGCTCTTCTATATATCTGCTTGGGTCATTTTGTATCTATTCCATAGGGGTTCTAAGAACATCTGCTTTACTAACCTGATGTCTCAGAGTAACAGATAATTCTCACTTAAGATGCACCAAGTTATAAAAACAGGAAAATACATTCAAGCTAAAAAAGCCAGAGTTCTGGTAATGCATAGAGCTTGAGTTTTACTCTGCATTTTCAATCATCATAATGACACTTTTTACTTTTCAAAGGAAATGTATGTACATCACCTTTTACCTCGAAAAAATAATTTTGCAAACATTTGATATATGTCAGTATAAAAACTAAACTACCTAAACTGGTTTGAATTACCCCACCAGCTTCTCTCTCAGCTCCAGATCATCAATTCTATCCTATACCAGCCTTCCTACTGCCCAGCACTATCTCCTCTCATCTCCCATTATTCTCCCTCCAGACCTCTCCGAAGCTCTAACCAAGACCTACTACAAATCTACAAACCCAAGTCTAAATTTGGACGCAACATGTACAGCTATCACCCCACTATTGCCTGGAATAGGCTCCCACTAGAAATCAGGAACCTTACACATCCTAAACAATTTAAAACAGACACTAAAGAGCACTTTAAATATCACTGGTCCTGCTACTGCACTCTTCCTCCTTAACATCCCCTACTTCTCATACCTTAATCTACTTTTTGCCCTTAACTCACTCTTCTCACTAGCTCTCTCTAATCTTCCTTGACTACTCTTTCTACTGTCTTCTAAAATCTATTAAGCGGATTGCCTCAGAAAAACATTCTGTTGTAATTGTCTTACCTTCATGTAACTACATCATGATAAAACTGTTTTTTTAACAACTTACCTTAAAAACTATACTCATCTTAATGACACATTTATTTTTTTACATCTTGAAATAGTTATGCTATACTCCTGATTATTGACACTGTATAACATTATATTGCTACTTAATACCTTGTAATTATCCTGTAACATTGCTGTTTAATGCTAATTTATAATGAAAATTGTATAATATGTTGGAGCTTTTCTCCCCGGGCCTCCTCTGGAAAAGGGCTCTTCAGCTCAGTCGGACAATTCCGGTCAACAAATGTAAAATAAATAAAATAAACAAAATAAATAAATACACACATACACACACACACACACACACACACACACACACACACACAGATCTACTTTACAAGATCGAAGTTTCAAAACTTCGAACTGCAAATGGCTGAGACCATAAGATTAAAGTTTTGAAACTTCAAAATTGTAATAAAAAATTTTTTAAAAAGTTTTATGTTTTTACAGGGGGGCAAGCCCCTTACATCCCCACAACCCCCTGCTAAATAAATAAAACAACTCTGAGATCTCACTACAGTGAAGAAAACAGTAAATTTCCCATTTCATGCTGTACGGTGATCTCCATTCAAAACGTTCGAAGTTTCAAAACTTTGATCTTATGGTCTTGACGATTTGCAGTTCGAAGTTTTGAAACTTTGAGCTTGTGAAGAGAATTTACACACACACACATATATATATATATATATATATATATATATACATACACACACACACACACACACACACAAACACACACATATATAAAATGTATGTGTACACATTTTTGTTTTGGTTTTGCTAATATCTTTCTGGCATTTGTTCAAGAACTACTTTCCTGGTTTTATACTCAACTGGCAGCACACCTCTGGAGTAATAAGAACATCTGTTTTTGTAACTAGCCAATTCAAAGTACAGTCCAGGCCTCATTTAATAAGTGCTGATGAGTTGTAACAGTGTAAGATGTCCACATCCAGTGGAGTCGGACTTTTTCCTCAACTGTGCTGTAAAAGTCCTGTTTGACCTTGCATTTCTGAACTGTTGTGCTGAAGAAGTTTGATTTTTCTGTTGATCTACATGTCCCATGATGAAACTAAAAGGGATTTTCTGGATATTTTCTGTACAGATACTTTGTATTTTTTCAATTTTCTTCTGCGTGGATCCTCTATGCATCTGCTAAAGACTTCTATTTCCATTTTTTTCTTGGCACTTTCACCCCTGGCAAAATATAAATCACCGGCTTTTACAGATCACATTTTCAAAACACAAATTAGCTTGTATGATAAATAAGTTGTTATAATGAGATAACAGTAGAATACTTACATTTAATATAAGAAATAGAACGGCTTAATTTGGCTGTGTTATAAAAATATCTATTTTCAGCAACTGTGGTGAAATATTTGCATTCTTTATGATTAATTCATATATAGTCTGTGGTGTTTTTTGACAGGGATGTTTCTGTTTATTTTTGTGCCTATAGTTAAACAATGGCAATATGCATTATCATGTTATCAAAGTGAAAAAGTATATCTTTAGTAAGATGTAACCTGTACTTTGAAAATGTCATCTTTGACGTGTACTGCAGACCTGAACTGCTTAAGTATCAGCTCATTTAAATATTCTAATGATCTGTTAAATATTAACCTCCTTAACAAGCACACTCCAGTTGATCTTATTATTAACACTGACCTGATTTAGCAGCTATTACCAGAACTGTCAGAAAAAAAAATGTTTTGTGAAAACAAAACAGACCCTTGAGCAATAAGATGATGTCAGTGTGCCAAGACAACATCCCAGGTGACTGAAACACATCTACCTAATACATGTATGAAATGAATGCACCTAAAGTAAACATTTAGGAACATATCCTCAAAAATAAAAACAAAAATATGTTTTATTCTGTTCTTTCTCCCACTCTTACTGCAGATAGTTCTTTTTGCAGCGGGTAAACGTAGAGACTTACGATGGTTTGGCACAGTTCCATACATAAAACCAAACACAGCTGTTTCAAGTTTTACTCAGCCCTACACAACTTCAGCAAACTTGCCTGATAACAAAATATTACTCTATCCTGCTCTGCTGCTACAATATGATCTGTTTATCTGCAGGATGATTACATGAAGTGCATTTTCAGAACTGATGAATCTCGACATTGAGACGCCTGATTAATAATGGTAGTTAAGAATTAGCCATAGAGCGAGATAAGATCCCTGAGTAAATATAAATTTCATCTCATAAGAGACAAGAATTGCTTTATTAGCCTATTAGAAAGTAAAAAGAATACCAAGCTATTGCATGACTCTCTAGAATATCCCTTAATTCAATACAGTAATGGAAAAATAACTGGACCAACGTCTATTAAATTATACTGCCAATGCTGTTATCATAACATAACAGCATCTAGATTTTAGGACAAATAAAGGAGTTTAGTAATCCGATTATACTGTTTTAGATGACTGAGAAAACATTTAATTAATGCCTCTTTTATTAAGAAATGTTCTAGCATCACCTGTAACACCCCCCCCCCAACTGTTTACTTTAGTACAGCTCCTTTCAATCCTGCTGGATAATACATTAGAAGAAAATGGGGCCTAGTCAGATAACTTTTAAATTTATCTACATTTATGTGTACAAAAATGAAAGAACAAGATATCAAATAATATTTTCTGGACTATCTTTTCCTAGGATGCATCATAATGAGGGCTAATTGAGAAATGTTCTTCTCTTACACATTAGAAAATGAAATTTAAAAAACAGTACAAGATTATGATGGGGAGGTAAGATTTGCCTTCTCTGCAGACTTGACTGATAGTAATGGAGGGAGAGATGGTCCAACAATACAATCAGTTTCAGAAATGCTAATGTCTCTACAATGTACATAATGACATGTGGTTTTCAAGGTTATATAGATCTGACAAGTCAATCTAAATGCATATTAGTAATATTTTATTAAAAGTGGTAAAATGACAGACCAACTTGATATGCACGGCCAACATGACTACACAGGGGTGACAAAACAGAAGCTGCAAAGATCGACTTTGCTACAGTCAACAACTATGGTTTTACTAGCCATAAATCATGACATCTCTCACTTTTCAGAAGACTCACTCCTGTAATTAAAGGTAGATGGCAGTAAAGACACTCAGGAATGTTACTGAAATCTTCCAAACATAATCATGAATATGAGGATATACATTGATCAACAAAGCATTATACACCAACTAAAATAAAAACAAAAACGTATACTCTGTTGGGTCAAAGCCAGTAAATATTACAGAAATGGTGAAGTACTATAAGTAACCCTCAATATTTATAACCAGATTTGCAATAATGATTACAGAATGCTATATTTTTATACATTCGCTAACTGTGTTACTCACTAGGCACACACACACACACAGCTCTTTCCAGGGCTGAGATCCAGCAGAACTATATGGTTCAGCATCACAAAGACAGCATATGAAGACTGGTGGAACCAAACCCAAGACTACTAAATTGAATATAATCAGCAATTCGCAAGCAGACCACCTGTGCTGATCTGTGTAAGGTAGTGATAAGTAAAGGGAAATGCCCTGAATCAATTTTCCAGCTATTAGCTTACCCTACAAACTTTACTGTGTTATGAATTCCACACCTAGGAAAAATGTGAAAGAAGGACCAGGCACTGCTAGTAACAATGCACTATACAATGACAATGAGAACACAACTTAAAAACAGCTCAAGGCCCAAATAATGTACCCAAAATAGTCCTTTTAGCCCGTGAGCAAACCATACACAGTGATGTTAGAAAACCAGGGAGAGAAATTGAGAGTAATGTGACAGTTGCCTTTTTAAGAGCAATATAATTGTTTCAGTGTCTGCTGCCAAAGGTTAATGATCTAAAGGAATATGAAGTTTTTTTTAAACAAAGAAAAGTCGAAACCGTGTAACATATTTCCCCTTTCAGTCAACATGGGACTGTTGGACTACTGATGAAGAGAATTACAGGAAGCTACTAACATCTTAGCAATCTGCTTTTTTGCAGATGTGAGCAAACTTGTGATTTCTTTTAGACTATCTACAGTGGAGTCAAAAGTTTTTCTCTTTCATTTTCTGTATTTATTGTTTTTAAAGCTAAATACTGCGGTGGTGGTGCTGCGGTAGCGTTGTCGCCTCACAGTTAGACGTTGCCCGTTCGATTCTCAGTTAGACCGTCTTCTGTGTGGCGACATGCGTGAATGGGCGTTCCTTCGTTGAAGGTTGTGCGTTAGGCCCGGCAAGCCAGTACATAAAAATCTACTGCCAATCATTAGCGTACGGGAGTTCCGCTGTGGCGACCCCTCACCGGGAAAAGCCAAAAGAAACAAACAAATTGTTTTTAAAGTTAAATATTAGAGAAGAAACTGAAAACATATCCTACTTTGTGACTTCACAAATGATGTACTTACATATGCTAAGTTAGCATTTTATATTAAAAAAATATTAGTACAGTCTAACAACCTTAAACAATACAGCAGTTAAATCATAATTGTGGAAATAAACTAAAAGTGATTTCTATTCATGTTCCACTTATGAGTATGACACAATAATTAAAACATGGAAAAACAAGTAAAAACTGTAACTAAGTGCACATTAGATAATAACCGACGGAAGCAGTCAGAACTGTGAGAACACACATGCAACTCACAATTTTCCATCATTTCATTGAAATCCGTATTTGTAAAATAGGCCACTATAAAAGGTGAAACATCACTTCCCCTCACAGTGCAATAATTTCACAGAAGGTTTTATTATGAGCATCAGTATTAAGATATAGCGGTTCTGATCCCTCGACCATGAAAAATGACACCATTACAAAATTCATCAAACTGTCATTCAAACACTCAGTGGCTTCCGTACCACGGGGTACTGGAAGTACAATTGTGCAAGTTAAATTGCCATAACAATAGATGTTCAAATAGATCACTGTTGTAGGAGCCATAACTATATGGGCCATATCCTTCTAAGGATATTGGATATCTAGCCAGAGTACAAAACGTCAGGTTCCTTGATTGCACGCTGTATGTCCACTTTAAGCTCAATAATACATGCTAGTATAACAGGGGCATACTGCTGTGCCAAAACTCAGAGTCTTTTTGCCTTAAATACTGAGACTGAATCCTAAAGCTCCAAAGTAATAAAGACTAGTCAAGTCATTAACGCAAAAGTAAAAAGAATGATACTCTACTCTGACCAGAGCAAATGCAGAAACTATTACTGCAACACTGACCTATCTGAACATCTGCTGATATGATAAGTTAACTTACACAACTATACTGTGTTCTTCATTAGATCACTGTTGCAATAGCCACAGCTGTATGAGATGAGTGCCAAAGCTCAGGAAGAAAGGGTGGAAGGAGAGATGCCAGAATGTAGCAGGTCTTGCAAAATAGCTCTAGCAAACTCCACCACAGCTCTGAAAATTGTATAGACTATGACTCAATGTTAGTGAAGGCCTGTTGGGTGATTTCCTGTAATTTAGTTATGGATAAGGTGAAACAAATGAGGGCGGTATTGTCAAAATATTGTTCCATGGTGGGGAGGATAGTAGCAGCATGAAGTTTATTTATGAAAGGACCCAGTACTGATCCTTGAAGAACAATAAAAGAGGGTGAAATTCTGAGTCATCCATCTAACAGCTTCCTGTCAATTGGATAGACAGTTGTGGAACCAGAGAGGGGCAGGGGGGAGTCCTAGGTTAGCAAGTTCAGAAAACAGTTTTTTGTGGAAGACAGCATCAAAGGATTTGGATAGATCAAGGAAAAGCAAAGAAACCAGGTTGTTCTCATTTCTGTTTTGATTAACTTTGGTAGAAAAGTTAAGGAGAGCTGTTATGGTACTGTGGATGGGCCTGAACACAGGACTGGGTTTAAAAAGGAGAATATGAGTTTACATGTTGCATGAGTACATTTCTCTAGGATTTTTGAGAGTGGTGGTAAGATAACCATGGCTCTGTAGTTTAACTTAATTGATGTACTTCCTTTATGAGGTAATATTACATAGGATTTTTTTTCCAGATGGATATGACATTGTTTTCAATAACTGATATGTTGATCAGAATGGAGATGAGGAAAGCTACAGCATCTGAAGCATTTTTTAGAAATTCAGTTCGAAGCTTGTTGGCAGCTAAGGTTGTTTTAGTTAAGGTGAAAGCATTCTCATGGGTAAAGTTGGCACAGGGTGAAAGGAAAAGGACAGTTTGAGATTTGTTAAATCAGTGATAAGTAAGAGGGGAGACCTGAGGTTGTCACTGATCTGGGAAACTACTGTCTGAATAAAATGGTCATAATTTTTATTGTAGTAAGACAGGGTATGACAGTTTGCATGTATTAGTTTATTTAGGGATGACCAGAACAATATGAGATCATTTTGATGCTTATATTGGAGGTTATTGTACTATGATCATTTGTTTGTTTTAACATGATGCTCAGTCAGGTTTCTCAGATGCCTAATGTCTTGGAAGGTGGATTATGTTTTGTTTTTACATCATTCCTTCCAGGCTTAGCCCTTTTGTACCATAAGATGTCCATTCTCTTTTGTTAGCCAACGTAGTATTTTAGGTGTTATCCTTTTTCTTCTGACTGGGGCTAACTCATTTAGAATTTTGAGGAAAGTGTAGTTGAAGTGGGTGACTGCTTTCTCTAGGGGCATTGTTCTTCGTAGGTACCAGTCGTAGAGGTTCAGGGCTGAGATAAATGTTGCTTTGTCACATCTGGTTAGATTGCATACTTGATTGTAAACAATATATTTGAGTGAGTTAAACTACTTCTAATTACATAGACAGGTCTGGTAAACATCTTTGTTAGAATCCAGTCAAGTCTGGGCTCCCTGTTAGTGTTTTTGTTGTGTCCTGTAGTGAATTAATCAGTTGGGTAAAGCCAAATAAACTTGAATTTTTGGGGTTATTGCAGTTTACAGATTGCTAGTCTACAATTTGGTCATCTAATATGAAGGCTTCTTGGTGAATGCTATCAGTCAACCAAAAATATTTTCTGTGGTATTAATCTTACTGTCTGGTGGGATGTAGTTTGCCAAGGTACATACAGGTATTCTTTGCCTGATTTGGAAGTGAGAGAAGTATTTTAGGATTGTTGAATTTTGGAATATTTAGGCTAGCTAAGGTAATTTTTAAAGTATTTTTGTAAATATTTTTGTAAATATATTTTGCTCTGCAGCCTGTTTTCTTATGCATTCTGTCCCTTCTCAATATATTGAACCCCAAGGAAGTGATTTCATTGTCAGTGATTTCTTCTTTTAGCTAGGATTCAATGGCGACTACAAAATTTGGAGAATACAAAGGCAGATATGCATGGATATTATGGATTTTGTTTCAAATTCTTCTAATATTCATATTTAAAATAAGCAAGTTAGAGTTGTAAATAAAGTGCAATATACTCATGGGGACATTTGATGTAGGAAGTTGGCTGTCGATGTTGCAGGGGGCTGGACTTTGGATGAATATCATCTCTAAGTTTCAGGATGGGGGGGTGGGGTTGTATTAGTACAGTGCCATTTAAATTTGTGTTTTGAGTTTTATTATCAGCAAGGGAGTGAGAGTCTTAACCATAACATACCTGTTTAGGAAAAGGTTGTATTTGTAGACAGGTAGAAAGAAGGGGGTGTAATGAATGTGAAGGAAAGAGTATTGTCAAGTAATGAATGTGGGTTAATGATGGAGAAGATGCGAGTTGTGAGGGCAGTATGGTAATATGGTCATTAGGTAAACAGAAGCAGTGAGCAGGGGAATCAACAATAGATATCTTAGTACCATTATAGATATCTCAGTTTCTGACTTCATATCCTTCAGAAAATGCATGTTAATACAAAATTGTTTGGCATATTATCTTTCTAAGCTGATAAGAGCAATATTTAAAAAAATGTCACTATTTTTGAGACTTTACTCCTCCCCCTCATTATTTTTGGCTATGTCCAGATTTCTTGCACTTACAGGTTGAGAAGTGCTCGTAGGAACAGAATGCTACTAAGATGCTAATAGAAAATAAAAAGTAGATTACACTGAGTAAATAATGACTGGAGTTGTCTAAGCTGTCATTATCAGAGTCAGAGAGACTTTCATTTTCAGTGAAGGAGGACTTCTCATTCTTTTCACTGCTATGGAAGATGGAAGGAAAGGCTGGAGAGGCAGAATGTCTTTAAATAATTCCTGGGCAAAGTTGAAACAGTCATCCTGGAAACACTTTTGAACAGAAAGGGTAGGAAGGAGTCAAGTGTTTAACTTTCTAAGTCCATTTTTTTTGGGTCTCAAACTTTATGATTTTGGGAGAGGAACCCATAGGACTTCATTAAGTGACCCAGCAATGTTTTTCCTCAGCTGTACCGGGTGAGTGCCTCCCTCACCGAGTCAGAATAGGATGTGGTTTTCCCTTCCCAGCAAGTAATTCTTGACATACCGTTTGAAGGGATGTACACTGTTTGTGAGCATTAGTGGCCTCTAGAAAGTGTGTGGCAGAAGAACCAGGACAGACAAGCAAATGTTCTGAGGGCTGTGCATCTCATATAACAGAAAACAGGAAGACATCTGGGGTTGTTTGCTAGTGCCTTTGGCCAGCTTTTCTTTTTTTGCTTGGGAGGAGGTCTCTGATGCCATGGTCATATGCTCCAAATTTCTGAGAGGCTTGTTTTCAAGGTAGATATTCAGAGAGTTTAACCTACTCCTTTCAGTTCAGATTTGAAAGGAAAACAGGAGCTGACACCCTGCTGTTCATCTACAAAGACACAACTATTATGAGTGCCCTTACAGGGAACTTGTTTATCACAAGAACATTTCCCCATACAACAGGCATATGAATTTTTTGAAAAAAAATTTACAGAGGAAAAGGAAGGGTCCTCCACAAGGACGCTGAAGCAGACTGCCGAAACTAATGCCACTGAGCTGATGAGAGTCTGGCACACCCCTACATATCTCTGTTACCAGCAAATAGTCTTGTGATAACAATGGTTACACGGTGCATAAGGAATGAGTCTAAAGCTTGTGGACATCCCTGATCCTTGGCAATATATACTGTACATAGCTATGTCTAATGCAAGAGTGATCACATGAAGAACATTCAATAGTAACAATTATGTTAGCGCAAAAATGACACACTTCTGGTGAATATTTTAATTAATTTGCATTGGTAGAGATATGAACTTACAAAAGCTGTAGTGTGACAGACTGGGAAAATGAAATGAAATGCAAATACATAGGTTCAGCCATGTTTTCCTATGAATGCGGTATTACTCCTTCAAAAATGTCTTACTTTTCACCTCATGACAAAGCACCAGGAAATGCCAGCAGCATCATGACTTGACAGAAAATGTAATGGTTGCTGCACACTGTATTAAGTTATTGGTTCTATATGTTAATTGTATCTGAATTCAGGTTCAGTACCCTAAACCCCAGCTAGGAGAGACATATAAAAATACAGTCTTATTCTAAGGAGTGAAACTCATATTTCAACCAGTATCTAAAAACACTACATTTAATTCTCTTCCAGTGTGGTTAATTCATGTAAAACAAAATTGATTTTACAATGTACTGCAAGAACAAAGATCTTGCAAAAGGGCCAGTTCAAGTTTTGGACTACATGAAACTTTTTTTCAAACTGTATGATGAAGTATTTCAGTAGTCTAAAACCTCATACATAACATACTTGAGTATAAGATCACTCTTGGTGATATAAAAATCTGTTCTAGTATCTCTTTGTTGGATTATTGTTGCAATGGAGACGCACAAGACTCATCACCTTTTTTGTATTTAGCTACACAATGCACACTTGAAACCTTACAGCAAATTACTTTTTATTTCAGAAGTGTTTTTCAGACGCTCACTACATTGGTATATTAACCCCACATAAGTAGCATAAAGTAAAGAGCAGTCACTTTTCACCAAATTGGCAAACTGCTTCCATCCAAGTCTCTTTCTATGTATCTCATTCTCTCTCAATATAATTTCATTCACTGACAGAAGAATAGAGCTGCATTTGCTAAATTAAAAACATGCCAAGCTTATTTATTTCAATATTCTTCAGTCAGTATTTTCAAGAAAATAGTTTTTGAGGTCCTTTCTGAGACAAACAAATTGTGTTCATAAAACAACTTCTGAGTATTTAAGAAATTATGTCAGGCTGTAAAGTTGAGTGTGAAAATTGTGAAAAAAACTGGCAATGTCTTGAGTTTGCCTTTGTCTTATAAAATTGAGATCCATCAGTTTAGAGGGTTACCAATATTTCTGACTGAAACTTTCAATATATTCTTTTAGGATATCCTATAAACAAAAAAATGAAACTTTTATCATGTCTATTGCGCACTTTCATCTTTGTTGAATAGTGTATTTATTAGTTGCATTATTGGTCACAAACATATTTTGCATCTTTCAGACTGTTTGTGATACTTTTCATTGTTTGAATCAACTTAATGAATGAAAGCATACATGTGCCAACAAGTCTAGAAATCACTGAATTATAAATATGTCTTGAGATATTTCAGCAAAGCAAAAGAATTTCCTTCCATACACAGAACCACTGTGTTGAGCTGGATGTTAACATTAGAGCTATTTCAAGTGCTTCCAGAGAAACTCTTATCTGTACAAGTTGGACTAAAATGTGGCAAACTGTCACACATTTAAGCTGCATACACCAGATTAATGCACAATACTGATTCTGGTAAATATCAGAATTTTAACACATTTTAAACATGTTAAACATGTTTTTGTACTTGTGATTGACAGCCACTTGACAGGCTTTTAACTGCCAGATCAAAACTGGTTCAAATTTACTCTTGTTCACAGCTTATGCTTCTTCACTGAAGATGCTCCGGAATCATTGCTTCTGGAAGGCCAAAGTATGCTTTATGTGGGAGTTTCTCCTTTCCCCATCGTTGTGTGACCATGGAGTTAATGTATACAAGTAATGGGATAATCAAGGCAAAATCCCATGCTGTGGGGAGAGGGGTGTATTCAGAATTGCATCTCTGCAGATACACTTCCTTCGAAAGAGCAAGGGCAGTTATTAGGTAAGCTGAGTACGTTTTAGAGAAGGAAATGCTTTATGAACAACTGTGTCTTGACAGTTTATAGGGGAAGCAGCTTCAGTTTACTCTTTTCATGTTTCAATTTCGATCACTAAAGCAGTTAAAACCAGAGTCCACTTGTTAATGTGATTTTATGTGCGACCGTGGCACTATCTGTGGGGATACAAAAGCACAGTAACCGAATCAATGCTTATGACAGGAGGACACAAAGATGGTAAATTAAAAATCCGAGATCAAAGTTTCAGTTTGACCCTGACCACTTGAAATGTAATAAAGCTACAAAGCCCAGAAGGAAGGTGTCTCATTGTTAAGCTCAGCATGGGATTCATATCTAGGCAGTAAAAAACATATTGGCAGCTGGAGAAACAGCAGTTCTTTATAGGTTGCTGGCATACAGCAGGACAGATGGCAGCCCAGAGAATAATGATGACTGACTTCTTTCAAAGAGAAGTGAAAATGATCAGAGCTACTTTTGGTTAAAGGTAAAGCAGGGTGGGGGATGGGAACATATACATGACCACAAATAAAAATATGAGAGCATTAATATTAGGGGATGGGTACCCTTCAATCGTAATTGTTAACTACACATGGGAGGGAGCACAAATAAACCCCAAGCACAGGACACACTCAGATGAGCATTCGTCAGTGTCCTGAACTGGGAAAGTAGATATTTAGAGACCATGGAGCCACAGCATCATTTTTTAAAATGTGCATTGTGCATGTCAGTTCTTTCTTTATATGCTTAGAACAGATCAAAGAGTAGCCATCATACAGGCAAGGCATCATGGAACATATGTTCTGTAATATGCCCCATCATCCCCACATCTCATTAAGTGCTTATGGGATAGTTGTACAATGGCCACAGTGCGGGAATATCCCTTTTTCATGTGGTTAATATAGCTTTTCAAGTTTTGGTGAAGGAGAAGACCCCCACCCACCAACAATTCTTCTGACTCTGTTAGGGATATAGTGACGTGAAACACATCCCATGATGTGCACCTCCCCTTCCCAGGGACAAGTAAGCAAGCACTGTCCTTTCCTCACAAACCTGTTTTTCCCATGCCTAGGGTGCTGACGGTACCCAGGTTGTATCAGTAATAACAAGGGCTACATTCCTGTACACTACAGAGCCAGTTCACAGTATAATTTTATTCATCAGTTATATATAGGTTCACAGATTCATAGGTTTTTGGCTAACAACCACAAGGACCTTTTTAAGCCTAGCCACGCATCCCAAATCTCTGACAAGTTCTGATACCCTTGATAAGTGTACCCATGGGCCTGGGAGATGAACCATTTACAGGTTACCTATGTCCATTAGAGACATAGGTGCCAAACCAGGGATGAATTTCCAGTTTCTTATCCAATTGTCCAAACTGCACTTGAATTGGGTTAGGGAAGAACTCTGCTTCACATGGATGGGGAGCCTATTCCATAGACATGGTAGTCTCTGGAATACATACCCATCTCTCCAACAGGTGCTATTTATATCACAGGCAAGGTTTAAGTCTTTGGAATGGGTAATTCTGGTGCTGTTTGTTTTGTAGATATGCAAGAGGTCCATCGGAGTGCAGTCTGACAATGCCCTGTATGCCAGGCATAGATCTCCTCTCAAAAACCTGTAGGAGACAGAATACAGAGATAGGGCCTTGCGGCAGTCTGCATAGGACATTTTACTTATGCCCTGTATTCTTTTAGTGAGAAACCTCTGAGGACGTTCCAATTGTTCGATATGCCTGGTTAGGTACATAACAAAGGGGGCACTGTACTCAATGACAGGTCTGATCAATGCCGAATACAGTGGAACAATGACTTCCTTGGACTTGGATGCCATACCTTTCTTTATAAGTTGCACAACATAGAATGATTTCCTCACCACTGTAGACACATGATGGTTAAAGGCTAGATTATTATCTGTGTGTGTCCCTAAGTCCCTGATTACTGGGTCAACTCTAAGAGGTGTGTTCTCAATATGATAGTTACCGGGGATGGATGACTTCCCAAAGGATACTATTATGCATTTCTTGGCATTTGCTTTTAGTACATGGCTCTGACACCAGTTGTTTGTCTGTGTCAGTCCCTCTTGGAGAACATTTGTGTCAGTGTGAAATTCAATGACAGCTCCTAATTTGCAATCATCAGCAAATTTAGTCAGCCAGAGATCACTAACATTGGCTTTGACTTTTGAGAAGTAAATGCCAAAAGGCAGCGGTCTAAGGACTGATCCCTGAAGGACTCCACTTATGACTGACCTTTTTGTAGAGGTGGATTCCCCAATTCCATCTATCTGGGTGCTGTCTGTGAGCCATTTGGATATCTACTGGGTGACATACAGGTTTGTACCGAACCTCTTGAGTTTGTCAACAATGTCCAGAGTGGAGTATTGTGTCAAATGCCTTGGCCAGGTTAAGGTAGGCAGTGTGAACAATTTTGCCCTCATCCCTTGCTTTGCTGACCTTCTCACAGAAGTCCACCAGGTTGAGTAGGCATGATCTGCCCTTGACAAAATCAAACTGGGTTGGGTCCAGTGTCTGGAGGATTACTATATCTCTATTGATCATCTCCATGATAATTCTTTCCATGGCTTTATATATAAGACTAGCATGACTTATGGGTCTGTAGATGGCCCATTTTTTTGTGCAGAGGGATGACTGGTTCCTTTCTCCATTCATGAGGCATGGAACCTGTTATGAGGCTACAGCTGAATAGCAAATCCAAGAGGCCCTGATAGGTTATGTTTCATGCTATTTAGAAGGCATCCTGGGATATTGTCTGGGCCCAATGATGCAGTGTTCTTGGTTTTAGAGACAGCATTAAGGATCTGTCCACTAGTGATAGTAGGGGGAGTTATATTTGATGGTATTTCCTGAGAGAAGGTTAAGGGGGAGAGAGGAGTAAAGCTGGAGCTGAATTTATCAGCCAGGAGGTTTGCTATATCTTTTGGCTTGGTACAGATGGTTCCATTTACAATGAGACTCTGCACACAACTGTGTATTGCCATTGATGTTGCGGACATAGCTAAAGAATGCTTTGTGGTTGTCCTTAGCCTAGGAGGCCAAACTTACCTCAAATTTGGCTTTGGCAAACTTTATTTGCCCTTTGAGTTGATTGTTTAATTTGGTGAGAGTGCTTTTATCCTGCTGGGTGCTGCACCTCCTAATTTTTGCCATGATTTTCTTCCTCCTGTTATACAGCCTATTGATTTTGTGATTCCACCAGGGTGGCTTGTTTTTTGACTTAGTTCTGTACTTCTTCCTGGTGGGTACAGCTCTGTCTATGCAGCTATTAACATGCTTGTACAGGGTTTCTGTGAACAGTTCTGCAAAGGCAGCAGTGTCCTCAGGGTTTATTGGGGTCTTGAAATGTTGCCAGGTTCTCACTTAACAGCCGGATGGTAGCCTTGGAATAGTTTCTGAATATTCCAGGTTTATCTGGAGGCTCAGGTTTTATTTGTACTTCAAAGGAGACAATTTTGTGGCCTGACATTACCAGGGAAGGCATTACAGCAGGGGGTTTGCAGCACTCTCCCATATTAGTCAGGGCCGGATCCAGTATGACTGCATCCTTGGATGATGTATTGACTATCTGGTCTAGGGGATTTGTGTTTACAAAATCCAGGAATTTCTGTGCAAGTATGTTTGGTGTCATACAGAATTCACAGTTAATAGTGGTGTAATTAAACTCACCCATAAATATGGTACTGGGTTGGATTGTTAATATTTCTAATAAGTTTAAATACATGGTATGGGTTTCCTTGGGAAATAAAGGGGGGCCTATACCTTGCAAAGAGTATTGGATTTTGCCTATCATGATCTGAACATGGACCAGCTCAAGTGCATTGTCCTGTTTGACCAGTCTTGAAGGATATTTATCTTTGTTGTAAACAGAGACACCTCCACCTTTAGTTCCTGTCTGTGAAGTAGTTGGCCCTAAATGTGTGGAAGGCATTATAACCTATCACTGTTGGTGTGCACTCCACACCTTTAAACCATATCTCAGTGACCACACAGATGTCAGCATTCTCTAGGGTAAAGAGAGCTTCTAGGGAGTGGAGTTTTTTGTTTAGACTCCTAGCACTTGATCAATAATACCTTTAGATTTTCCTGGCTTTGATTTGCTATGTTGGAGGTACTTTCTGTTTGGCATTGCCTAAAAAAGGCACTATGAGGGAAGACAATGTTTTAACTAATATTCGAAAGCCTAACGGGCAGAGGTACCTATCCCTCACAAAGCAGTGTGGTCTGTTGACCATCTCCTTCCATGCTGACAAATATTGCATCTCCTTAGAATGACACCAGAAACTTAGCCAGTTATTAAAGTCAATCATCTTTTGTTCATATTGTGACATCATCCTTGGAGAAGGTAAAATGCTGCTCAGTGCTAGGCTCATACCAGCCTGAGACACATACTCAGAGCTCCATGATGTCAGTATAGGGAGGTACATCTCAGATCATTTACTCCCACATTGACTATGACTAAGTCATATTGGTAACTGTGGTTCAATGACCTGAGTGCCTGCATAATGTGGCAGATCCTAGCCCAATAAGCAACTGACCATGACTTTCTCCTTAATCAGCCTGGTGAGAGGGACATCAGTGTGTCTTCAATGACTAGAATGTTGGATTGTGTAGCGGCTTGCATTATGGGCTTAGAGTACAGGCTCCATGAGATGTAGCTCTATGTGTTCATGTCGGTGTTGTTTTGAAAGAGTGCATTTGGGGCTGCTGAGGGTATTTGTTATGTGTACTTCATTTAGGATGTCTTTGTGGTTTAAGAAGGTTACATTTATTCCTCAGCATACATGCATCGATATATCTACTTTGAATTGTACGTGATGGGTGCAGTGTGTGTACTACTGGCAACCTTATTGACATTAGGAGTACTTTTATGTGACAGCTTTGCCTCCAGTAACATCTCTCACATACCATATCAGTTTGTTTGAGAATTTACTTGTTTTCATTAAACATGAGGCAATTGCTACATTACCTAAGGATACCCATATCCAAGCCATTAACAGAGACAGTAGGAAAGTTCATATCCATTGCAACAGACCCTTTTTTATTGATTAGACAGTTGGAGTGAGAATATCAATCACTGTCAGAAGTATCTGGTTTGCAACAGTGAGGACAGTGTTTGTCACTGCAAACTAGCTGTCCTGCGTGCAACTAGGCATTGGAGAAATTTCACTTGTGCTTTTACTGGAAAAATATCACTCAAGGTGTCTGAGTCTATACAGAGCACTGCCAAACACTTTAGGGAAAACTAATACATAGACTCTGAAAATTTAAGGATGAAGTATTTAAGCAGAGATTCTGAAGATAGAAACAAATCAAGCCATACTTGTTAAAAGCAAAGAATTAGCTTGTCAAGAATGATGAAAAGAGGGGAGTCGCATGAATGGATACTGCCTGGCTACTACTAATGCTGGTCTCACCACAGCTTCACTCTGTTGGGATACAATGCTCCTTTGCTACTTCTCTCACCAGAAGCAAAATGTTAGCAACAATCCCAAAATGGAAAGCAGGCCAGAGGCTGTTTAGCAATCCCCAGTCTTGCCCCAAATGATGCAAGGGTCTGTAGGCTTGTCGCCTTTTCCTGCTAGATGCCTTGAATAGCATCCAGAACAATCAAGAATGTTAAGCACAGACACAAACTCTCCAACCAGAAACAGTTAGGAATCAATGCACTCTGCTCCTTCTCTCTCCAGGCCATAATATAAGTACAGATTCCAAACTGTCACCTGGAAATAATGTCCCTGTACTCCTCCTTTCATCAGGAGAAAACAGAAGCACTAATTCCAAGATGACTACTGAGATGCAGAATGTGGGCTTTCCAATAACTGGTGGTCTAGCAATAGATGTTTAAAGGTAAGATGAAAAGATGAGATGAAAAAATGGTTTATCCTAAACACTGCAGTGTACACTAAGCAGTTAGATATGAAAGCGAGTAACTTATGTTTTAGCTGTCTAAGTGGAGAGCCACTGTTTTTAAAAGAACAAGATAGACTGAAAGGGGGTGGGCACTTGTACTCTGGTACTACGGAATACAGTAGGATGGCCAATAAATTTAAATAGTTGAAGGGGAGTGATTTCACAAAATGAAAATGTTGTGCTTACTCACACCAGCCAGTGAAAGGAGAGAGGGAAGGAGATATATGGTCAAATTAACATAAGGGGCAGGCAACTAGAAAGACAGTGGTGTTTAAGAAAACAACAGTAACAGGGTGGGAAGGTGAGAAAAAATTCTGTCTGACTCACAAGAGACAGATGTGGTCCCTTTTCAAGTTTTAATATGCAATTAAAAGCAGAAAGAAGTGTAAAGAAAACAAATAACAGTATACAAAATAGAAAAAGCAATTAAGTAATACAAATTTCAAGAGATCAAAAGCAAACTGACCTTTCCCTCACAGCAAGCTGTGGCAGAGTCTGGGTGAGCTTTTCCAGTAAAGCCATGGGTTTCATAACTGACAAACACAGCATAATAAAAGGGGGCAGTACTGCTACCAAAATGCGTAAGCACAGATATTACTTTGGGTTTAAGTCTGATTGTTTGAATAAATTTTTTAGCCACTAGCTACCTAGATGTGTCCTGAAATGAGTATGTTCATAACCGGGGCTCAACACTCCAATGTATTTTTTAAATGTCTATTTTATGTGGGTTTGGGGAAGCATTTTCCAGCCAAAGTAGTAGAAGAGGTCAGCTATTCAATTTTTTTTTAATCTATGGAAAGGACAGTTTTCAGATGAGAGAAGCTCAATTTTATAACAACAACTGCATATAGGTAGTTTGACAACTCCCATATCTCATTGCTGAGGTAATGTAAGATAAGGCAGAGGGTAAACTGCACTACAGTGAAAATCAGGAGACATTTTTGTTTTTCATTTTTCTTATACAGATGTGGCTAGAAATTTATTAGAGCAAATTACTGTTCAAATGATCCCAAGAACCATAATCTCGAGATTGCGGAATCTCGAAAGTAGTTAATGGGGATTGCTGTACAGTGCTGAACGGGAACTTTGCCATTCATTCCACTGTAGGTGCGATCTCAGAGTGGGTATATTAAGGTTGCAGGGGGTTTGCCCCCCCCCCCCCGCATATAGGTTAGAATAGTTTGTTGGATGTTTTACTTTTTTTTTAATGTTCGAGATTCCGCAATCTCGAGATTCTGGTCCTCGGGATTTAGAGTCTCGGGATTGTGGAATGTCGGTATTCCAGTGTGTGTGTGTGTGTGTGTGTGTGTGTGTGTGTGATGTGCTAAAAAGGCCTGGCAATCTACTTTCATTCTTCCTTTACCTAGCAAACTTCATGCATGGCGGAGGCTGTTTGTGGCATTGCACTGTTAGTTAAATATGACTAGTGAATCTGGATAGATGAAATACCATTTATTCCTGATACCTAGTCTAAAATAATTGTAAGACCAGATGGCCAGCGGGTGGAAGGGTTGTTAGAGGAATAGGTGTGGGGTAGCTGGGAGGCCCTGCCAAAATGGTCCCAAATGGGCCCTGGAAATGCTAAGGCCGGCCTAGCTATCAAGTATTTACTTAGTGCAACTCTCAGGTAGTAAGTCATTCCAACAGGAAGCCTGTCTCTGTAAAATAAGTTCTATACACAATGGCTTGTCAAGAAGCAGCCTGGATAAGTGGGGGAAGCCTTCACAGTTGTTTCTCAGAGAATATTTTGGGGGACTAATAACATACTAAAAGGAAAATAGTTTCCTCATTTTAAGGCACTGCAAATGATGTGCAAAGAACTCAAATCAATAGGCAGTGCAGCAGGCCAATACATCTAGTAAAAAGGAGAAAGTTTTTATTTATATTTATTAACCAGGATAGAGCATAGATCTACCTGGACTTTTCTCAGGCTCAGTCTATGGGCACTATCTGGTAAAGTGAACTGCTCAGTGTCGCACAGTAGGCAATTGGAGGCTGAGGGACAAAAACCCTGGACTACCAGAATGAGCTTGTGAACAGCTCATAGCCATACTCCTTTTCTCTAAATGTCAGACTAAGGGCCTACCACCAAACTACTGGGTGAAACATCTCAGCTAATTCTAATAACTTGTTGTACTCTACAAAGACTTGAATTCTTAGTAGACCAAAAAAAGAGTTTTCTTAGGGAAAACTGTAAAATAATCACAAACCTCTACATTACTATTCTTAACTAATCAAAACAAACTCTTCAGACATAGTCCTTAGGTGGAGTTCCTTTCCTTGAAGGGCATTTGTTTGCATTCTTTTTGAGGATGTCACTAAATAGAAAAATTCCTCCAAAGGCAATACAAAATTCATAACATACAAGTTAAAGCAAGCAGAAAATTAGAAAACATTGTACTTAGCAGTACTCAGATCTTACCTTAGAAATGAGCAATGAACTGATGTAGTGATGCATATGTCCATCAAATTCAAACAGCAAAAAGTAACTACAGAATTAAATGCACTAAGCTTTCTTTAAATAACAAGATTCTTCTAGGTAGCCTCAGTATGAGAGGCAACTAAGTGGTCCTTAGGGGCATTTGACTGCTTTCCAAAAAGTCACAGATGAAGCAAAGACCTTGGTTGAGTGGGCTTTGACCCTGCCTGCAAACATTTTGTTCTGGTGAGAATAAAGAAAAGCAATAGCCTTAAAAAAAACAAAATAGTCTGTATTGACACAGGTTGTCCCTAACTTTTAACCTTCACAAGAAAAGGACAGCAGATCTGAAGAATTGAAAGATTAAGTTCTGTCGAGACGGTACCCAAGTTGTAAGTGGACATCCAAGGCATGAAGTATCTTTTCTCCCTCATTTTTAAGATCACTAAAGAATGCAGGGGAATGGATAGCTTGGCTTAAAGTAAACTCTGATACCACTTCAAGCATAAAAGACAGATTTCTTCTCAAAGAAACTCTGACTCTACAGAAAATGAGATAGGGTTGACTCACCACCGTAAGAGCTTGCGACTCAGATAGTCTTTTTGCAGAGGTTAGAGCAATCAGTAAAACTGTTTTGCATGTTAAGAACCTCAAGTTAGCCAGATTTACTGGTTCAAATGCTACAAGTATTAGGTTCACTACCACAATATTAAGATCCCAAGAAGGGCCGCTGTTTTTCTTGGAGACTTAAGTAAAACCCTTTAAAAAAAACATTTTGACTTGATAAAACCTTGAAAGAGGTGGGTCCATGAGCAGACATGCTGAAATTATCCAATAAATACTACTTTTAATACTACCTTCCTGAACATCCTTAATTACCATGCCCCCATAAGATTTTCCAGAACCAAAGCACAACCCTCCCCATGGCTACAGAAAAAGTACAGTTTTGTACCTACCATAAATGTAGATGTTCGAGGATCCACATTGCTGCAGTCCTTACTATTGGGTAGTCCGCTGTCCAGTCGGCCCGAATACCAGAGTATATGGCTGACGTCGGTCAGGGCGCATTAGACTGACGTCAGTACGTCAGGGTACTAATGCGCATGACCGACGTCATATCCTCAGTCTTTTCTTGCCCCAGATGTCAGAAGACCCTAAAAAGACAAGGCCCAAAATACCTGCACCAAAAATATGTACAATATATACAAAAATATATACAAAAATATCAGCATATAACCTCACCTACACAACCACCCCTAAACACAGAGGGAAGGAGGGAGGGTAAATTGGACTGCAGCAATGTGGATCCTCGAACATCTACATTTATGGTAGGTACAAAACTGTACTATGTTCTTCGTTCCACATTGCTGCAGTCCTTACTATTGGGTAGAATCCCAAAGCAGAGGTAAGGGAGGCTGGCAAATCATAAAGAAGCAGGAGCTGACAACATGCCTTGCAAAACAGCTGTGGCAAAACCAGCCCTAGACTTAGAGTAGATAGGAAGGTGATAATGCTTAGAGAAAGTATGCACTGAACTCCAAGTAGCTGCCTCCAAAATATCCTTAGTTGCCACCCCTTAGAAATGCTGTTGAAGTGGCAGTAGCCCTAGTGGAATGAGGCCTAATCCCAGCTGGAATCTCCTTGCCATGATGGGAATAACAAAATGCAATGCAAAAGCCAATCCACCTAGAAATAGTTTGTTTTGACACAGGCTTGCCCTGCGAACTCAAAGCAAAAGAAACAAACAACTGCTGAGACTGCCTAAAATCCTTAGTCCTGCTTAAATAATAACGCAATTGCCTGTGTACATCTAAAGTGTGCAAAATCTTTTCCCCTTTATTTTGGGGGTCTGCATAAAAAGTAGGCAAATGAATAGTTTGGTTTAAAGCCACACTAGAAACCACCTTAGGCATAAAGGAAGGATTAGTGCGTAATGATACCCTATCCTTATGGAAAATCAAAAGGGCTCTACTGCCATAAGGGCCTGCAACTCAGACACCCTTCTTGCAGAAGTAATAGCCAACAGAAAAGCAGTCTTCCATGACAAGTATTTCAATTCAGCAGTAGCCGCAGGCTCAAAAGGTTGTAGAGTAAGTTTTCCAACACAAAATTGAGATCCCAAGCAGGAGTAGGAGCTCTACGTGGGGTCTTATATTCTTTGCCCCTCTAAGAAACTGCTTGAACAAAGGATGCGAAAACAATGGTGGGTCACAATCATAATGAGCTGAAATTGCTGCAGCATGAATCTTAATGGAAGAGAAGGACAAACCTTTGTCCAATAACTCAGTAAGATATTGAAGAGCCACACTCAAATTAGGCTCAGAAATCTCCAAATTCTTTGCTGTACTCCAAAATAAAAACCTCTTCCATTTTTCTGCGTACACTTTCCTTGTACTAGGTCTTCTAGCTTCCATAATCACATTTAAAACTTGTTGAGGAAGTTGAGACCTGCTGTGCTTCAACACAGAATATGCCAGGCTGTTAGATGAAGAGAGTGAAGCTTGACATTGAGCAGATGACCGTCCTTCTGAGATAACAGGTGTGGAATCAAAGGTAAAGGCCATGGAGGCTTCCTTACCAGACTCCTTAGTAGTGGGTACCAGTGTTGCCGAGGCCAATCTGGAGCTATTAAAATCATCCTTGGCTTGTCTTGTCTGACCTTTAAGAGCACCTTTGGAAGAAGAGGCAGAGGTGGAAAGGCATACACATGAAGATTTTTCCAACTGAAAGAAAGAGCATCCACTTTCCAAGCTGTGTGATGAAACCCCTTTGTGCAAAACTTTGGCAGCTGGTGGTTTAGTGGAGAAGCGAACAGATCTATGTCTGGAGTTCCCCATGACACTGTCAATTTCTGAAATACATGAAGATCCAGTTTCCACTCGTGGGGATCCATGATTTGTCTGCTTAACACATCTGCTAAGGAGTTCTGTGCTCCCGGCAGAAACCTTGCCTGAAGAGTTAGTTGCAAGCTGAGCGCAGTCTCCCATAAAATCATTGCTTGCCTGCATAGAGGATAAGAATGTGTTCCCCTTGTTTGTTGATGTACCACATGACAGTTGTGTTGTCTGTTAGAATCAACACCTGCCCTGGAAGAAGTAACTCCTTGAAAGCCATTAATGCAAACTGGACTGCTAACATCTCCTTCATGTTGATATGTAGATGCTGTAGTCTGGCAGGCCACTTGTCTTGTATCCACTTTCCATTTAGATGAGCTCCCAAGCAATGTCCGAGGCATCTGTCGTTAAAATCTGACTCGCCTCTGGCCGGGTCACAGAGAGTCCCTTGTTTAGGTGACATTCCTGAGCCCACCACAAAAATTCTTTTTGAAGGCAAGGTATTATTTGAATGACAGTGTCCAAATCCTGGCAGTGCTGTGTCCATACATTTTGAGATACCATTGCAGCTTCCTCATATGCAGTTTGGCATTGGGAAGCACCAGAATACAAGATGCCATGAACCCTAATGCTTGAAGGACTGTCCTTGCAGTCAGCACGGACTGATGAGATAGTTGATGGAAGTAAAGGGATAGACTCTTTTGTTTGTCCGGGGTTAAAAGGCCATCTGGGCTGCTGTATTCAGTCTCACACCCAAAAAGCACATGTCTTGAGAGGGTACTAGACTGGACTTTATTTCGTTCACAGAATACCCTAGGCATCTTAGCACTGCTATAACATATTCCAGATGCTGTAGAAGGTCTTCCTTTTCTTGAGCCAGAATCAGGCAGTCGTCCAAGTAAGGATAGATTTGAATTCCTTTTAGCCTGAAGTAAGCTATCACTGGAGCCAGAACCTTTGTGAATACTCTGGGCGCAGTAGATAAGCCAAAGGGCAATGCAGAGAACTGATAATGAGAATTTCCAGCTCGATAACGCAGATACTTCCTGCAACTTAGCCTTATAGGCACATGAAGGTAAGCTTCCTTGAGATCTAAAGTTACCATCCAGTGATCTTTGCCCAGCAGAGGTAAAAGCTGTTGTAACGTCAACATCTTGAACTTGGGAATGTCCAGATAAGTGTTGAGGATAGATAAATCCAAAATTGGTCTCCACGTGTTCCCCTTCTTTGGTACTAGGAACAGGCGAGAATAAAATCCTAGGCCCCTTTCTGATACAGGGACTGGCTGAATGGCCCCTATTTGGAGTAACAGAGAAATTTGCTTGTGAGCCTCTTTCCTTTGTGGAGGAGGAACGTCTGGCATGCCTTTGAAAGGGGCAATGTATGGAAATAAAACCTGTAACCGTGGTGAATGATATCCAACACCCATCTGTCTTGAGTAATTAAATCCCAATTTTCTTTGAAAAGAGACAGTCTTCCTCCCAAAGGAGCTGCCAGGCGAGAATCTACTGGCAGCTGAAAAGGCAGGTCATTGGGTCTGTTTACGAAAGGACTGACCCCTGCCCTCACCAGAAGTCTGAGCAGGTGAACTCCTGTTCTAGGCCTAAAAGAACCTTGAGCTCTGCCCCTACCACGTCTAGACCTACCCCTAGACTGGGAATCATAAGCAGGATATGTCCATCCCTTAGTAGGCCAATTTCTACTAAACTTGGTGGCTGCACCTGCAAAAATCTTTAACAGTTTGCATAGACTTAGCTTTGTCCTCCATTTTCTTTAAAACTGCTTCCACAGGCGAACCAAACAACACATCAGACTGTAAAGGAGCATCCAAAATCCTTGTCTTAACATGCTCAGCTAAATTCTGATCCCTCAACCAGGCATGCCTGCGAAGAACAGAACTAGTGGCAGCCACCCTCGAGGAGGCCTGTACAGCATCAAAACCACATTGCAAAGAATGCTTACCCACTTGTTCAGACACATGAACTAAATCCAGCAACTCTTTACACTCAATACCTTCCGCCAAAGCATCCACCTTAGATTTCAGTTGTGAAAGGAGATAATTTTGATATTTAAGCATGTGAAACTGACAATTCAACGCCCTCATGGCTAAAGTGGAAGAAGTATACACTTTCTTTCCCCATCTATCCAAAGCCCTTGCCTCTTTATCAGTGGGAACAGGGTTTTTAACCACAGAGGCCTTAACACCCTTAGGTCCCTGAGAAACAGTTTCCGGGTCTGCCCTAGGACTCTTAAAAAGATACTTATGAGCTTCAGGCACCCTATAGTACCTATCAGGTTTAACAGGAGCAGGAGGCAAAGAATCAGGGTTCAGAGAAGCCTCTGCAAAAACATCTTCCACCACATTCAACACAGGAGGAATAGCTAAGGGCCTATGCTGGGGCAAAAACAAGAATTCCCTAAGCCTTTTCCTGGAATCAGAGTAATCCTGGCCTTCCCATTTAAAGTGCTCCCTCATGGAATGCAGAGTCTCCGAAAATGAGAAATCCTCAGGAGGAGAAGCTGTAGGAGTGGAATCATCCACATCAGAATCAGAATAAGGAGGATACTCCTGCAAATCTTCCATGAAGACTCAGAAGCCTCTGAACACTGTTCAAAACTATCAAACTCGGTTCCACCCTAGGCCTCTTATCAGGAGGGGACATAGAACCTCTAATCATAGTAATCAAATCTTCTGCCATTTTAAGCATATGTTTCTTAGGCACAGAACCTGAAATGCTAGGAGAAGCCCCCACTGAAGCTGAACTTGGCCTACCTCTCAAAGAAGTTTTGGCAACAGAAGGAGAGGCTCTAACTACCTTGGGAAGAGAGGGAAGAACAGTTACCTGAGAAGCCCCTCAGCCTGGCCTACCTCCTGAGAAGGCACATCCTGTAACAGTAAAGTCTCTGCCTGAGACTCCAAAGAAACTCCTGGCAAAACCTCTGGCTCCACTGAGCCTTCTAAAGAACCGGCGTCTGGGACTGCGGTTCATCAACCCTAGGCTTCGCTGTTTTGTCCTTGCGCTTCTTGGGCGAAGCGGGCGTCGGAGCATCCGACGGCATTTTATAATTTCAACGCTTCCCAAACACTAACCTGGCACAGTCTAACCGTCTCTTAATAGTGCGTTTGTTAAACCTAGCACAAGAGCGGCATCCAACAACGTCGTGCTCAGGCCCTAAACAAGGTATACACAAGGTATGGTAATCCCTATGAGGTATCTGTTTCCCACAAGAAATACAGTTATTCACTTTTTCTGACATCCGGTTAAATACTGAGGCAAGAAAAAAAAACCAAAATGTTCCCCAACGGGTACTTAGCCAACTCTGATTCGGTCTGAAACTCCGGCTTCGGAAATATTTCAGAACGCCAACCTGCACTCGCAAAACTGCTTCTGCATCGGACCATGCGGCAAAAAAGACTGAGGATATGACGTCGGTCATGCGCATTAGTACCCTGACGTACTGACGTCAGTCTAATGCGCCCTGACCGACGTCAGCCATATACTCTGGTATTCGGGCCGACTGGACAGCGGACTACCCAATAGTAAGGACTGCAGCAATGTGGAACGAAGAACATCCACTA
This sequence comes from Protopterus annectens, assembly GCF_019279795.1. Taxonomy (NCBI): domain Eukaryota; kingdom Metazoa; phylum Chordata; order Ceratodontiformes; family Protopteridae; genus Protopterus; species Protopterus annectens. The sequence goes on along the minus strand of NC_056751.1, from coordinate 380,154,331 downwards.
AGTCAGAAATGAAAAACAGGGATAAAGCCTGGGAGCACTGGTGCAAAACCAAAACCCCCGCAGCTAGACAGAAATTCCTAGAACTACGCAATAGAGTCAAAAAGCTAATAAAACGGGACAAATTCCAATACTGCCAGTCTGCCCTAGACTCCTCACAACACAGCCCCAAACAATTCTGGTCCTCCATAAACTCCATCCTCCACCCAGGTAAAGTCAGTACCCCTCCTCCTAACATCCCTCACTCCTCAGAAAATATTGCTACCTCATTCAACACACACTTCACCCAAACCATACTATCACTAGGTAAACAACACAACCCCCCTCCAACCCACACCTTCAACTAGTAATCTCCCCACTGCCTTCTCTTTTTCTCCTGTACCTACCTCCAACATAAAAAACTCTTAACTAAACTTAAACCCACCAAATTAGCAGCAGACAAGCTCCCAAGTGAATACCTACAAATCGCAGCTGATGCTCTGGCCTACCCAGTATGCATCTTGATTAACCGATCTCTGTCAGAAAGTTACATTCCCACATTGTGGAAAGTCTCACATATAATTCCCCTCCACAAAGGCGGACCCTCTGCAGAACTAACCAATTACCGCCCCATAGCTATTCTCTTTCCACTCTCCAAAATGCTAGAAAGATACATACACTCTGAGGTCTCACACTACCTCCTTACTAACAACCTCCTTTCCAGTACTCAGCATGGTTTCTGACCAAACCATAGCACCACCACTGCCTTACTCTCCTTTACAAACACTATCCTTCAGCATAAAAACAATGGCTATCTCTCCTCTGCTACTTTTCCTAGACCTATCTAAAGCATTTGACATGGTCCCACACAAACAACTTACCTCTGTCCTCAATAACCTATCCTTCTCACAATCAGTCACCAACTGGTTTCAGAGTTACCTGTCTGACTGCCAACAATCCATTGTATGGCAGAATGACACATCTCCCCAACTGCCTGTCTCCATAGGGGTTCCCCAAGGATCCATCCTTGGACCCCTACTTTTCTCTGTTTACACCAATAATCTAGCCTCTGCCACCAAACATGGCACACTCATCCAATACGCAGATGACTCTACCATCATCTGCTCAGCCCAGTCCCTACCCAAACTGCAAAAAGTCACACAGGAAGCCTTTTCCTCTGTTGAAACATGGTTATCCGATGCCCAATTAATACTCAACCCAAACATAACTAAACTACTCATCTTCCAACCCACCAAACATACTCAAAACAACCCTCACTTTAACATCACAGCAAAAGACAACACCACTATATACCCAACTGAACACACCAAATTGCTAGGAGTGGAAATAGACAATAAACTAAAATTTGACATTCACATATCCATGACCATAAAAAAAGTCCACAAAAAAACTAGGAGCATTATACAGAAATAAACAATTTCTCACCAAAGCAGCAAAGATTTCAGTAGCAAATTCCCACCTTATCTCCACCCTACTTTATGCCTCTCCAGTATATACCAACCTAAGGCAATGTGATCTAAACAGGCTAGAGACCTGCTACAACAAAATCGCAAAATTCACCACAGGGGCATCCTACCGTAGTCACCACTGTCTCTCACTTGCTGAACTGGGCTGGCTTGAACTCCCTCACCTCCTTCAGTGGTATCAACTCTCACTCGCCCACAAACTAGTAAACCATCCACTAAATGTCCCATCCCTCCAGAATCTACTCCAACCCTATTGCACCACCAGACCACTAAGATCCAGCAACAAAAATCACTTGCAGATAACTAAAGCCAATAACTCTGCTGGTGAAGCACTAGTCTCTTGCGCCATAGCCAAATTATGGAACTCACTCCCACCCACAATTACCTCCATACCATCATGCACCAACTTCAAAACTTTATTAAAAGTGCACCTAAAAACATGCTGGCTATGCCCTTGCAACTCTCACTCTAATATCATCCACCCCATCCAACTACTACCTTTCTTTCACCTCCACTAACTACCTTGATAATAGCAAGCTGAGATGCTCATAAGCCTAGTACTTCTTATACAGCAGGAACTTCTCATTGTTACATTTGTTAATGCCTGTTATGTACTTCACAGATAAAGATTCTAGTTGTCTACTGATGTACTATGTTCTTCATCTGTAAATATGTTGTAAGTAATTTCTATGTTAAATTGTTAATCACTATGTAATCCAATGCAACTACTGTCTGTTTATTTTACTGTGGAGCTTTTCTCCCTGGGCCTCCGCTGAAAATGGACCCACGTCCAGTCGGACACTCCCGGTCAACAAATTTAAGTAAATAAATAAATAAATGATCCTTGATGGAGTGCACAAAATAAAGTGTATGGGATAGTCTAACACACTTGTGCGAATGCAGTAGATCATTTGCACAGGTGTGTTTTGACTATATGCATGGTACAGTGGGGACTGGAAATTCATCCATATCCCCACTGTAGTGCAATCACGATACAGTAGGGACTGGAAATTCATCCATATCCCCACTGTAGTGCGATCTCTTGAGTTGGAATATATTAGTAGCATTCTGGATTCGATGGTTTACTTCGATATTGCAAACAGAAATCTTTTTGCCATTCGCAATGTTGACAGTAAACCTTTTTGCACTCTATTCCCCATACTAGGTGGGGCATTGGTATATGTTGAAGCCTACTGTATGTTTTTAGTACTTAAAGCTGCAGTGAAGTGAGCATTGGGTACGATTGTAAAGCCTCACCTCCTTTTTTTTTTTTTTAATAGGCTTAATTTTAGGACCCCACCAAAAAAAAAAAATTGCAGCAACTATTTGTTATTTTCGTAGAGATGATATAAATTCTCATGTATATCAGTTTTCCTAATATACGTTTAGCATACAGATTTTCTTAAGTTACAGCAGACATGATTTAAAGCACATTTTTTCATGCGGAATTTCTTTCCACCAATTCACCACCTTACCCTTTCACATAAAAAAAAAAAAAAAAAAACTTGCTCATTCCAATTACTACATCTACCTCTTTGATCAAAACTAGCATACAACAGTAACAAAGGCAATCTCACGACATTCTTTACCCGCCTATATATTTGTATATGGGATGTAGAAAACAGTATCCTTTTGAAGACCAGCAACTCGGACTTCTGAACATATGGGTGTATTGTGGTACGGTTCAGAATTTATTTAGCTAGTTATTAAAAGTCGTACTGCAGTAACTGACTTTACTAATACGACAAGAGTTCTTTACTAATACGACAAGTTCTGGAACATTGTATTAAAATATAATATGCAATATGCTAGTCATGTCTATCTTGTATCACACTGTATAATCACTGAAATGTGTGTTGACATGGTGCTTGATCTGCACAGGTAGTATATTTTTCTGATTGTGGCAGAGGTATGTGTTGTCATAATTACTTTTGGTGGGTTTATGCAGTACTTAATGGGAATTTACCAGTAGTCTAACACCTATGTTTCTGGACAGAGGCAGCAGTTAAATTGTGCTGTAACTAGCACACACCTTTTAAAACAACCGCAAAGGCAAAATAAGTTTGGGTTGCATGGCTAGGCTTATAAAGGCCCCAGTGGTCATTTGCCAAGTATATATACCTGTATGAATAAGAAAGGTCACAGGAAAGTAACTTGCAAAAATATTATAAAACCAGAGAACAACTAGCCCTGAATGGGTGTTGGTTATGCTGTTGTTGGCACCAACTAAAAACATTTTTCCATTTGCTAGTAATTTTCTAGTAACAGGCTTTCCTGTCTCTATTAGTACCTGCTCATTCCCTCAGTAAACAGGTGCTTAGAGGGAATTAAGACCAGACCCTCTCATCCATGCAGTCAGTTGAAGCTGACTGAGTTCAGTGTGTATCAAACACCCCCTGATCTTGTGTGAGTAGATACATTATGTGAGTAAGGTTTTGGTAAATGCATCTGTGCATTTCAAAAAGATAGGACCACTATTGCCTGGGTGACAAAGGGAGTGACATCACAAGCATCTTGTGGGAATTCTTTCTGTATCTCCAGAAGCACCTTGAATATCAGCAAAAGGAGTGGAAAAGCATACAGGAATATTCCTGTCAAAGAAAAATAAAAAGGCATCTGTCTTCCAGGACTTCTAGCATGGAGTCCTGAAGCAGAATCTTGTCAACTGAAGAGGAGGCAAATAGGTCTAACTAAAGGAACTCCTCACAGAAGGATCAAATCTTAGATGACCCCCTGATCTAGTTTGCATGCTTAAGGGGGTCTGCCCTGTTCTCTTCAGCTTGTCTGCCACACCGTTTTCCTCTGATGGAATGAAAGATATGCCTGTAGAGTATGATTTTGTTAAGCTATATCTCAAGCTAACAGGGTTAAGTCTGCAAAAGGAGGGGATACTCCCTGGTTCCCCCTTCATTAAGATGTAGCACATGACTATGGTACTGCCTGGACCAACATGAAGATGTTCTGGGGACCAAAGATGATTCAGGTAGTTGAGTGCCTTGATCAGGGGAACCGGAACCATCTCTTTCATATTAATGCACGTGCATCTGTCCTTGGTGTCCCAAATACTTTATTATCCCCTCCTGAAACTGCTCCCAAGCAAACTCCAAGGCATCTGTAAATACTGACTGCTTTGGAACAGTGAAGGATAATCAGAGACCTAAATTAAAGGATATTTGCTGACTTCAAGTAATTTTTCTAAAGACAAACTCCAGCACTGGGATTTGAAAAGACAAGGGATGTTGATGCTGGGACCAAAGACACTTGAGATACCATTGTATCTTTTTTAGGTGGATTCTTGCCAGGTTTGCCATGAGACCCCAAATACTGAGGCATTCCGTTTCAGTGACTGAAGTCTGAGTGGAAAACCTTAGAAAACGTCTTTGAACTGAGGTGTCAAGCTGTCCCCCAGGAGCACAATCCTGTGTGAAAGAGGAAAAAGGGACTTTTGAATGCTTTTTTTTTTTGGGGGGGGGGGTCCCAAGTGAGAGACTCCTGACATTTTGGAAGAAACACTGCAAAAATAAGCAAGTCATCTAAATATGGAAAAAAAGAAAATGGATACCATGTAGCCTGCAACATGCTAAAACTAGAGCTCACCACTAGTAAACACTCTTGGTGCAGTGGGGGTAAAGCAAAGAACTGATAACGTTATCCAGACACAGGAAGTCTGGATGAAAAGGAATATGATAAGCATCTTTTAAATGTAATGTTAGTATGAAACTTGAATGAGGAAGAAAAGTTAGCAGATTGTGAAGTGCACTGATTTAAAGTTAAGCACTAAAACAAACAGGTCTAAGAAGAAAGATCCAATCCAGAATTGGTTTCCAAGCAATTTCCTTCTTTAGCACTAAAAACATCCTTGAACAAAAACCTTTCCTGACTTGGGAAGGAGGAGATGGTTCTATTATTCCATAGAACAGCATATATATATATATATATATATATATATATATATATATATATATATACATATATATATATATATATATAAAATGAACAAATGGAAATAAGAGTCTGGTCTGGTGGATGAGGAATAACATCCTGGCAAAGAGGAATATCCTCTTATTGCCAAATAACCTTGCTGAATGATCTTCAGCACCCATTTGTCTGAAACTATCTGATTCCAATGAGAAAAGTGCTGATTCAGAACTTTGGAAGGGAAAAAGGACTGCTAGGATGGGAAGGGGAAACAAAGTCCCTTAAATTGTCAAACTGACTAGTTGTATTGTCCTTGGTTTTGGGGGTTCCTGAATTATTTTAGGAACATCCTTGCCATTTTGCCAAAATAGGATGAGGGGGTCAGAGAATTCCCTTAGAAATTCTGAAAAAGGAGGACAGAAAATCTTAGAGATTCCCTGATTTAACGTATTCTTTTCATCACAATTTTTCATCTTCTCTGCAGCAAATGAACCAAAAAGTGAATCTCAATCCAAGGGAGAAAATAAAAGGAGAATACATCCAGGCAAACGTCCTCAAAACAGTAACATATGCCGTATCCCTAGAAGAATTACCAACCGAATCATACAGACATTGTAAACAGACAGCACTGTCGAATACAACAGAAGAAACAAAATAATTTAAAGCAGAGGTTTCTTAAGAAGAAACTGCAAATTGAACATTCCTCTTACTTTCACAATTAGTTAAAATAAACAGTAACATGTGAGCATAACAACTCAAAATTCTGTAAACCAAAGTTGAAGAAATACACAATATGTCCTGTACCCATCAATAATCTACCCATCCTTATCACAAAAAGAGTAGGGTAGGAATTAACTATTTAGCAGCAGTGGGAATATGCATAACTAAAGCTATAGCTGCTGGGTCAAACTTGGGAAGAATGCATAAAAACTTAGAGACTGAGGAACTTTATACATTCTATTTGCCTTTTTAGGGGGAGCAGGCTGTCTATCAGGGAAAAATACAGGCAGATACACACACACACACACGCCCTTCAAAGTTGACAGAACTGGAGGAAATGATGAAGGTTCTGGAAATTCCTTCTGTAACAGCTCATAAAATGTTCTGAGGTACTCCCACTGAATACACTGGCACATTCTGGAAATAGCCTCAATCAGAGGGGAACCATAAATAAAAATTAAAAAAAATCTGAAACTGAGCTTTCCTCAGAGTCTGAATCAGAAAACAGAGGAGAAAAAATGGTGTTTGTCCCTTCATATTCCTGTCCAGATTCTGAATCTTAAACATCTTCAGGAAAGGTGGTATCATTCCTTTTTTACCAGACAGCAATAAGTATCAAATTCCTGAATAAAACCCCGAGCCAGACCCAACTACTCCTGTCTACAGAAAACAGAAAAGGACTAAATAATGTTTAGTTTTCTCTTTCTTTCTGGCAGAATAAAATGGGGCCAGCAGTGTTATAAATGACAGTAGCAGTTTCCTCAGGGATAGACACAACATGCTGACAAAACAGGGAAACCTTCCCTGTTCCCTCTCCCAGGACCAACAAGACTGGCTCTACTATGCCCACTGATGGGACCCCAAAAGCCAAGAGAATGTGGCTAATCCACGGGCCAAAGTGGCTGCAGTTGCTACACCAGAGGGATCTGCAGTAAAAGTTGAGTGAGTCACCCTCCTGTGGATGATGCAAATTGCTATCCTGTTGTGGTGGCTAAAGCTGTTTGCTTAACTTTTTTTTTTCTGTGGCTGGAAGGAGGACAGACCATGGGACTGTATGCTTGTTACATGATTAAGATGAAAATGGTGCTTCTTTCCCAGGGAAAACAAGCAGCAAAAACAGGCAAACATTTAGAGTTTAAAAATCACGTTTTCACACCAAAAGGCAGTGAAAAGCATTTTAAGACAATTTCTTCACAGAAAAAAAATTTTAAATACTTTAAACATTTAAGCTGACAGGAAAAAAGACCCCTTTTGTTTAAAGGTACAATACAGTCCCATGGCAGTCCATTAAACCACAAATTCCTAGCTTTAAAATAACTTTCCTAAAGAGGAAAGTATTAATTATCAACAAAAATAAGTGAATGGAAGTCTTTTTCCCCCCAAAGGGAACTTATCTGCCCAGCAATGGAACAACACATGTTGACTGCTGATCTTTAAAAGCCTAAGAGGAGTGCACTCTTTGATGGCAATAAAGCTGTGAATGGCATTGCACCCAAACTTGTCTTTTGGGCAGCTCAGCAAGAGTTGCCTGACAGTTTGGGCACTTGGAATGTGCCCTGAAACTTTAGGAGCTGGACGTCTTATATCCTTGGCAGGATATAATCTATATAGCTAAGGCTACTGCATCAGTGAACAATACAATTTACATCATATTTTGATTTTCTGGCTCTCAGGTATTCTAAAGTAGATTCTCACACTATGAATGATGGACAGCTGGCATGCATCAGGCATCTTCATTTTATTTTCACTGGTTTGTTTGCTTTCTATGTGCACTTATTACATGGAATAACTTTTCTGGGTGCTCCATGCTTCAAATAAAAATAATTTACCAGGTACAAATAATAAAACTTTTCATAAGCTACATTAATTTTTATCATGTAATATCCAGTAGCCCATCTTTTTTCAAAACATTCTTCTTAAGAAATATAGTATTTTTCTTTTAATTCAGTAAGACATGGCAAACATCAATCTGGTATGGGTTATTACCATTACTCCAACTAAAAGTGAGAACATGTAGACACATTTGTACTGTTTCAGATTGTGGCAGTTCTTTCTGTTCTGATTCTGTACTGCCCATATATATGAACTTCATCTTTCTCTACATTGTCCTCAATTCTTTTCCCTGAAGGTGTGCAATTAGGGCTTAGGTGTTCTACCTGAGGAGTGCTTCTTTGCAGTACTGTCAGTAATTTGTAGGGAGGGACACTGCTCTCTGCACATATAACTATCCTTAAATATTTACTGCCAAACTGGGCAGACTATCCAAAAGCCTTGCAAGCTGGTCTTAAAGTGGTACAGCCTACACAGTCTTAATATTTTAATAAGACCTTGTAGCACATTTTCCCATTTTTTAAGGGAAGTGTTACATTTCAGAGTGGAGTGAAGGCAATGTTCAACCTGAACCATTAGTGTTTGTTTTATCAAAACAAGTTTAATGGTCATGGACTGAAGGGAGGTGAAGAGAAAATTGTGGCATTAATACTATAATAATCCAGATACCCAATTTTCAAATGCATTTCTGGCTTAGGACTGGCAGTAGGCACAGATGTTTAAGGTTGTAAGCTGTACTTCTTGTTGTACAGGGTTTGATTAAGACACCCCTCATGTGTCTGCTGTTTGACCTTGAGAAAGTCACTTAACCAGACAGTGTCTGGAGGAACTTGGAATTTGGGCTAAGCTTATTAGTACTCCCTTGAACTGCAAGCATAGTAACCACCTATATTATTGGTACCATCTATATTTTTGCCCCTGTAAGTTACTACAAATAGTGAAGAGAAAGCTATTTTAGTGGAAAAACAGTTATTTAACAAAGAAGTCATTATGTGCGCTCAATTGTCTGTGCAGACCTCAAGCCAGCTGAATGTGTCACCTGAAGACAACTTTATAAGCCCAGAAAAATGCGTGAGTGGCGTGAAAACTGCTGCATAGGTCACTGTAAAAAGTAAGCACATAGCTGTATTGCGTGTCCAGGAATGCTTCTTTAACATAAAGAATTATATGAAATGCACTTAAATGACTGAACTGAAAATAATAAGAGGCTTATTGTGTGTCAGAAATGCTTATTTAACATAAAGAATAATATGAAATACATTTTTAAATGGCTGGCTTAAAAATAACTGAAGGCTTCTACCTTTTTCTAAATATAAAAATCTGTGTCAGAATCTTACATTCCAAGTAGCTGTTAGAAAGGAAGAGAGTCTACTGGAACTGTTTTAGAGCTGCCAGGCAGTTTAGTGGCTTTAACAATAAGCGTATGCATGTCCAATTTTAGTTGAAAATTCTTGCATGAAAACATTTCGGATTCAAAGTCTTAAACTTCTTTCAAAGGAAACACAAATATAGCATTTGATTTAGCTCCAAGACAAATAATAAAGTTCTCACAGATTAGAATATATTATTGGAACATGACTCTTCGGCCCAGAGTGATCAGATGCAGATAATTTAAGATAAATGTCCTTATGATAACATAGGTTATACTCTATTGTCTGCGATAACATTTCCTTGCATGGTAATGAACATGAACAGTACTTCATTATTTTATTTCTAGCACCAATTTACTAGAATTTAGGGTCTCAAAGGAGTTACAGCCTCTTCAGATATTCACTAGGCTAGGGCAGAAACTCATACAGAACAGTAGGTATACTTCTGGGTAATTTACAAGACCATGCAGATAACCTACAGTACATTTTTGTGACGAGGAAGCTGGGAAGGAACCAAAGAGTCAAACCAACATGAGCTTCTGACAAAGAGACAAACTCCACATATGCACGTGGCATTCCAGCTGTGAAACAAACTGCACAACCAGGTGCTATGTGGCATCAATGACCTACTGTGGTACTGTGCTGACAGCAACTACAGCTGAAACATACAAGTGCAATATGTATTTAGATATTAAAAACTTCAGTTTAAGCTTCCTACACTGATCAATCATCACTAGCAGCAACGTTTTCATAAAATAGATAGGGGTAAAGTATTACCCAAAGTTGAGGGTTGCAGTGACAAGGTGAAACTTAGGCTAGAGTGCCCATGAAGCTCCCAACTTGACACTCCCTAGGGACCTCCAAAATGGGAGCACCAGCCCTGAGTACTCTGTGCCCACACACTCCCCCAATCACTGGGAGATGCTGTGTACCATGCTACTTCCACAAAATCACATTTGGACTTCCTAAAAATGATCAGCAGTGATAATCATTTTTAGGCCTCTCCACAGAAACAACATTGCTCACACACTACTTTGTTATTATTTTGTATGGAAGTTTATTATTTAGTTATTTGTTAAACTGGGTAATTAGACTCATGCATGCAGATCATTTCCATCCAAATCCATGACTTCAAGGGTAATAACAAAGATTACATGAATGGATAATTTAAAGTAGCCACTGATTAGTATGTTTTTGCAGGTAGGAAATCATCTTAATGCTTTAAGGAAACTCACATGGATGCAAGGAGAACATGCAAAACCCAAGCAACTTTGTTCAGATGTCTGTACTACCTCCTAATGTTTAACCATTTTCTAGTTTCAGTTTTCTGCTTCCCCATTTTTGATGTTACTCTGAAACGATGCAGTACATTTATCAATTTATTTCTGTTACTATTTTCCTTCTTCCAGCCATATGGAATAATTTCTCTGTAGCCTAACACTCACCACAAACGCTTCACGTGTCACTTCCTCAGGATTATGTTGTCCCTATCTGAAACTGCGGAATGTGTATCCTACCATTTCATTGAACTGGTAACTTTCTGTCATAAGTCTATGTAGTCAGTAGTTGTGCTCCTTTTTTGTGAGTGTGCTTACAATTATTCAAGTTATTTGTTATAACTTGCCTTCTATGAATCTGTTACCAGTTATAAAACAATCCTACACTGTCTCCAGCATCTTTTCTATGACCTAAATCTATTGGTTATTAAGAAGGAACTCACAATGAATGACAATTACCAAAACAAAGTTTTTTTTCTGCATAAACCTCATACTCATGATAAACATTCCACATCCTCTTCATAACCAAATCCTGTAACACCCAACATATACAGCAGGTCTTCACCTTCAAATATTTATGTACCATTCTGGATCAAGTTTAAATGTGTCACTACACATCACCAGTGTGAAAGCTGAAATTAAAGCTATTCTGTTTGGCTGGTGCAAAATCTGTTTCCTTATGACATAAAGAGGAAATGCTGTAAGCAGAATCATTTTACAACCATAGTTACAATACACATTGCCACTTAATATCGTGTGCTTCCATGAAAAACCTCAAGGACCCCCAGGCCCACAACAAAATCTGCCACTTCACTCTTGTCTCAAATGAAATGGATGAATTATTTCTGCAATGAAGCAGCTGCCATCCTCTAAAGAAAGTACTGCCTTAACTCTACTCTGTCTTAAACCCCAAACTTGTATAACAGTATGCCTTCATTAAGCCACAGACTGGAGTACAAAGTACTCTACGGCAACTTGGTTCACAGGCCACAAATATTCTTGTTCTTATCAGGCCTGCAAACTCCCTTTTCACATACTGACCATGCAGTCTAATTTCATGGGTCTAATCTAAGAGACTAGCTTTCAAGTGACATCTGTAACATTTCTACATAAACACAAATAAACTACTAAACTTCCTGAAAAAATAAGCAACTTGTACCTGCTTCAAATTCCCACCTATAACTGAATCTACCCACTACTACCATTTCTGCAGTTTCTGTTTCTTCACTTTCTCTTTTTTATATTCAGTGAATGATCCATTTTTATTTGTTAATCCTACTGAATTTTTAAAAGACGTCTCCATATTTACACCTCTTTTGTATACTTCTTTACTAACCTACTCTCTCCAAGAAAACAGAAACTATGAAACTGTAAAGGATAAAGTAATCTGTATCACTATGTTATATGCATAATCGTATATTATACTGTACGTATGTGCGTAGTTTTGATGTTTTAATACTTTAATTACAAACCTCTGTATCTACCTTGAAACTTTTTCCTGATTACTTCTTTTGAAATGCAGAGCTCTTCTTTTGATTTCTGCTGAAATGTTTCCTTTTTTTGGGTTAAGTCCACTTACACTGGTTAAGAAACAAAAATAAGTTAATAGTAGGTCCCATGCTGTCATGGGTTGTTCCACTATTCAAACTGTAATGCTAGGAAACTCCAAAAATGAGGTAACAATTTACCGTGAAGAGAAAATATTTAATTATAGTAATAACCCAGTAGTTTATTTCAAGATGAAATGAAAGATGCACAGTAGTTATAAAAACTAGCATTGCTTCACTACCGCATTCAGAACCAGAACTTGATAATTAATGCCTCCTTTCACAAAGACAGCTGACACGCTAGAAACCAGCAGTGAAACAGAGGAATCAGCTGTACAAACTGCTACCCAGACGCTGCCAGGCCATCACTATTGTAACAAAAGACAAATTTTTTTGAAATATAAATTTGTAGGCACACTGATCAATCCCTAAAAACAAACTGATTAGCTATCAGCTGAATTATGTATTGACTGGGTAGTTTTGTTGCACTATAAACTTAATGGCTGCATAGGTGTTTGTGAAAATTTGTCATGTTATTAAACTGAACTTATATGCTCCGTCAGCAAAATTTCAGACATTATCAAACTAACATTTTACTGTAATACACACTATTTCTACTGCTACTGTCATGTTGATAAGACTTGCACGCCTCTGGTATTTGTATATGTTTTATAGATTTTTGTACTTTTTGTCATATTTTTAGACCAATATTGCACTGACATTTGGGTTTCTGCACTTTTTTTTTTACTTAATGATGTTAATAGAAAGATCCAAGACTTGCACATTATGCAGTTTGATCAAGTTAACACAAAAACACCACTAGAACAAACAAACTGTTGTGCTGTGTTGTAACCACAAAAATGTTTCATCATATATGTGGCAATTGTGTGTGTCACATTTCACTGATTGTTTGGGACCCAGTAGAAAGTCTTCAAAGCAGAGCTTATGTTACAATTCCTCTGAAAGTGTTACATGTAACAGCTCAAGTACAAACACATCCATAACAAATGTACCCAAGTATGCACAACTTGCAGGCAAACACATCACAAACGAAAACAACTAAGAAGTATTTTTTTGCATGAAGAAAAAACCCTCCCTCCATCCCCAAAGCCTTACTTTATCAATCTCATTCACAGATTAATATAGTTTAGAAAAAGTGTTCTACAATATATGGTGAAAAACCTGTCTTGGAAACTATGTCATGAACGTTCAGTTCCTACAGGGACCAAGTTAAATCAGATAAGCATCATCACCCTTTAAGTAACAAGATTCAAGCAACTATGTAACTACAAGCAACAGCATGCAAGTCAGCTGTTTATAATGAAAAACAAAATTATCTTATATAGGCCACCCTTATCCCCTTGCACAAAGGTGGTGCTTCCACTGACCCCGGGAACTACAGACCTATTAGCCTAACTAGCCTTATCTGCAAGGCCATGGAGTGTATCACCACCAAGTCGACACTGACATATAGATTGTATTTTATATAGTGTACATCATGGACAGCCATGGGTCAAAAATTAAGAAGATACCTGGGTGCACAACTCCCAAGATAAAAAAGTGCCCAATCCTGGTAGGCGCACTGGTACTAGGATTGGAAAAATGACAGTGTAGAATCCTCAAGACATGGAAATAGTCCTACAATGTGGCTAGGGCAGGCCCAGGGGGAGGATGGAACCCCTGCTGTAGAAAAAAGTAGTAGTCCAACAACAACTGATAGGTCAAAAAAGAGCCATACAGACAATACAGTGGACTATCGAGGATAAGAAAGAAATGTTGTATTGTTACTATTATGCAAGAAGCCCAGAATTTCCAGACAAAAGATATACAGAAAGATTAAGAGAGAAATTAGAAGAAAGAAAAATACTTCAAGAAAAACTTTCAGAAACTTCAAATAAAAATTTGTGTTTGTTAATACAACAGATTCATGAAAAGCACTATATATACTAAGAAACCTTGTGCTGTTTGGAAAAAGAAGTGACCGAGGAAGTGTAAAAATTTAAAGGACAAAATTTAGAGATGTTTGATGGGCATAAAAAAGAAATATGGACATGGGAAAGAGAGAGAGCGCACGGACATGGTGCAATATTTATAAAAAGGACAAAACTGACAAAAATGGCAGCCCCAAAGATATTCAAAGAGAAACAGAGGCAAAGGTATGCAGATATGGAAAATTTCACAATAAAAAGAATAAGACCACAAAAAGGGAATGTAGAACAGAAGATTAGTAAAGTAGAAGTTAAAAAAATAGAAGCTCAAGTTATGGAATACCTGTGAAGTATTCAGCTTAGAAAGTCTAACACAGGTCATATCACAGCATGATGGAACAACTAGTCCAAAAAGTAAGGAGAAACAAGGAACAGGAGACATCTGAAGATGAAATATGGATATGGGAAAGGAAAAGAGATTTAATATGGTGCAATATTTATGCAAAGGAGAAAGCAAAACTAATCAATACAAAAAGAGCAGCACCTAAGATATTTGAAAAGAAATACAGGCAAAGACGTCTATGTATGGACAATTTTACAATAGAAAAAGTAAGAAAACAAAGAGGAAAAGTAGAAAAGAGGATTAGTAATGGAGAAGTTAAAGAAATAGTAAGTGATATTATGGAGTACCTGCAAAGTGAAACATTTATTGTAGAAAATTTAACTCTGTTAACAACGCAACAGGATAGAACAACAGACACCCAAATTAAACAAAAAACAGTGGAGCATGAAGTATCTAATCAATTAGTTGATATATGAAAATACTTTGGAGCACCCCATAGGAAACCAGTATAAAAGTTAAGTTAGAGCTACACAGCAAGGGAAAAAACAGGAAACTGTGGCAACTCTGACACAGTCAATGTCATGGAGTAACAGGCCAGAGAGTTTCCATATGAAAGAGCAATGGATGACACAGGGTAAAGCTGAAGAGCATGTGGCACAGGAAGAAGCTCTGGAACCTTCTACATAATGCCTGCAGGAACTGAGGAACAAAGAATGTGCCCTCATTTTAGATGAAAATGATCTAAGAGAAGTATTACTTGATTTAACAGAGAGGATAGACATATTAAGATCAATGAAAGAAATAGACTGCAGAAGGTCAATGGAACCCAAAAAGTTAGAAGTCTGATAAAACAAATGAACACAGTAATTAGGACTGTCCATAGAGATTCATGAGATATAACAGAAGTAAACAGGATGCATTACTGTGCAGCCAAATTAATAAAAGTTAAAGTCCTACCACAAGAACACAGGATAGTAGGGGAAAGGATGGGGAAAAATCAAGTGCCATTATGTAAGTATCGAATAGAGAAAACTATAAAGCAATTAAGACAAGTGTCACTGTTAGAAGAGTATAGAAGAGGGAACAGATCAACAAAAATACTCAGAAAGATAGATGCGATAAAAGCAATGTGCAGTATTATAACGGATCAGGATTTATCAAGCACTATTCCAAATAATAAATTAAAAATATCAGCATAGGCAGAAAAACTTACCAGATAAATATAAAGGAAAAGTACAAAATAAGCAATTTATTGACCCCAAAAAGTTTTATAGAGAATTGGGAAACAAGGTAAAAGGAGTTGAAAGGCCACCAAAAAAGGACAGATAGATAAATTTGGAGAAGTATTTATGAAGGTCCTGTTGGACATAAAGATGCTAAATGGACAGAAATAGTAAAAGGAAAAATGAAAATTTCAAATGTACATGATATGAAATGAGATAAAGTAACGGTCAGAGACATTGAAACAAAGTTAAGAAAAGCCTCTAACTGAAAAAAACCCTGGCCCAGATGCAGTACCTAATTTCTGGCTAAGAGTATTAACATATTTGCACAAAGATATAGCCATGAATAAGAACTATATATATCCACACCCCAAACAGACACCAGCCTGGCTAATAACAGGAAAAAACAATGCTCCTACTTAAGAATGAACCTGCAAACTACAGACCAATAACTTGCCTTCCAATGACATGTAAACTATACACTTGAATTGATGCCAACAGAGTTTATACTCATTTAGAAGAAAACTCAACTATGGCAATAAAACAAAAGGGTAATAAAAGAAAGTCATATGGAAAAAAGGCTCATTTATAGTTGAGAACTGTAAAAAGGGGAAGAATCTAAGTATGACAAGGATAGACTACAAAAAAGCATTTGACAGTATCCCATATTCATGGATAAAAGAGTGCTTAAAAATGTATGAGATACACCCTGGACTGAAAAACTACATCACAGTGAGCATGAAACAGTGGCAAACCATTTTGCAGTTAAACCATGATAAAGAACAAATTATTATTTCAGGGATAAAAATCCAAAGGGGGATATTCCAGGGTGACTCTCTGTTACCGCTGCTCTTTTGCCTTGCCCTTAACCCATTAAGCTTTCTGCTTAACAAATTAGGTCATGGCTATAATTTGGCTCCCAGAAAGCAACAAAGTGTAAACACTTCTCATCTTCTCTTTGTCACTGATTAAATGATGATTTAAAACAATATAGCTCATCAGATGCAGAACTGAAAGCACAACTGCAAATAATCAAAACTATTTCAGATGATATAAGAATGTCCTTTGGTCTTGATAAATGTGCAAATGTAATCTTTAAAGCAGGAAAGCTTCAGCACCAAGAAAACATCAGCTTGGGACAAGAATGTGAGATAAAAAAAACTGGAGTAAGAGGGAGTGTATAAATATTTGGGAACTGATGAAGGGATCAACAATAAAACATGAACAAATGCAAATAAAACTCAGTATGGAATATTTTCGAATACTTAAATTAATCCTGAAAACATTGTTGACATCTAGGAACAAAACTCAAGCTATAAACCAATTTGCTCTTCCTGTCCTAACTTAAGAGTTTTGGAGTGAGTGACTGGCCCCAAAAGGTGTTGAATAGATTAGACAGGAAAACAAGAAGGATGCTTCATGCTCATCAAATGATTTATAAAAATCAGTGCATACCAAGATTATATATTCCCCTTTCAGGAGGAGGTATGGGCCTCATTGAAATTGATTACATGTATAGAGCTGCAGTCGTGGGACTGCATATATATCTGCTGATCTCACAAGACCCAAACATAGTGAAAGTTTTGAAACATGAGGAGAATAAGTGTAAGATGACTTCCCTGCTAGATTGCAGAAGCATATCAGCGTCACTTAGGAATGGAAATTAAACCAGAAGTAGATAAAAATCAGGTAGCAACTGAATGCCCCCCCCCCCAAAAAAAAAGAAAGAATATAAGGTGAAAGGTCAGGTGACAAGGCAAGAAATGTGGAAAATACATGACTATATTTGCAAGTATAGAAAACTCCTGGAACAGCCTCATGTTGATCAGGATCAATTGCAGGAATGGTTAAGGAGAGGCAAATTCAAACCAAAAGTTGAAAGGTTTATATTGGCAGCCCAAGACTATGGACTATGTACACATTGGTTTACAAAGTCCATTGTACATGTGGGACAAACAGACAAATGTACAGTGGATATAAAAAGTTTACACACCCTGTTAAAATGCCAGGTTTTTGAGATATAAAAAATGAGACCACAATAAATCATTTCAAAACTTTTCCCACCTTTAATGTGACCTATAACCTGTACAATTCAATTGAAAAACAAACAAATCTGTTAGGGGGAAAATATAAAAAATAAAAATTGTACAATAATCTGGTTGCGTAAGTGTGCACACGATTAAACTAATACTTTGTTGAAGCACATTTTGCTTTGATTAAAGCATTCAGTCTTCTTGGGTACACACCTGCCATCAATTAGAGAGACTATGCTTAACCGCAAATAAAGTTCAGCTGTCCTAGTAGGACTTTCCTAACATTTAGTCAGTTGCCTGCTACAGCAAAAGCCATGGTTCCAGAGAGCTTACAAAGCATCAAAGGGATCTCATTGCTGAAAGGTATCAGTCATATACCATGGAACACAGTGAAGACAGTCATCAAAAAGTGGAGAAAATATGGGACAACAGTGACATTGCAAAGAACTGGACGTCCCTCCAAAATTGATGAAAAGACAAGACAAAAACTGGTCAGGGAGGCTGCCAAGAGGCCTACAGCAACACTGAAGGAGCTGCAGGAATTTTTGGCAAGTACTGGTTGTGTACTACATGTGACAACAACCTCTCATATTTTCCATATGTCTGGACTACAGGGCAGGGTTGCAAGATGGAAGCCCTTTCTTACACAGAAAAACATTCCAGGCCTGGCTAAAATTTATTTGCAAAACAATACATCAAGTCTCAAAAGCATGTGGGAAAATGTGTTATGGTCTGATGAGACCAAGGTTGAACTTTTTGGCCACAATTCCAAAAGGTATATTTGGCACAAAATCAACACTTTGCATTACCAAAAGAACACCATTCCCACAGTGAAGCATGGTGGTGGCAGTATTATGCTTTGGGTTTGCTTTTCTTCAGCTGGAACTGGGGCTTTAGTCAAGGTGGAGGGAATTATGAGCAGTTCCAAATACAAAATCACTTTTGGCCCAAAACCTTCAGGCGTCTGCTAGAAAACTGAAGATGAAGAGGAATGTCATCTTTCAACATGACAATGACCCCAAGCATACATTCAAATCGACAAAAGAATGGCTTCACCAGGAGAAAATTAAAGTTTTGGAATGGTCCAGCCAGAGCCCAGACCTAAATCCAATAGAAAATCTGTGGGTGACCTAAAGAGGGCTGTGCACAACAGATGCCCTTGCAATGTGACAGATTTGGAGAGCTTTTGCAAGGAAGAGTGGGCAAATATTGTCAAGTCAAGATGTGCCATGCTGCTAAACTCCTACCCAAGAAGACTGAATGATGTAATTAAATCAAAAGGTGCTTCAACAAAGTATTAGTTTAAGGGTGTGCACGCTTATGCAACCAGCTTATTGTACATATTTTATTTTTTATATTTTTTCTCCCAAACAGATTTGTTTGTTTTTCAATTGAATTGTACAGGTTATAGGTCACATTAAGGGTGGGAAAACTTTTGAAATGATTTATTGTGGTCTCATTTTTTTATATCATAAAACTTGGCATTTTAACAGGGGTGTGTAAACCTTTTATATCCATTGTAGGTTTTGTAAAATAGAACTGGAAACAGTTGCACATCTTGTTGCTGGTTGTGACATACTAATGGTAGAAGGACTGTATACTGAAAGACATAATAAAGTGGCAAGACTGTTGTACTAGGGATTGTGCAAGCATTATAATACTGAAGTAGCTGAAAAACACTGGAAGCATGAACCACAAAGCATCATAGATAATGATTAAGTCCACATCATGTGGGATCACCCATTACCAACAGTTTAAAAACAAATGCAAGAAAACTAGATATAGTTGTCCATGAAAAGAAGATAAAAGTAACATTGATTATTGAAATCGCTACAGACAGTGACTACAGTGTCCTGTGTACAGAGAGAGAGACAAAGTCATAAAATGGCAGGATTTACAAGCAAAAATGAGAACAATATGGATGAAAGATATGCAGACAATTCCAATGGTAGTAGGAGAAACGGGTCTTATAAAAAGTGACCTACACTCATATTTAAATATGTTACCGATATATGTAATTGTGCACAAATTGCAGAAGTAGTTATTACTGGGCACATTACCAGTGCTGCTAAGAGCACTTCTGGCTGACATCAAAGATTGAAACAATACTAATTTCATGAATTTTAATTACACTTTGACTTAGGAATGGGGTCCATTCCCATCATGGCATTAAAAACCCAAAAGATTTGGAGAAATTAAAAAAAAAGGAGTGACCTTATCAACAAAGATATAGGTAATTTCCACACACTTGACCCTACTCGATTTGGATTTCTCAAAGGGAGATCATGCCTGTTAAACCTGGTGGACTTCTTCGAGACAGTCACCAAGGCCCTTGACAAGGGGAAATCTGTGCATACAGCCTACCTAGACCTACCCAAGGTTTTTGACACTATCCCTCCCTCGGGCATCATTGACAAACTCACCCAGCTAGGTATCAACCCTTATATCATTAGATGGGTCGCTCACTGATAGAACCCATATAGTCAAAATAGAGGAATCCACCTCCAACAGCAGACCTGTAATCAGGGAGGTTGGGAGGGTGGCCTAATGGTTAAGGTGTTTGCCTTACAAACACAAGGTGCAGGGTTTGAGTCTCACAAGGAATAATTGGCTAGACTTAAAATGGCTTACAAGGGCAGTTAGCTTAGTACTAATCTATGAACCTACGGTGTTCCACAGGGATCAGTCCTGGGACCTCTAGTGTTTGGAATCTACTTCTCCAAAGTATAAGCTAAAACTAAAGGTCTGTGGCTGAAAAAGCTTGCTGATGACTGCAGACTGGGAGTGGTTATAGAATCTCCAAACAATGTCAACATCCTACAAGAGGGTCTTATACAAACAAATGACTGGTGCCAAAGTCATGGCTTTAAACTCAATTAAAAAAATGTGTTAATCCTTTGGCTAAGAGTGATGATCCTTCTAACTACCACATCAATAACAACACCCTAAGTATGCACTCAGTGGTGAGAGACCTGGGCACAACAGGTTGACAGCAACCTTACCTTTGATCACCATGTCTCCACAGTGGTAAGAAGGGCATTCTATACTGCTCATCTCATAAGTAAGGGCATTGCCTCCAGAAAAAAAGAACTTATAACCTCCCTGTACTCTTCCCTCATCAGGCCGATAATTGAATTCAATGCCCCTTTTGGTATGTAGCTTTCCAAGCACCTGCAGCAACTGGAGAGACCAGAAAGGTTCCTTACAAGGAAAACTCAAGGTCTTCAGCATCTGTCCTATGAGGATAATCTGAAATCACTGTCACTTTATTCTGTTTCATACAGACTGTGCAGAGGTGATCTCTGCCTTACATATAAGGCAATCTTAGATCCTGCTTTTTTGGAAATGCTGCATATCCGTAAGTCAAATGGTACAGGGGTTACTCACTCTAAAGGCCTTAACCTGGTATGTGACATTAATAGACTCTGCTGGAGGGACAGATTTGCCTCCAAGGTTACCACACCTTTGGAAAAGACTCCCACTTCATGTCAAACAGAGCAGCTCATTGGCCTTCTTCAAACACAATCTGTATGATTGGATGGGTAACCGTAAATTCACCGCAGGGGTTCCACCTGCTTTCCTCTTGGACTGGGGGGGGGGCAATAGGTGCTAATCATAGAAATAAGGGTAAAACTTAGCTAGGCTGTAAAGGGCCCTAGGGAGATTACCCTAGTAACCTCCTATGATCCTATATGACACCTCAGTTCTCTATTGCACTAAGTTCTATATCTAGATATGGCATCTAACCATTTTTCACAGTTTTCCCACAGTTTTGGCATTGGAACATTTATAACTTCTGATGAGTAATTATATCACTGGCTACACAGTATCTGCTGGGTTTACAGCTTTGTTTCTGTAAGTTTGTTTTAAATCAGAAAGAATGCAATATATAATTATGAGGTGAAATTATTTTCTTTTATAATCTTGCTTAGGAGGAGGAGGGCTGAAGAATGGGCAAGTGCTTCTATTAAATACTGGAGCAGTGAGATAAGACACTGTTCAATGAATTGTGTGTTCACTGAAAAATATGTCTTTTTTTTAAATGCCATTTTCTCGTTCTGGATAAACCTTAAATTAGTATTAAAAGGGGTCCACCCGATCCCTTCTCCCCAGCTACACAAGTCAAAGGTCATAGCACTTCTAATTATGTAGTATATTTAATTCAAGGTGTACAGGGTGTAGCAGCTACTGTATATCATGCTAAGTAAGATCTTATAATGCAAGACAAGCAAAAACTCTGTTTTGCATACTAGGGACTAGTGAGTGCAGCCATCACAACCGCATCTACAAAAGGCTGGAAATAAATACACAAAATATTAACTTTTTCTAGAAAACTTATCTGTGTCAATAAAACAAACTAGCATAAATTCTGATACTGGCTTAGCCCAGCTAGTATGTTAATTTTTCTGCTTATCTTACTATTTATTTATTTTATTTACTTATTGACTGGGAAAGTCCAACTAGGATAGAGCCTATTTTTAGCAGAGACCCAGGGAGAGACGCATGTCTTTGGAATGTGGGAGGAAACTGGAGCACCCAGAAGAAACCCATGTGAATGCAGGAAAGACATACAGATTCCGCACAGAAGGCACCGCAGCAGAGAACTGAACCTGTTGCTGTGAGGCGACAACGTTAACTGCTACACCACTGCACTGCTTATTACTGAATAAGTTGCAGGTATTAAACAAATACTGTAAACTCTCAATTAACCAGCACCCATGGGGATTGGTAGAGTCTGAATAACTGTAGTTTCTGGTTGCTTGAGAGCTACTATTAAAAATAGGCCTGACTAATACTGTACCCTATACTATTTGTTTAGTTTGACTTGCGCTTAGATTGGGGAGTGAGGGATTTTATTCCTATCTTCCTTTTTAAAACTCTAAAGCTCTAAACACATAAGGTATGTTTCGGCGGGATGAGGATAGAAAGTGCAACACATGAAAATTACTGTACTGTATTTCTTCGAATTTTTTTTTTTTTTTGGTTGCTTGAGTGTTCTGGGTGCTTGAGTTCCAGTTAACTGAGACTTACTGTAGCAGTTAATTTTCTTATTTTGCTCCTCCTCCTCTCATTATAATCATCTGAAATCTGCTTCATGCATTCTTTAACTCTATTACGTTTTTTTACTTTGGAGTTTCTTCAAAAAGATCTCAACAACCACTCACTACCCTTTCGGTTAAGTAATGTAATATCTTTAAGCCACACATTTATATCTTCAGACAGTATCCTGCTGTTAACCCATGAAGCCCCTTCCCAAAAAACTGATTACTCCCCTGTAGGGGTTACTACAACTGGCTGAAGACAGACCCTGTGAGCATTATTTTCTTATGGACAAAACTACACACCACAAATAAAAAGTCTTCTTCTCTTTCTCAAAAATGCAGCGATGTTGGCAATAACTATAATTACAGATACAAAGGGACTGTCCCAGCCAAGAAAAGTAAGAGAGGTAATGCCTAATGGAGAAAAAAATGGAAAACTGTGTGTTGAATGATTTTGTTGTGAGGACTTCTCAAAATTGTCAGTTAGCTTGTCTGTGGATTCCCTTGAGGTACTTAAGTGCGCTACATATTCCCTTCTCTATCCCCATCTCTCTTCCTCCTATTCTTGAATAATATATGCATTAAGTTCTTCCAATTCTATTTAAATGGCTTCTTCAGAAAATGCTCTACAACATGTATATAGTCATGTCATCTTTTTCTGCAGTGTCTACATCCCTGCAAACAGGTCTCCACCTGCAAACAGGTCTCCAGAACTATACACAACAAACTTGATGTGTCTAGCCAAATGCACAAGGGCCTACTGCTTAAATAAAAACACTCAATCAAATGCAGTGTATGCATAATGAGACACTGGATGTTGGGCCAGGGAAGTGGGTTAGGTATATAAATAAATAAATAAATACCCATGACCAAAAGTATGAATTGTACTAGGACACCTCAGTCTCTTATTATGCAATGTGTTGGCTTTGAATTAGGTTTGGGTGCAGGGTTCAGGAGTGACCATAAAGGCTGAGGACAGACATCAGTAGCAAATAATGGTCTACTTGATAGGAGACAAAAATGTATTAAAAATGCATAATGCAATGTTTTATGTAGATATACAGTTTTATCTATTATATGACCCAGCCCTATTCTGACTAGCTTTTTCACTAACTTTTTGTGTAGTGCCACGTCATATGCCTTCTTACTATATGTGCGGACCATTTGATGGACATTTCCTTGATTGTCGAGCCAAAAACTCTTACTAATTTATCTGGGATAACTTTCTTGTTATGAATGCACATTATCTTAGCTAAAGTGCCATAACATTTTCCAGATATTCCACAACTGCATCCTTCAACAGGAATTCCCTTCTTCATCAACTTGAAGGCAAACAGAGGTTAATATATTACAATCTATGTTCTAATTCCATTTCTGTAACTGAGTGAATTATCACCACTTTTAAAGGCTTCAGGAAAAGTGACCTGCTCCCATGATAGTCTTCCAGTTCAAGTAACTTTCCTGTGTATATACAATGCATATTATATCCATTCACATGCTCTGAATCACACTGCAAAACCCACATCTAGCTGTGCTAATGCTTCTCTTTCCAGAACACCACTGAAAATGATGACGTTCCTAGTCTACAATAGTAAGTAAGAAAATAAAGCAATATCATCTCAAGCACGTGGTCGACGTGTGCGAGATCGACAGTCCCTGTAGGTAGGAGAATATTCCTTTTTGCAGGGGGTGTGAGGGTGCATTTGGTTTACTCCACTCTAGTGTAATCTCCTGAGAATATGCAGAATGTGTCACAACAATATTCGGTTGCCGACATTGCTGGTTGATTGACCAACTGCCATTGATGCATAATTTTATATATATATATATATATATATATATATATATATATATATATATATATATATATATGGATCTATGCTTATACATCGAAAGTACATTTTATCAAAAATGCACTTTCTCAAAAAAAAAAAAAAAAAAAGCACGCCAAAAAAATAAAACAGTACTCACGTTTATGCAGGGGGCACAAGCCTCCCTGTACCCCCCATGTGGGGACTGTGCACCCCACACACCCCCTACTTTAATATTCTCACTCCGAGATCGCACTACAGTGGGGAAAAGGAAATATTCCCTTATCCCTGCTGTACCGCGATCTAAGCAACTTTGCTTAGTTGTACAATCAACAGTACAGTTGATATACAACTAAAATCTACATGCAAACAACTGTTTGTTTACTTACCTTTCAGTGAAAGTGCATTTTCAACAAAATGCACTTTTGCGAAAGTGAGATCGATCATGTACGTTTCGATGAAACGTACTTTCGATCATAAGACCAGGACCAGTATGTATATATATATATATATATATATATATATATATATATATATATATATATATATATATATATATATATATATATATAGATAAATACAGATATATACATATGTATATAGAGGGATAGATATATAATTGCTGGTAATATTTGATCTCCCCTTAATTCAGGCAGCATTCCAAGGTAAATTCCTTTAAAATCCATGGCATTTTAATGACATATGACTTCTGCAATTCTTTCATGATCTTTTACCAGTAAAAGAAATTTTAATTGCTGGCTATATGAAATCCCCAAACAATTTATTAATACTTTGTAGAAGTAAGGCTCTGTTAATCCTGCTTTGTAATCACTATTTTCTGCCCATCTTAAAATTCATTTTATTAATCTTCACTGTGCACTCTCTTGTTTTTCTTTTCTCTGTTATGTAAAAGTTTGACTCCTTTCTCTACTGAAATGACAATATTTTGCTCAATTTGGGGACTTGCTTTTCTGACTGTCTTTTATACTTCCTATTGCTTTCGTATTGCAATCTACCTGCTTTCTTCTATGTTCCCTTACAGTTCCTAATACTGTTTTCTTACAGCCTGCAATTCTACTTCATTAAAAAGAAAAGAAAACAGTGCCTTCTCCCCTTCCTTTTATCATGTTTCTGATGCTCACCATTAACTATGATCCATGTCCCGTACAAGGCATGCACTGACATCACACAGATTTGTGCGCACAGAGTACCACATGTATATCTTGTCTGAGCTAGAGCCCCCTGGCCCCCACCAGGGGTCACAATAAAACAGGAAAGCCATTTCTCAACAGCAGGGGTGAGTCAGACTTTAAGCCACTTTGTTCACCCCCCACAGGGTCCTTAGGAACATGACCCATTACTCAAACCCAGTCCATTTACTTTCTTTCTGATCTGCATATCTATTTCATACAAAAACTTGCCATTTCTGTGATGGCAGACGTTAAGGAGTCCTGCTGTTCACTCACTTTAACTTCCTGCCTACTTGCTAGATTTTGTCCTCAAGTGCTGTTCCATTTCTATCAAAACTGATCTTTTTTTTTGGCTTGATTTTGATGCTAAGCCAAAAGTGCACTACAAAATATGGTGTTAGTTTTATGAAAATGTCTATCAGCTTTCACGCATATGATTTCAAGCTCTCGGTTTGGGAATACTATACCAAAGACTGTTCCCTTGTTTTCTTCCTTTCTCATCCCTCTTAGGATAAGCCAAATGAGCCTGCTCTTAGACATGACTGCACATTTGGTGTCGAGTTAACCTGTAGCTGAGTAAAGACTCCATTGCATGAAAAGGAAACACAGGCACTCAGTACCATGTGTCAACAGCTACCGTTTTGGTCTGAAATCTCTAGGCACCCATTTGAAGTCATACATGTTTCTCATTGTAGACGTACTTTGCATTTAGGCAACATGCTACTGCTGCTCGAAGTAGTAACATTCAGAAACATCGTTACTCCTTCAGAACTGTTGTACCACAAAGTCAGCCAGTGGAACTGGTGAAAATGCATTAGTGCAAAGGAATACTGTAGCAGGCAGAGAACAGTAGGCTTTGGTACATGGCTACTTAAAATGCAGATGCATGAACCCCCAGCACATTGACTGGGATAAGACAACTCATATGCACAGATAGTGGTATACCAGTGAGTAGTAACTATCTCTTGGTTTGCGCAAACGTGAACATGGAAGGCACATTATCACCTCACTGCAGGAGCAATGTGTTGAATACGTGTACATTCTCTATCTTTCTTTCCCCATTTTCACACATATGCAGTACTGTGCCATTAATGGCTTATATCAAGGGGATAAAATCATATTAAACAAACAGTGAATCAGGCTTGCCAACATTCAGGAACTAAGACACCTGTAGTTATCTGCACCTGTTCTACAGGCTCTGCTCTCACAAGCTATCGAGTGGTGCTCAGAGCTCTGGCTCCTTTGGCTCTTACACTGTTCTCATTGACCCTCGGCACACAGCTGCAAATTCAGCTTGTGATTCATGCATTTCTAATGCTGAATAAGACAACAGCTCCATAACCAATGTCTCTACATCTGTTATCTCTGGGGCTACAAATACTCGTACCTTCCTTAGAAGGATTTGCACCACAGCTTGGAGTAAGAATTAACATCTTGATTAGTTGTTTAATGTTCAGAAATGCATTATTCACAATTTCAGGATGAGAGCAACTGTTTTATTTCTTACTCTCACTACTCTTAGTAAAGCCTTAACAATTTCACAGAACTTGTTCCATCCTACCTGGCCATCTTTTTCTGTACCCCACCCAAACATAAGCAGCAGACAACAGGCACGCACTGTAAATTGTATACCCCCTTCCAGCTCTCTACTGTACTCTAAATGTAATTATCTGCACCCTGACTGACTGCTGTACTAATGCTCATACAAGGGACCATGCAATGCAGTCCGTAACCTACCCCTTGTAACTCCATCCTAACCCCCCAAACTCATCTGGTAGCTGAATGACTTCTGAAGGAAGAAAAATGTACTATAAATATTTTCACAGTAACTAATGGCTAGCTAAAATGGCATCATGTGATTAAACCCAGCAGCCCAACTGACTCAATGAGTGAAGCATATCAAACCTGTATTTACACAAATGAAACAATATGGCACTAACTAGGCTGCCTGTATCATAATTTAGAGTATGCAAGACACTGTATGAGTTTATAGTATAGTATCGAGGCAATTTTCACTGACTCAGAAATGAGAAAGACGACGGAAAAATACCCATGGTGTTAAGGAAAAAATTCAGAAGAAAAAAATGCTGTTCCATTAATTTCTGAGAAGGAGAAACAACCAAGGCTTAATTCTCTCTTAAAACAGTCATGGTAATTTATTTCAGTCATGCCCTGCATGAAATTGTAAAACTTCTTTTTGACTTTTATGTGAGATAGTAGTATAAATATTTAAGAGAATTGCTGATTAAAAGGCATAAATGCTAATGACTTTAAATGAAAAAACTTAGCATTTTTATTTACATATTTACTTTTAGTGCTATTCTCAATGTTCATACCATTATAACCAATTTCTATTATTCTGCCTACTGCGTAGTGCTTTGCAATCCAATCCTCCACATGTCCACAGTTGTGTCAGTGGTTTAACTTTTGTTTAAGAATTACATTTTGTCTATCATAGTATACATTTCTCCTTTTACTACTATCCTGGACAGGCAGCACAAAACATATTAACATTTTTATCAAAATGTTTGATGCAGTAGCATTTTATAGTGGTTATTACTCAAAAGTTTGCATTTATAAACACAGAATTTCATAAGCATTTTAGCTTTTTATGTGGCACGATATGCATATGATGGATTGTTATTGCATGCATATGTTTATACTCTCATATATATTTTTGAGTAACAACAATATTCCTTCACACTAGATTTTACTAAGACAATTATATCATACTTGGCAACTTAATTTCCCAGTCATTAGAGCTTAGCATAAGTTTCCTTATTTCTTAAAAGTTAACTACTATACTATATTTACAGAACAAATTTGTATGTGGCTTTTACTGAAAAGTGTCAGTTTAAACTGGTGAAGGAAAAGTTAAAACAGAGAAGATATTTGCTCTAAGCATCTTTTAAAATTTTGTAAAAATTAAACCATTTCTCAAGGCAATATGAATTTAGTTTTACACATGCTGGTTACAATCCCTTCTCAAAAACAGTAATATGTTGGTAAAGAACTGAATTCAGATTTCTACACAAATAGCTAAAAATCAATGTTTTGTTATTAACTAACTTATAAAGACACCACTGTATGTGAGGTCACATATCCATTAATCAGAATTTTGGAACAGACTATATTTTTTAAGATGACTAGGAAAGAATTGAGTAAGCAGGCATGCAGTATGTTTATTTTGTATTCTATTTTTTTAAACCAAAAGACCAATAGCCCTGTTTCTATTTCAGTTCACAGAAATAATGCTTTGAATAAGAATTCCTTACCAGATGCGAGGTACTAGGGGACAACGCTGGACTTAGATTCAACATTCTTAAGATATGACAATATTAACAACCTGTCATACACATATTATTCAAACGTTAAGAAACAAGGAATGGTGTGAAGTATTAAAATAAAGGTGCCAGGAGAAGTTCTTGTCAAATAATGCTCTGAAAGGAACCCAGGCACTGCTGTTAGGTGAAAAAGGGAAAGTGCAAGTTAGGAATTGCATTCTTCTTTTACAAATGAAGTTACCTGACGTAATAATTGTGAAATAAAGTTCTGGAAAATACATGCTGAAACTTGGTATATGGAAAATTTAGCACGATCATATGAACAACACTGAGATAAATATATCCTTGATATTGCTGTCACAAGAACTTCTGCTAAGTGGTATAATGCAGCGTCAGTGCCTTGCATCAGAAACATTGGTCTGAATGGAGAAGGCTGTTAAATGGTAAAATCACTAACTACAGAAAAAGAGGTGTCAGTGATGTTCAGATTGTTGTTGTGTCTTTCAGCTTTTCCCAATTAGGGGTCACCACAGCGGAACTCCGGTCTGCGAATGATTGGTAGTTGATTTTCACATGCCGAGTTACCAGCCCTGATGCAAAACCTTCAACGAAGGTACGCCCATTCACGCATGTCTCAATGCAGAAGACGCTCTAGCTGAGAATCTAACCGGACAGCATCTTACTGTAAGGCGACAACGCTACCACAGCACCACCACTGTGGATTGGTGTCTGTGTGATGTTCAGATATCAGAATTAAAAAATGATTTATACAGCAAAACTTTTCTAACAGAAGTGCTAGTGATGTTCAGCTATGTTAGTATTCAGATAGGAAAAAAATATTCAGGCAAAGGAACCACACCTTGAGGAATATAATGTAATGGAGCCATTCAGTGCGTTATTCTTTCTAAAATAATTGGCATCAGAAAAAGTCTAAGGACTAGAACTAAATATTACTTAACCTTGTCTGTGTGGCCTGCTACGAATGACAGGTCAAACATCAATGAGGCCTTCTTCATAAAGTTGCAGCAAGGATTGCTGTTGTAAGCACATGCTTCTACAGAAAAGCCTGGTTATGGGCTCTTCTTTCCTAAGGACAATCTCCACCAAGCCTTTCTTTGTATAACCTTCCTTTATTACTTTCTGTTCTAAAAGAGCATCCAAATCCTCCCAGATGAAGACATCACATATTAAGCAGACTCTCACATACTACTCCTTGGCTTATTTCTATTGCCTCCCTCTACTCTATTACAGCTACCTTGCTTCCGCTCATTTTCCCTCTCTCTACCTGCCCCCTGCCCCTCCTCCTTTCCATTCTCCAATCCCACTTCCTCTCCAAAGCTATAATTACACCTGCATGGCCTCGCGCCAACTCTTTTCCCTTAGATCACCCTGGCTGCTGTGCGTTCCTGCCTCTGGAGACTTGTAAAAGTGTAAGTTGCGTGCTCTTAAACACACCTGATATTGTACTGTGTTTCTGCGTACTTCTTGTAAGACTTGAATGCTATTCCTTTATCGCCAGTTATTATTACTATACTGACAGTGTTATTTACTTTGCTGATAGTCCATGCCCTTGTGTTTTCTGAATGACCTATTCTAACTATGAGGCATGTAAACGAGTATGTTCTGAACTGACTTCTGCACTGTTTGCTCGCACTAGGTTTAGCGACTATAGCATAGCTGGTTAGACATTAATCAAAACCTGTACGCTCTCTTTGTTTTTGTACTGTAAAGGCTTGTACGCAAGTATGCTTTGTAATGTTTGTAGCATTTTACTGCTCGCACCTGGTTTAGCGACTCATAGTATAGATGGTTAAAAACTGAATTTAAACCTGTAAGCTCGCTTTGTTTAGGTATTCACAGCAGCTGAACTGGCTTGTTTTTTGGGATATTTTGGGTTAAGGAGTTAAAAACTGAATCTAAACCTGCAAGCTCGCTTTGTTTATGTATTAACAGCAGCTGAACTGGCTTGTTATATGAGATATCTTAGCGTTCTCTAACATACTCCCCCTGACTCTCTCCGAGATAATTGCGTGTGCTTTTTAAACAACCCGACACGCTGGCTAGAGTGTAACTGACTCTTTTTGGGATAGCTGCGTGTTCGTTACAATTTTAAACTACCCGACACGCTGGCTAGAGTGTAACTGACTCTTTTTGGGATAGCTGCGTGTTCGTTACAATTACCCGACAAGCTAGCTTAAGGATACCTATCGCACATACTCTCCTCACCATACTCTTTGCGAGCTAGGTGCCTTAGCGTGTTTTCGCCCAGTGCTTTACTTATTTAAGCCCTCCATTACTCCCACCATCTGTAGCACGTGGGGAAAACAGTACTCCATCTGTTTTACTTGTCTCAACTACTATCCTTTAGCCCTTTTAGAGTGCCTAACATTTATATATGAGCTTCGCTCTCTATGTGTAACAGGTCTTAGTGTCCATATCCTAACTTCTGCAATATACAGCGTTTCTTTCCAAAGCTCCTTACCTACCCTTACTTATCTATCACGTGCTACCCCGCGCTTATTTTTAAGCGGGTGTAGCACACTTTCCACTGTCTTTTCTAGAATATAGGCTTAAGACCAACACCTAGGAGGTTCTACTCCTACCTCCCCTACTCAATTCTCCTACAAACATTTCTTCTAGCTTATGTAGTAAAGTAGCTTTGGTTTGTCTGCCCTCAACAGTGATTCTCATTAACTTACTTGGTCCACCTTTACTAATTACCTGGGTGGTGTATCCTTAAACACTAGTTGAAGTTGGTGTAGGTACTCCCGCCTGTATATTATATAGTAATTGGCGGGGATTGACAACTGTAGCTATTATAAGTTGTGTTAACTGATTTCAAGTACAGAAATATATTTGTTATCCTGCACTAATAATTTAAGAATAATGGCACATGTCTGAATGATTACAAGTTTATTGTCTGAATGATTATAAGTTTATTGTTACCTATTGGATTTTACCTACTTTCTTACAGTATTTGTTGCTCTATATTTAACCCTCTTCTTCTCCCTTCCATTCTTAGCTCTTCTGCCTAGTGACCACCTGTAGGTCTGGGATTGAGTACCCTACCTAGTCTCCTGCCACATACCCTACCTAGGGACCAAAGCTTTACAATTTTGGAAAAGCCTCTTCCCATAAAGACGCAAGAAAGTATGTCCTTCAGTTCTTCCAGGTTTCACAACATTGTGTTTGCATTTCTAACCCTCAGCTATTGTTAATCTCAAAACAGGTTCTGCCAGCAGCCCACCTTAGCTTCTCCCTTCCCTCGACCACCAGCAACCTTTAGTAACTACTGTTACCTGGCTCACTCCACATCCACTAGCCCTGTCTGTAGTCCCGGTAGCAATTACCTGCTTAGTCCACTAAGTGGCTCCCTACTACTAAATTGCTTATCCTTGCAAACTTATTTTTCCACTTACTAATTCTGATATTTCCCACTATCTGCTAGCCTTTTGTGTTGTTTCTATCCTTTTCCTTTCTCTGATATTCTCAGCTTTGCCCCACTTAGTCCTCACTCTCCAAGCATTCCTCTATGTCCTAGGATTACGTTCCTTTACTATCAGCATCTTACTGATTGTTTTCCAATCACCTCTCTTCTTTGGCTCTTCCCGCTCCGTTCGCCCTGCGGGCTCACTCCGCTCCCCTCCCTACCCCCAATTCCCACCCACCCCCAGGGGTCCTACACTTATAGCTCTATAGCCACACCCCTATCCCTCCTATCCTATTACTCTCCTTCCCGCCAAATTGTTCCCTAGCCTTAACACACCCCTTCCACTCCCCCCTTCTCTATCTGTGCCCTATGACCATATTTCTTCTATTACCTTTCTCTATTACTTATACTTCTCTCCTTACACATCCTCTTTCCTCTCCAGCCATTCTTTCTCTATCCCCTATAGAATCCATTCTTATTTACCATCTGCTTTAAATAATTTACTACCCCCTCTGTTGCTTACTACACTCATTTCTCTCCTCTTTATACTTTCCCCTCTACTTCCTCACTTCTCAGAGTACTAAATTATGTCTCCCTACATACTAACTATGCCTTTACTCTCTGTCTTAATCATAACCACCCTTCTTGCAACATACCATCTCACCTTTCTTGAAATTTCACTTGACAACTCTCTTATCTCCACACAAAAACACACTTCTACTAGACTCACTTTCACAACTTACCCTAATGTTAATTCCACCCCTAGCTATCATCTATCTAAATTCCACTGGCAACATCACCTTACCTACCCCCTACTATCTAGCAAAAAAACAAAAACCCTAACAATTCTAAAGAAGAACTACTTAACTAAACTAGTTAATCCTACCCTACAAGATGGAGACATCCACCCCAACCCTGGCCCTATCTCACCACCTCCCCAAAACTGCTCACCTAACCCCAATAGTAACTTCCTTATAGGACACCTTAACATCCAAAGCATAAATAATAAAATACCCTTCATCCATGCCCTCTTAGATATCCACTCATTTGACATCCTTTGCCTCTCTGAAACCTGGCTTAACCCAGGCACAAAAGACTCAGAGATTATACCCCAAGGTTATAACATAATAAGACATGACCGCTTAAAACGCAAGGGTGGAGGAGTAGCAATACTTTTCAAAAATCAACTTAACATCTCTACTCAACCAGCATGCCCAAACCTAAATAGCAAAACAGAAACCATCATAATTAAACTCCAACTTAACACCAAAAAATCCATTTACATTATTTGTTTGTATCTTCCCCCAGGTAACAACATTCCAATACTAGAATACTTTTTAAGCTGGGTTTCTACCACCTACCCCCAAGAAACCTTAATTCTTGGTGACGTTAACATAGACTGGAACACTATTAATACTGTCAATCCCTCCTCTCATATTAACCTACATGGTTTCTCACAAACTATTACCTCAACTACAAGAGTCAATAAGCCCAGTAAGAAAGAGAGTATATTAGACTGGATACCCACAAATAAAGTTAAGACACAATATAAGGTAGGTACTATGCCAGACGACATCAGCGACCACTGCCTAACCTACATTACTAGGCAAAAATCAGAATATGTTAACCTCCCAAATACAAGGCTAATTCGATCTGTCAAGCACTTTAACATAGACCTTTTAAAAGCTGAACTGAGAGCATGTAAATGGAACTGCTTAAAATCACTCCCCCTGGAGGAAGCAGTATTATTCTTTAATTCTACATTCTTATCCATACTTGATTCACATGCTCCAGAACGCTCTATTAGAGTAAAGACCAAATCTGCCCCATGGCTGACCACCAATACTAAAAAACTCATGCTTGCTAGAAACAAAGCATGGACAAAATGGAGATGCAATAAACAAAACCCTGATTTAGTTAATTTCCGCCAACTTCGAAATTTAGCGAAAAAATCAATAATCTCTGACAAGAAAAACTTCTACTGTAAACTTCAGGAAACTCATATTAACAACCCTAAACAGTTCTGGTCATCAGTAAATAGACTTCTTTCCCCAGGAACTGCTAAAACTCCTTCCCCACTAAATGCTGACCCAGAAACCCTTCTCCAGACTGCTAATGCTTTCAACTCTTTCTTCTCTGAAACTATTCAAACCCTAGCCAAACAAATGAACCCTAACAACTCTCATATACCATCTAACATAACTACCTCTTCCTTCAACTTCTCTCTAAAACCTATATCTACCTCTTTCATCTACAAACTCATTCACAAACTGAAACCCTGTACCCCTTCTGCTGACAAGTTCCCTTCTCTTTTCCTTCAGAAAGCTGCCAAAGAAATTGCATATCCTATATCCTTACTTATCAACAGAACTATCCAAGAAGGAAGAATCCCTGATATCTGGAAAGTCTCCTATATTATCCCACTGCATAAAGGTGGTAACTCCCTTGACCTTTCCAACTTTAGACCAATTGCCCTTCTTTCACCCCTAGCAAAAATCATGGAAAAATGTATTCATCAGCAACTTGTACACCATCTCTCTCTTCACAGCATAATAGCAAACTGCCAGCATGGTTTCAGACCCCATCACAGTACCACCACTGCCCTTCTATCCTTTGTAGATACTATCAACAAAAATCGAAACAACAATACTCTCTCTTCCGCTCTTTTCATTGATCTCTCTAAAGCTTTCGACATGGTCAACCACTCTCTCTTAATTAACATTCTTGAATCTCTCCCTTGTGATAAACTAGCCACTAATTGGTTTAAATCTTATCTTAACAACAAACAAGCAGTAATATGGGAAAACCATATCTCATCTCTCTTGCTCATTTCCATCGGAGTTCCCCAGGGCTCCATTCTGGGTCCACTTCTGTTCTCCCTCTTTATTAACGATCTTCAGACTGCTATCCCACAAGCAACATGCATACAATATGCAGATGATTCTACCCTTATCTGCTTGGCACCTTCCTCTACTGAACTGAGCTCATTGACCCAAAATACCTTTAACTCAGTAGAAACTTGGTTTTCTAGACGGTTTCTCCTACTAAATGCAAAAAAAAACTAAACTCCTCCTCTTCTCCCCCACCACTCGGTCCCCCCCTTTAAACTTTACCATTTCTTCTAATAATGGCACTATCATCTCACCTGATCCAACTACTAAACTTTTAGGAATAACCATTGACAATAATCTTTCCTTCGATCAGCACATTAACAACACCATCAAGGTTGTTAATAGAAAAATTGGATCCCTATATCGTATCAAACTTTTTCTAACCCCAGCAACAAGAACCAAAATTGCACAATCTCATCTCCTATCTACTCTCCCTATATGCTTCCCCCATTTATACAAACCTCAAGAAAAACAATCTTAACAAACTTGCAACTTGCTATAATAACATAGCTCGCTTCGCCACTAGTAACCCCTTTAGGACCCACCATTGTATAAATCTAAAACAACTTGGCTGGCTCGAATTTCAAAACTACCTAAAAATTCCTCAACTCACTATAGCCCACAACATATTACACCTACCTGACAACACCCCAATACTCTCTCAACTTCTAATCCCTTACAACAATCTTAACTCACTTTGCTCCTCTAGTAAACTCATGGCAAAATCAATAAAGGTAAACAACACAGCAGGTGGTTCTCTATTCACTAACACTATAGGTAGAAGCTGGAATCTCTTACCTAGTGACATAACTTTGACTACATCCCTACCACAATTCAAACAGAAAATTAAACTGTACTACCTCAATCATTGGCTTTGTTCCTGCAGTACACCTGACTAACCTCTTTCTCATACTCTATTTCTCCTTCACTCTTCTCATCACTACCTGTCTGATTTCTCCTCCTTTTACTGTTCTAATCTAACTATGTACATTTTATGTATAATTGCTAATATGTAATGAACTGCTTATTGTAAACTTGTTTCTCTTTGAAATTATCTTTCATTCTGTGTGTTGTTATGACTTCCAATTTTTGCTATTTCTTAACAGTAATGATTATTTGTAATGTACTTAGTATTTAGTGGAGCTTTTCTCCTCGGGCCTCTGCTGAAAATGGACATGTATCCAGCCAGACTAGCCCGGTCAACAAATGCAAAATAAAATAAAAATAAATAAGCAGACAAATCTACCTTTGTGCCAAGTATGAGTACTTCATGTACAGCTACTTTCAAATATCGCAGACAATGGTCTGGATGATCTCATAGCAATAATAAGTACAAGTCAA
This sequence comes from Protopterus annectens, assembly GCF_019279795.1. Classification (NCBI taxonomy): domain Eukaryota; kingdom Metazoa; phylum Chordata; order Ceratodontiformes; family Protopteridae; genus Protopterus; species Protopterus annectens. The sequence goes on along the minus strand of NC_056751.1, from coordinate 380,117,690 downwards.
GCCTACCTTGAGTTAGTGAAGGACAGTTTGCCACACACTATGGTATTCATTACCAGTGATAAATAAGTCATCCATGTTATTGAAAATAGTCAAGTTTTGGAGTTGATAGGTTATCCCCATCATTACATCCTGTGAAAGTCCAGATGACACCAGAAGAAATGATGGCACATGATAATAATGCTGATGTATGCAACTGTAGAAAGTTTGTAGGTCTTGCTCTTCTGTCTTTCTGCCACTTCAGAAGAGTAGCGGGGATTTGTCCCCCAGTGGGCCTTTCCAACTTCAGTAAGCACATCTTCTGAGGTTGTCCGTGTTCACTGCCAAGTCCCTAATACCTCTGCTACTTCAGTGTTTCTGGATCGCTTTTCTGGAACTGTTGGATATCTAGTGACACAGTGGTGTACGAGGAGTCCTACACCAGGTTTCTGTACTTTGGCTAAGGTTCAAAGCATTACAATTAAATGTTGCTCTTTTTTGGCCTTCCCCTTTTACCAGAGTTTTTACAAAAGAGCTAGTTGTACTTCTGAGATGTTGCACCATAAAAGCCTTCTGGTATTCCTATACCTGCATGACTGGTTGGTGCAGCCCTCATCTGGGATTCCCTGTAATGGGCCTTACATGCTCTTCACCCTGGCTGCATTCACTGTGATGAAAATCAAGTGACAGAAGCCTTTCCTGCTCTGAATGCAGACTAATTAAGAAATCAAAGATGGGACTACTTCAATAGCAAAGCAGATATGAATCATGACATTTGTTCCATGGGGCTGATGATAGCTGCAGCCTTCCTTAATTTTTTCATAGATGTAACTCCATATGAGGATGCCCCACACTGGATGATGCACTGTTTGAGAATGTTGAAACAACAACCATTTGTATGTCTGCCCCTTGTTTCAGATCCTGTCTCGGGACAAATTAACTTGCATGACTAACTTGGATTTGGGGTTCCCCTCCTTGCCAAAGTTCTACACAAATCCTCATGAAAAGCACTTTACTAGTGCGGTTGAGATCCAAGTTTGGAGTAATCCTGGCCAGCACACCTTCAACCACTTTAAGACGTACTTGCAGATCAACCTTGTGGAAGTAAGATTAATGCTGCCATTTGTACAAAGCCTGATGATCCTTTTCTAGCAAAGCTGTATAAGACAAAGACGGCTTGTATTTATACAACTCAGGTGTATTCTTAACCATCTACACTGAAATGTTATATGCTTTAATGGCCAGATGATGAAATGTTGAACTCTGTAATCTCCCATATATATAAGATGGAATTCAGGAAAAATGAAATTGGAATCTAGTCCTCAATGGCCACTTCCTTTGCAAGGGGAGTGCAGACAGCATAGTTAACACCACAAGTACTTTTTTGTTTCTGCCTGCCATCATTTTATTTTAGGTTGGTCAGCACTTCTTTTCATTATTTGGACAAATGTCATGTAACTAAGATTGTGTCTCTTGCAGTGGGCCACTGAAGGGCAGATCGTTTGTTGTGCTGCCAACTTTAAGGGAACTAAACGTTGATGACCACAGCTGTCCCCTAGAACAATATGCCTGTTGCAAATGTGTTATGAAGGTTTTCTGGATTTTGGTCACCTCTATTGCAAATGTGAACTAATCTGTTGAACACAAGAGAACGACCCATCATAGTCCTTGCTCCTTTCATCAGGGAAGAAGGAAGTGTAATATGAATACAATTTTCCTAAAATGCAATTGAACGGAATAGGATATTTTGTCACATCTTTCCTCTATTCATTCTGATTTTCCCATCCTTTCACAAAGTTCAGAGCAGAAAGAACAAAGCTCATATCACCGGTAATATGTCAGCCCTAAAATACCTGGTTAGAGGTCCTTCAGCATATGCTACCTCCTAAAATGCATTTGCACTGGCCATTCAGTGTTTCTGATCCTGCCAGTATGCTCATTTACATGTCAGAGTTTATCCTCCTCCTAAGTTCACAAGACTTACCACATTCTCCAAGAGGAAACATCAGAGGTATTATGTATGAATAAGACACCTACCACTAACAATACCCATGTTGTAAAACAGAACAGGTTCTTAATTTGGAACTTTTGAAAACAATCAGTTAACCTGTTGTCTATAAAAATAAAAACCACAGGTGAATCAGAAAGAATTCACTTCTGAGGAAGTTGTTTATATTTTGAAGAAAGCATGGAATTAAAAATGTTGTGACGCTGAAGTGCCTCAGAACCTCATCTTTCTGAGTCACTGGTGGTTTTAATTTTTGTTGGTTTGTTTAACACCACTGTTTGGGAACTTGTTACAGGTTTTGTGGTTCCTAACCTGCTGTCTAGATGACTTAATATCAAACTGTTTTAAAGCAAGTCTTACGTATTCTGGTGTCAATGTGTACACTTTTGTCACCTTAGCGTGCTTTGATGCAGTGAATGTCAAGACTGTGACTTGGGAAAATGCAGTCTTCCCTCTATGAAGAGCCCTTCCCCCTCCTTGGGTCCTGAGTTTTATTGGTGATATGATCAGCCATACGTTTTCTAAGCTGGGAGGCTAGCCAAACATGAAATTCTTTCCTTGTAGCATTCACTACCGCTACCTAATTAAGTTTCACGCTATTTGGTGGAACCCTCAATTTATTTGGGGGTCAGCATTAGTAGCTCAGGAAGTAACACTGCTTGCCTTTGGTGCAGAAGGATCAAAAGGCAGTGGGTTCTATTCCCATTCCAAATGAATGAATGAATTTTCAAATTGCTGACAGTGCAGCATTAAATCTACTTGAGTTGCTGGCACCTCAGGTGGGTGTAAAAGTTTCCATAGCACCTAGCAAAAAGAGTAGATGAAGTTTTCGGATGCCTTGGCAAAATTTCCTGTCATAATAGTTTGACAAATATCACCTTGGGTCTCCCATGAAAACAGGCCACTAGCTAGACTAACCCAGTCAACAAGGGATAAATAAATAAAAACAAATAAATAAGTGTTCCACAAGAACACGCTGGCTCTTAGTACAAAACTTCATTTCCACCAGGAAGTTGTTTCTGAGCTGTGACTTTATTCATACCGCTGTGCTCTTTCTTTCTAGAGGAGGAATCTTACGGAAAATGTATCCCTCATGCTGCTGATGCTCACCATTTTCTTTTACCTTTGCAGAGGGAATGATTTAAGACAAACCACTACTAAGGATTATGCTACGGGGTATGTAAGGGGGTATGTTGCTTAGGGATTCATTCACTTGTTGTCACTCTGTCCATGTGCATTCATTGTAGGAAGAAACTTAGAATCTCCATCCTCCATTACACTATCTATTATCATTAGTTGCACAGCATTTCCACAGCAATCTGGGATGCTAGCAAGTCATGACAAACTAAACTTCTGGTTGCAAAATCTAGGGAAAGGGGAGAAAAACATACTTTTCAGCTAATTTTTGATGAGAAGCACTGCTATTAATCTTTTAGGTTTCTGCAACAAGATACAAACATTAAAATATGCTATGCAAACAATATAATGCCCGACAGGGTGTGTGTTAATGTGTAATTAACACCTACCCAGGGGTGTTATGAAGCCCAACACCACAGGCGGAGGGCCTCTACACCCCTGGAAGGCATTAATTACACATGAGCATACCTTGGAGAGCATTACTGCACTTACAGAATGGGCTTTCTGTAAAATTGTTGTGCTTTACTTATTTATTTTTTTAAGTGCTACATATATTTTTTTTATATATTTTTATGTAAAATAGTTGCTCTGCCTAATATTTCAAACTTGCTGTAATGTATATTAATGGTGTTGGAGGAAGCATTTTACCTCCAAAATATAACACGTTAAAAATGTCCAGGTATTTACTTTTATTTTTTGGTTCCTTTCTCCTAAAACGTTTGGTTTGTTGCCATTTATTAGAGACTGATGTCTCTAAATGATGACATAAATCTGAGTTTCAGACTTTCTTTTCATTTAGAAAATTAATTTTAACATAAATCCTGTTATTTTATGCAATCTTTACAAGAACAATAATTAAAATCTTTCCTATTTTAGAGACTTTGTTCTCCTTTTATTTTTTTTATCCAAATTTCTTTAGCTGAAAGGTCGAGAGGTATATAGACCTTTTTACTAGTCTATTGCCAGTGGCTGATCTCGCTAATGCAGGCACACATACACACACTTCTGCTTCAGAAAATGCAAACTGACCATACCCTCCCAACCGGACAGAATTACTAATTTTTTGCCAGGCTTTGGGCTCAAATAATGGGGTGTCACAATTCCCAAGTGGCACCCCATCATTACTGAATTTTTCCAGCTTTTTGTTTTAAAAAGTTTTTTTTTTTTCTCGTGGTTTTGAGCTGACATCATCACGTGCACGATGATGTCAGCTCTGTCAGCCTGTTGGAATTGAGCTCAAGGACTCATGTGCATGCATTTCTGACTATCTTCAAGCGGGAAGGATATTTTGAATGGCTAGCTGCTTTTGCAAGCGGGAAGGAAATGACTGCTGCTACAGGCTGCTTTCACTGCTGCTGCTAATGGATCTGCGAGTGGGAAGGAAATGTTTAGGAATAGGATCTGCGAGTGCAAGCAGGGAAGGAAAAGTACAGTTGTGTACCTACCACAAATGTAGATGTTCAAGTGTATTCACTGTTGCAGTCATTACACTTGGGTTATCCTGCTGGCAGGCTACCCACAGTCGGCCTGAATTCCAAAGTCCTGGTCCGGCGTCGGTTGCTGTCACCTCTTCCCTGACGTCAGTGTGCCAGGGATATAAAAGATGCAGCCGATGCCATTTTCTTCAGTTTTTCTTGCCCCAGATGTCAGATGCCCCCAAAAGGGTAGGCTAAAAAAATTCTGATCACAAAAAAGTATGCACATAACCTTCATCTACAAGCAAATACACCACATAGGTTGTATAGTAAAGAGAAGTACAAATAAGTCCCAGCAATGAAAGGGGGATGGTGGGAGGGTAACCTAGACTGCAACAGTGAATACACTCGAACATCTACATTTATGGTAGGTACACAACTGTACTATGTTCATCGTGTTTCACTGTTGCAGTCATTACACTTGGGTTGAATCCCAAAGCTGAGGTTGGGTGGCTAGGCCTAAATAGAATTAGGAGTGGCTATGAGGCCCTGCAGAACTGCAGTGGCAAAGCCTGCTCTGGATTTAGAAGAAAGAGGTAAGTGGTAGTGCTTTGTAAAAGTGTGCACTGAAGTCCAGGTTGCAGCCTCCAAAATGTCCTTGGTTGGTACTCCTCTGAGGAAGGCTGCTGAAGTGGCTGCTGCTCTGGTAGAATGTGGCCTAATGCCCTTAGGCACTGATTTGCCATGTTGTGAATAGCAGAAACGAATGCAGTGGCCTATCCATTCTGAAATAGTCTGCTTTGAAATAGCTTTTCCTTGTGATCCTGCAGCATATGCCACTAAGAGTTGCTCAGTCTTTCTGAAAGCTTTAGTTTTGTCCAAGTAAAGGCGTAGCTGTCTGTGTATGTCTAATGAATGCAGAAGTCTCTCCCCCTTATTCTGCGGGTTTGGATAAAAGGTAGGCAAATGTATGGTTTGGTTAAGAGCCACACTGGACACTACTTTAGGCATAAATGTTGGGTTTGTCCTTAGAGAAACCCTGTCCGGATGGAAAATAATAAAAGGTTCCACAGCCATTAGTGCCTGTAACTCTGAGACTCTTCTTGCTGAAATAATTGCTAGGAGAAGAGCTGTTTTCCATGATAAGTATTTTATCTCAGCTGTATTGGCTGGCTGAAAAGGAGGCAGTGTGAGTTTTTCCAAGACAAAATTAAGGTTCCATGCAGGTATTGGTGCTCTCCTTGGAGGTCTTATGTTTTTGGCCCCTCTGAGATACTGCCCTACCAGTGGATGAGAAAAGATAGGTGGGTACGTATTGTAGTGAGCTGAAATGGCACAGGCATGGATCTTAATTGATGAGAAGGATAGGCCTTTGTCCAGCATCTCATTTAGGTAATGTAAAATCTGAGGAATGTTTGGTAGAAGCATGTCAATTCCCTGTGCCTGGTTCTAAGCACAGAATCTCTTCCATTTTTCTGCATAAGATTTTCTGGTGCTGGGCCTCCTGGCCTCCAAAATAACATCCATAACTGCTTTAGAGAGGGGTGTGTTTTGAAAGTTTACATTATCTGCCATGCAGCCAGATCTAGGGTTCTGAGTTGGCTGTGTAGGATCTGATTGTTTTGTTGGGTCAGTAAATGAGGAATTTGAGGCAATGTCCAGGCTGGGCCTTGAGACAAGCTCTTTAGGATTGGGTACCAGTGTTGGCATAGCCAATCCGGGGCAATCAGTATAATTTGTGGCTTCTCTTGTCTGACCTTTAGGAGTACCTTGGGGAGGAGAGGCAGATGAGGGAAGGCATATATTGTAAGGGTTTTCCAGCTGAATGAAAGGGTGTCCACTTTCCATGCCTGTTTGTGAGACGTCTGAGTGCAGAATATCTGTAGCTGGCAGTTGTGAGGGGAGGTGAATAGATCTATGTCTGGGCATCCCCATTTCCCTGTTATCATGTTGAAGATTTGTGGATGTAGTTTCCACTCGTGAGGATCCATGAGGTTTCTGCTTAGTTCGTCTACAAAAGTATTTTTCTTTCCTGGCAGGAATTGTGCTTGCAGGTGTACTTGATAAGTCAATGCTGTGTTCCACAAAGTCATGGTTTGTCTGCAGAGGGGGTAGGAATGTGCGCCTCCTTGCTTGTTTATGTACCACATGACTGTAGTATTGTCCGTCTTTATCAGTAGTTGTCCTGGATGAAGTAAATCCTTGAAGGCTGTCAGGGCCTTCTGTACAGCTAGCATCTCTTTTTGATTGATATGAAGATGCATTTGGCTTGTGGGCCATGTGCCCTGAATACATTTTCCTGCCATGTGTGCCCCCCAGGCATAATCTGATGCATCTGTTGTTAGTGCCTGCCTGGCTGTGGGTAAAGTGAATGGCTGTCCCTTGTTGTGGTGACAGGCCTGTTCCCACCATCGAAACCCCTGTTGCAGGCAGGGAATGAAAGTAATTAATGTTTCCAGGCTGTAGCAATGTTGAGTCCAAACATTTTTTAGATACCATGGTAGTTTCCTCATATGCAGTCTTGCATATGGAATTAGTAGAATGCAGGATGCCATGTAGCCCAGAGCCTGCAGAATTTTTCTTGCAGATAACTGGGTCTTTGTTGCCATGTTTTTGAAGTAAGAAGTCAGTTGCCTTTGTTTGTCTGGCGTGAGATAAGCCATCTGGGCAGTTGTATTTAAGCTTGCACCCAGGAATATTATCTCTTGAGAGGGTACTAGTTTTGATTTCTTTTTGTTTACTGTGTACCCTAGGCAAATTAATAATCTTTTTACGAACGCCAGATGCTTTAGTAGAATGTTTTTGGTCTCTGCTTGAATAAGGCAGTTGTCCAAGTAGGGATGTATTTGAATTCCTCTTTGTCTGCAAAAAGCAATTACTGGTGCCAGGCATTTTGTGAAGACCCTGGGCGCAGTAGATAAGCCAAAGGGCAGTGCAGAGAATTGGTAGTGCATTGTGCCAGCTACGAATCTGAGGTATCTTCTGCAAGATTGTCTGATTGGTACATGCAGGTATGCCTCTTTGAGGTCCAAAGTTACAAGCCAAGCCTTCGTGCCCAACATGGGCAGAAGTTGCTGCAGAGTCAACATTTTGAATTTTGGAATGTCCAGAAAAGTATTTAGAATAGACAGGTCCAGAATTGGTCTCCAGGCTTTGTCCTTTCTTGGCACTAAGAAAAGTCTTGAGTAAAATCCTTGTCCCTGCTCTTGTTGTGGCACTGGCTGAATAGCCCTCATGTCCATGAGAGACGAAATTTGTTTTTGTGCCTCTGCCCACTGATTGTGTGGCAGGTCTGGCATACCTTTTGCCTTTAGAAGGGTGTGAAAGTGGAACCTATAGCCCTGAGAGACTATATTTAAGACCCATTTGCCCTGGGTGATCCTGTGCCAGTTTTGTGAAAAAAGTGCTAGCTTTCCCCTAAGGGTGCTGCCAAAAGGTAAGTGCTTGGCATTGGCAGAGGGAAGTCATTGGGACTGTTTCCTATAGGGCTGTGATTTGTCTTCTCTGCTTTTGGAGGTAGAATCACCCCATTGTTTGGGCCTGTATGAGCCCTGGGTCTGTTGCCTGCCTCTAGGACATCTGAATCTGCCTCTTTGTGGCCTGTCTGATGCTGGAAAGGACCAATTCTTAGAAGGCCAGTTCCTGCTAAATCTGGGTGGTTGTACCTGTAAGAAATCCTTTACTGTCTGCATAGATTTAGCTTTATCCTCCATTTTCTTCAACACCTCTTCTGCTTTAACACCAAACAAGGTATCATGCTGTAATGGAGCATCCAATAATTTTGCCTTAACATGATCAGGCAGATTCTGTTCCTTTAACCAAGCATGCCTTCTAATAACAGAACCTGTAACAGCGGCCTTGCACGAGGCCTCCAGTGAATCATAACCACATTGCAAAGTATGTTTTCCCACTTGTTCAGTTGCATGCAATAAATCCTGCAAATCCTTGTTCTCAGAACTTTCAGAATTTGTCTACATTTTTTGTTTTAACAAAGACATTAAGTATTGCTGATATTTGAGGATATGAAACTGACAATTTAAAGCCCTTACAGCCAAGGTAGCAGAAGTGTAGACTTTTTCCCCCATCTGTCCAGAGCCCTAGAATCTCTATCTGAGGAGACAGGGTTTTTAGCAGTAGCAGCCTTCACCCCTTTGGGACCCTGTGAGATAGTTTCTGGGTCTGCAGCAGGGTTTTTATATAGCAATTTATGGGAATCTGGGACCCTGTAGTATCTGTCCGGCTTAACAGGTGCAGGAGGTAACGAGTCTGGAGACAGGCCGGACTCTGAAAATACATCATCTACTATGTCTAGAACAGGAGGAATTGCAAGAGGTCTGTGCTGAGGTAGTAAAAGAAAATCTCTAAGCCTTTTCTTAGAATCTGAATAATCTTGGCTCTCCCAGTGGAAACGCTCTCTCATGGTATGTAGGGTTTCCCTAAATGAGTAGTCCCCAGGAGGAGAGGCTGAAGGAATAGAATCTTCAGCATCAGAATCCTCACAGGGAGGAATAGAATATCCCTGTTCTGAAGAGGAATCAGAGAAAATGGAAACCTGATCAGAGGAATCATATTCAGTATCTTGCCTAGGCATCTTATCAGGAGGGGGATGGAAACCCCTGATCAAAGTAATTAGGTCTTCGGCCATTTTGAGCATCTGTTTCTTAGGCATAGAAGCCTGTCCTGGAGAATGCTGTACTTGTTTCCTTGTCTTTAAAACTGTTTTAGACTTTGTCTTGGATGCTGAAGTAGGCTTGATATAAAGTTGTGTAGTTCTGAAGACACCCTCAGAAGCCGATGCCTGCTCAGTGGCTCCAGACCCATCTGAGGGATTAGTTTCCGAAGGGCCAATACCTTGAGTATTCACAGGCCTAGTTGTCTCCACGTGGGAGTCAGAAGCGGCCTGTGGCTATGAGGTAGTGGGAGTCAGGGGCTGCGAAAGCACCTCACTGAGCACCGGCGAACCGGCGACTGGCCTAGAAGAGGCTTTGTCGTCAGTTTTGGACCTTGGATGCCTGTCCTTTTCTTTATCCTTGCACTTTTTATGAATTCCGGTCATCGGTTGTTCCGATGGCATTATATAGTTAAACCTTCGGCCAAAGTAATGAAAAGCAAAATCATACCGACACTTTATTGTGCGTCGGTTAAATCTAGCACAAAACTGACAACTAACAACGTCGTGGTCAGGGCCTAGGCAAGGAATACAGTAAAAATGAAAATCCTTATGAGGGATTTGCTTCCCACAAGAAATACAATTGTTAACTTTTCTGACATCGGTCTGGAGCAAGAAAAAAGTTTCCCCAACAGGGTACTTAGCTTTATTGAAGACTTAGGATTTGAAATTCAATTTTGAAAATCTCAGGAGTCGGCCGACTGGCACTTGTAAACTGCTTTTGCTTCGGGCACTGTGTGGCAAGAAAGACTGAAGAAAACGGTGTCGGCTGCATCTTTTATACCCCAGGTGCACTGATGTCAGGGAAGAGGCGACAGCAATTGACACCAGACCAGGACTTTGGAATTCAGGTCGACTGCGGGTAGCCTGCAGCAGGATAACCCAAGTGTAATGACTGCAACAGTGAAACACGATGAATATTGGCTGCAGCTGCTGGCTGCTTTCACTGCTGCTGCTAATGGATCTGTGAGTGGAATGTGAAGGACATGCTTGTATTATTTATTTCAGGTAAACGCTGCTTTGGTAGGGGGGGGTGTGTGTGTGTGCATTCTCAGCAAGAAGCTCACAGTTTTCATTGTTTGTCTCTTAATATTTAGCCACAATAGTTCAGTAACTTGCAATTTGTTTTTGCTTAAACTGTGCTGTGGCATTTAATCCACTGTATACATATCTGATCTTAACAGCATAAGAAACTCTTGCACCCACTATACCCCCCCCCCCCCACACACACACACACACACACACACACACACACATAGCTTTTATTATTATTATTATTATGGACTACATTAGCACAACAAATAAATATAGGTCCCTTGTTTGTTATGTTCAAAGCCTTCTAACAGTGATGGGAATTAGGGAAAGTGAATGACTTATGCCAACTATTTATAAGTTTCAAAAAAGAGACGATTTATCCTTTTCATCCTCCATCTCCTCTTTATCACTTATTTTTGTATGTGCAAAGCGTCTTTTTCGCTTATTTACTGATGTATGCATGTGCTTCTTACTGTGGATGTGGCTACAAAATTATGAACAGTTGGCAGTGAAATGCATCACATTTTATTCTAGCAACTTTCCAAAATTATACAAGCAATGTTTAAAATGTGTCCCTGGTTTTTGGCATTTTGCCCCCCCCCCCCTAAAAAAAAGAAACTGAAATTGAAAATAAGTGCGAGAAGCTTTACATATATACACACACACACACATATATATATATATATATATATATATATATACACACACATACACACACACACATTTATATATATGCATATATATATATATATATATATATATATATATATATATATATATATATATATATATAAAATACATGTATATATAATATACATATATTTCTGAAAAAGCCGCTAAAGCCATGACTCTTGAGAAACGCTCTATTTATTTAAACGCTGAATAAAACATGTTTTTCGTCTAACCCAAATGTTTAAACTTCAACAGATAACAAGCAAGCAAAACAGTCAGTTGATTTTCAAAAACAATACATAAATACCCCGCCAAATGCTGTTAATGACATTAATCATTCTTAAAGGGATAAGCTTCTAAAACCTCTAAAAACCATTATGCATTAATATAAGAAATCTAACTTGCTCTAAACGAGGTTGACATTTAACAACAACCGTATTTCAGTGAAAATATAAACACAAAACCATAATTGAACTAATAACTACACTTCAAATGACATAAAACCCACAAAAATAATAAAACCTTCCTATTAAATATTTAAAATATTTAAAATATTTAAAAATAAAATCATAAAATCAGTTACATGTGGATAAATGACAAATACAAATATGAAATACCAAAACCATGAATTTCAACTCCCTAAACAAGCTCCCATGCGATCTCACAGCTATCAGTAATTATCTAACATATTTAAACAACAAAGGCATGACAAATAAAATTATCTATCCAGGCTTTTAAGTTTCAATAAGCACATTAAGGAACATTTCCCATTCAGCCCTGGATATGTATATGCATTAAGCTTTATTTGCCATAAAAGCTCCATTTTCTCTAATAACAGGCCAAATGGGCTTTCACTGTTTATAATTTTTCATCTTTTTATGTGACAAAACAACTAGTGGACACTCTATCAAAAGGTTTAACATTTGTACCCACAAGTCAACTGAATATTGCACAAACAATTTGTGATTTAAAACTCTTCGTGAGAAAATTGAACCTTAAACAACATTTAGGTGGACAATCCATGAATATGAACCAACTGAGAGTCACCAGTTGTTTAAATCCACCACTGCATAACACATTGTACACATTTGAAAAAATTTGCAAATTAGATCTTAGAAAATTATGTGAGAAAAAATTTGATCACAAACATAATTTGAGTAAGGATAAAAAGGACAATATAGAATTGTTGTTGGCAGCCAATGTGAGGGTGATGAACCCAGACAAAGGAAGGGGGCTTGTAGTTATGGACACACCAGATTATGTCAGGAAGATTAAAGAAATTTTAACATCTGATACATATGATACCTCATCAGTTAATGAATATGACAAGTCTATTCAATTCATTAAAAGTTTTTTAAATTAATTGTTTATAGAAGCAAGAATAGACTTGCACACTTTTAATTACTTGATGGTGGAGTCACCAAGAGTACCCTGCATGTTCGGTGTGCCTACAATTCATAAGAATATCAATGACCCCCCCCCCCCTTTAGACCAATAGTGGATGGTAGGAGATCATCCACTTATGCTTGCACCAAATATGTAGAGGCAATAATGAAAAAATATGTAGCAACGGAACAGTGGATTGTCAAAGATTCCTGGGCATTCCTAGAGAAAATCAACAGCCTTAAATTTCAACAGGAAAATAATTTCTTAACAGAAGATGTTAAGGAGTTATACACTAGCATACCCCACCAGCAAGGTATAGAGTGGGCAATAGCAAGGATAATGCAAAAAGGTGCCCCAGAGGATGAAGTCTCTTTGGTACAAGAGCTTTTGGATGTGATCCTGTCATAAAACTTCATACTATTTTATAATCAGTTTTTTATCCAAAAAAAGGAGTAGCAATGGGATCTCCATGTGGGTCTAGTTATGCCAATTTGGTGATGTCATTTTGGGAAAATGCATTTGTGTTCGGGAATGATTCCCTTAAAAACATCATAAAATTCTATGTGAGATTTATAGATGACATCTTCATGATTATTGAAGGTGATGAGCACGTTACAGTGAAAGTAATCAATACATTAAGTAATTACACAGAATTTTTACAACTAACCCACACATTTAATACAAAATCAATTTCGTTTTTGGATGTAACACTGAGTAAAAATGTACAACAGAAAGAGTATGAAGCAAAAATATTCAGGAAACCTGCATATTCCAATAAATTCCTACATTATTCAAGTGCACATCCAGCACACCAAAAAAAGTTAGTAGTTAAGGGCCAGCTGGTTAGAGCCGCGCAAATGATTACATCAGAAGAGAACTTTAAGGAAGAATGCTCGAATTTAAAACAAATGTTCCTGAATAGAGCATACCCCATCACTTTATTAGAAGCATTAATAGAAGAGGTAATGCTCAAAAGAATTACTGGGCATTTTAAACCCATTTTAAAGCAGCAAATTTTTGTTTCTAACAACCAATCCGCTTTACAGTTCAGTAAAGGAATGCAAGAGTTGACTCAACAATTGAACAATTCAGATTTTAATTTAGCTTGCATTTTGAGATTTTCCCTGGATTTTTATAGTATAAGAGAAATCATAATGAAAAATTGGGCTATATTGAATGACGACAATACTTTAATTTCCAAACTAGGAACGTCACCTAAAATAGTTTGGAAAAGAGGATTGAGTTTCAAAGAGTTGCTCCAAAAAAAACACAGGACAACCCTTTGCTATTTAGCAAAGGTATGATGCAATGTAATAATTGTTCTTATTGCCATTTTATGGCTTTAGGAGACAAAATTGAGATCAATGGGGTTAGGTTATATACCAAAGGCAAACTCAATTGCAACTCGAGAGGAGTTGTATATTTAGTGGTTTGCCAAGGGTGCCCATCTTTTTACATAGGGAAGACAGAGCGTAGATTAAGAGATAGGCTATATGAGCACCTTAGATGCATTAATTTGCAGAAAGAAGAAAATGCCCTTGCAAAACATGTTATGACTTATCCTAAACATAGATTTTACTTTAAAGTGATTGATCAAGTTAGACAGGATGTGAGGGGGGGGCCGTTTGGCCTGTTATTAGAGAAAATGGAGTTTTTATGGCAAATAAAGCTTAATGCATATACATATCCAGGACTGAATGAGAAATGTTCCTTAATGTGCTTATTGAAACTTAAAAGCCTGGATAGATAATTTTATTTATCATGCCTTTGTTGTTTAAATATGCTAGATAATTACTGATAACTGTGAGATCAAGCATGTGAGCTTGTTTAGGGAGTTGAAATTCATGGTTTTGGTATTTCATATTTGTATCTGTCATTTATCCACATGTAACTGATTTATGATTTTATTTTTAAATATTTTAAATATTTAATAGGAAGGTTTTATTATTATTTTTGTGGGTTTTATGTCATTTGAAGTGTAGTTATTAGTTCAATTATGGTTTTGTGTTTATATTTTCACTGAAATACGGTTGTTGTTAAATGTCAACCTCGTTTAGAGCAAGTTAGATTTCTTATATTAATGCATAATGGTTTTTAGAGATTTTAGAAGCTTATCCCTTTAAGAATGATTAATGTCATTAACAGCATTTGGCGGGGTATTTATATATTGTTTTTGAAAATCAACTGACAATGTTTTGCTTGCTTGTTATCTGATGATGTTTAACTATTTGGGTTAGACGAAAAATGTGTTTTATTCAGCGTTTAAATAAATAGAGTGTTTCTCAAGAGTCACGGCTTCAGCGTTTTTTTCAGAAGGTTGTGTTTATCTCTGTTCGTAGCAGTTTTAATATACACACACACACACACACACACACACACACACACACACACACACACACACACACACACACACACACGAGTCCACTATGTAATTTCGAAATACTAAAATCCCAAATTTCAGTGTTTTGAAATTACATAGCCGAAAACTCAAAGTTCCGAAACCGGCACAAGCGCGAAATTCAAAATCCCAAAGCACGGAGATGTTGAATTTCCGCTTCCGCTGGTGCGTTGTGTGGATGCATGGGTTGAATTTAGGTAGTCTGTGTGTGTAAGTGTGTTGGTTAGGGGCTTTAGTGTGCGTGTGTGTTGTGACTGTGATGTGTGCGTGTTTTGTGTGTGTGTGAGGGACTGTAAGATTTGTGTGTGAATTTCGTTTGTGTTTCTGTTTGTGCGATCTCGGAGTTAGAATATATAAGTAGGGGGTGTGGGGGGTGCATGAGGGCTTGGCCCCTGCTTATCTATAGTGTAGATGCATTTATTTGATTGTGCGGGTGAGTTTTGCATTTGTTTATTTGTGTAGTGTATATGTAGCGTAGTTCTGGGATTTTGAATTTCGTGGTTGTGCATTTTCGGAATTGTGAGTTGTGCTTGGGTTTTCGGCTATGTAATTTCGAAATACTGAAATTCAGGATTTCAGTATTCCAAGATTACATAGTGGACCTATATATATATATATATATATATATATATATATATATATATATACACACACACACACACACACACACACACACACACACATTTTCTCTCGCTCTCTCTTTATATATATATATATATATATATATATATATATATATAGTGTGTATGTGTGTGTGTAGATGTAGACTTTTATGATGGAAATGTTCCGAATTGGGCAGTTTTGTCATTATTAGTTCATGCATTTTGTTTCATTGCCTACTGGAAAAATAATAAATTTAAAATGCGCTGTAAGTCTACTAACAGGTGTACTGTATTATACAAGGAATATAATTTAATAAAGTCAGGAAGGTTTATCAAAGAACACATGTATGTTTCTTGTTTTGTGTGCAAGGGGCCTATGATTTGAAAACAGCCCAAAGGTAATTTCTATCCACCACTGTCCAGATGCATTTTCTTTGGATGTGGTGTGGGTTTCAATGCTGTTTCTATGAATGTGAGTTTCAAGGGCAGAGAAGTTTTAATGCCAAGTCTATTTTCATTGTGAGACAGTATTGCTTTGTTTAGTAGATGTCTATTAGTGTTTCTGCACTGTGCTTTAAAATGTAAAAATAAAATCCAAATAATCATTGTAGAAGTAAAGCAGTATGCACACATTAGTGTTTATGGTAAATTGGGCAAAATAGCCAGATAATGGGACATTGGAAAGGCTGCAGGGGTACACTGGTGCCATACTTTGGTGGTCTGTTCATTTTCCATTTGAAAGTTGGTATCCCATGATTCCATTTGAGTGGTTGGAGTTACATAATTATGTATGCAGCTTTTATGTTAATCAGCGTACAGATTTGTATCTATTTTTCATGGGCTTTGTCCAGATTTTTGATGTTTCCAGGTTGAGAAGTATGAAACTGACACAAATCCTAATGTCGAAGTAATGTAATTTTATAACAGGATCATGTAAAAATATATTGTTATTTTGAGGATTTCCCCCTGTTTATTTTATGCTTACCCAGGTATGCTGAGGTAAGAGGTCAAGAGGTATGCCAAACTTTTTGCTGCTGCTGCCAGGGATCTCACACACACACAAACGCGCACACTCACAGAGTTTCTTCTGCTTTCATACATGCATACACTCTCACTCACAGACATACACACACACTTATTTTAAATTTTTCTTTTTTACTTTACACTTGTTAAACAGCAAAAGTGTAAAATAATGGGTCGATCAATCTCACTGTTCTCTCTCTCACACCCATACACAGTCTATTCTGCTTTAACAAACATACATATACACACACAGTCTCTTCTGCTTTCATGCACACATTCACTCACACATGCAGACAGAAAAAAACACACTCATTCACATACATGCGCACATACATTTTCTTTTTAATTTTTTTTACATTTGCTAAACAGCAAAAGCACTGCTTAGCAAGTGTAAAATAAAGACTCGATCGATCTTGCTTTCACTCACGTGCATACACTTGCACACAAACACATACATACTTTTATTTGTTTTTTTTTTACATTTTACAGTCACTAAACAGAAGCAATGCTTAGTGAATGTGAAATAATAAAAGCCTGTGATTATGAGAGGCATTGGCAGCTAGGAGAAGTAGGGCAGTGGATGTGTAACATATGCCAGGATAGCTAGCTAGAGTTTTGTAAAGAATTATATGTCATTTGTATATCAAACTGATTTGTACAGATGCTTGCATTACAAATGTACCATAAGTGGGTCCTGCTGGACAGAAAAGAACTACATCTGTATGTCAGACTATATGATAACTGTTGAAATAAATGTATTGTAACAGAGGATACTGGAAGAGAAGATGTTAATCTCAGTCTAGATAACATTGAAATAGTCTGAAATTAAATTACTTGGTTTAGGCCATAAAGGTTACATCTTGAAGTTCTGACTGCAGCCAGAGATGAAATGTCTGTGAAAACCAGGAATAGGAATGTATTGTCCTTAGGGGTGAACTAATTGCAGACCCTGGAAGGGTGGAAGTTTAGAAATGGTTTTATAGCTTCCAGATGCTATAACACATCGCAGCAAAGCTCTGTGTGTATGGTAACACATATATGATAAATTCTGGTTCTGTTTCTAGCAAAGGGGGTAGTGCTGGAACCAGAGTCAGCTGATTAGATGTATGTGATGGCATTCTGTAATTCAGCACTGAAATTATGTTTTAATATTAGATTATGAGACAGAAGTCTCAGAGCAGTCTGTTTTTGAAACCTGACCAAGAAGGAAGACCACTCGCCCACATCACCTTGCCTTGCTTTAGTAAGTAACCAAAGAATAGTAATTCTTTAGATCAGTTAGGAAAATATAGTAAGAATAGTTAAGTACTGCTTTTCTGTATCTGTGTGAATCTATGCATCAGTGTTATTGTTAAAATTTCCTATAACTGAAACTCTGGTGTTTATTGTAAATAGATATTTAGTATTTTCATGTTCTTTTATTAATTATTATTGAATATATTTTAACCTTTCATTGTGGCTAGTCTTTTAGACGATATTTTAACTTTGAGAGTACTTATATTTATTTGGTGACACTGTGGCTCCTTCTGAAAGCCTTGCTGCATTGGTCAAACACTCCCACGCATATTATTATTCATTTTACTCAGTATAACTGGGTACCCTTGTAAGAGCCTTACAGCAGCTGGCTTTGGAGTATTCTGGTGGCAGTACCTACCTTATAGTCTGGGCAGAGAGGGCACAACTAGTAGATTTGTACCAGCCTTTCCCAAGTGTGTGTGTGTGTGTGTGTGTGTGTGTGTGAAAGTGTGAAAATCAAATCTCAAAGTGTATCTGTGTCAGCTACTTGGAGTAGGGACACAGAGCACTGGTTTCAAAGAGATGTGGTGGAGGATTTGGCTTGGACCACTTGGCTGAGGACTCAACTCTACAGCTGTGTCAGTGAAGAGTGTTATTGGGGGCCTGGAGAGAAACCCAGCCCCTGGACTGAGTATGTTCCATGTGTGCTCTTAAGGGAAATTGTGCTTGGTACAGAAAGCTGCATCTTAAAATACTGTATGTATCTATTTTTACTTCAAGTGAACGTCTCTCTCCAGTGTCTGTGGTAATGATTCAGGCTCCTTGATTACTGGCCCAGAAGAGGGACGTCACACAGACATTATTTTTTTTCTGTCTGAGCTTCACAGCAGGTTGATATGCTTGGTAGAAAGCAGGGGACTCACTGTTCAGTGGGCATTACTTGTGTATTAATATCCTGCTTGAGAATGTATGTTCTCCAGTCAGGATGCAATCTATGGATCATCCATTCTCTAATAATAATGTTCTGAAACTTGTTAGTAAAACGCATGATTAATACACAATAATTGTTTATACTGTCCATTCTTAGATCTATTAACAATAATAAACAATGTTACAATAATCTATAGTGACCAATTTGCAGCAAAAGTTCCCCTCTTAATCTGAAACATAAATGTCACAGACCATAGTCTGATAAAGTCTGCTACATTAAATGTTTGCACTATTATTTACTTACAAAGATATTTATGTTAAAAGTATAAACGTGCTTTGTTTTTTTTTTTTTTGTTTGTTTTTTTTTATAAGAAGTAATAGCAGAACAGCTGCTCTGGTTTTCCTTCCAAGTACATAAGTTAACTCAAACAGTGGTTAGATCTAATGACTTGTAGTTTATATTTGGGATAGAGTTATATGAAGAAATAGGATCATAGGAAGTTACTAGGCTATTTTCCCTGAGGCCCTTATAAGCCTAGCCAAGAGTTTATCCCATGTTTAGACAAGTTAGCACCGATGCCCCTGTCCAGCAGGGACATAGGTGGAATCCCAGGGATGTATTTTCTCTTTCACATCCAGTTATCCTGCTCAAACCCAGTACTAATACTCCTGACAACTTACCCTCTGAATACCTTCCAATGTCAGCTAAAGCCATTGCATACTCAATTGGTATACTTCTCAACATATCTCTCCAAGAGTGCTATGTTCCTAGCATCTGGAAAAAAAAACATATATTCTTCCTCTTCACAAAGTTGGCAACAGCACTGAGATTTCCAATTTCCACCCTATTGCTATTCTCCTCCTATCTCTAAGATCTTAGAAAAAATATTCACATTCAACTTCTAAACTTTCTACTTCATAACCAAATCCTTTCCCCCACTCAGCATGAGTTCAAGCCAGGCCACAATACAACAACAGCTCTTATATCCTTCATGGACACAGTAAACCGGGCTCGAGATGCAAGTAAAACTGTATCATCACTCTTTCTTGACCTAAGGATTTCAATGCAGTCTCCTACCCTCTGCGTCTTACATAACTCTCTAAACTAGGCATTTCCCACTCATCTCCTAATCTGTTCTCTAATTACCTAACAAATAGACAACAAGCTACTAAATGGCTGCACTTTTTCTCCATTCCTTAACACAGCTACAGGGGTTCCGCAAGTCTCCATACTAGGGCTTCTTCTCTTCAGTATTTTCATCAACAACTTTCACTCTGCCCTTAGTCAAGGTTCTGTAATAGAATATGCAGATGACTCAATCATCATCTACTCTCCCAACTCCATATATAAACCTCAACAAATTACCCAAAATGCCTTTACATCTTCTGAAACTTAGATTACCAACAGCCATCTTAACTTATCCCTAACAAAACCAAACCCATATTATTCACCCCTAATAAAACCACTCCCCTAAACAAGACTGAGTTCACTATATACTCCCAAAACAGAACAATTATTGAGGTTGCATCTCATACAAAACTACAAGGTGTAATCTTAGCTGAAAACCTGACATTTGACCTGCATGTGCAGAATAGTATCAAAAAAATCGTAAAAACTAGGTATCCTCTAGACACACAAACATTTCCTTAGCTGCTCCACAAAAACAAACCCTTGCCACAACTTACCTTCTACAATTCTCTCATATATGGTGTTCCAGTATTTACTAATATTCAGTCCTCCCTGAAATCCAAGCTTGACACCTGTTAAAATAAAATAACCAAGTCCACAATTAATGCCGAATACTCCTCCCATCACTGTCCCTCCTTACACTTACTGAACTGGCTACAACACCCACATTACCTTGCATACTTACAATTAACAGCACACAAAATTATCGACAAACCCTCAGACTGCCAAGCCGTTACTTCTTTATTTACTCTCTACCATCCAAGAAGACCTCTCAGATCTGAGAACCAACTTCTCCTGAAAGTAGAAAAACAAACCTTCCAGTTGATCAGATGCTATACTTATTCTTGGTTGCCAAACAGTGGAATGGCCTCTAATTACCAATAAGGACTACTAGGAATGCTTCTTTCAAAATGTCTCTGCAGCAAAACTTCTCCACTCTATGGCACTGCACATGTGCCAACTCTGCTCCTCTCAAAACCAGATTGCCCAGTTTATCACTAATATTACCTATAATGACTTACTGTCAAGTAAAACTCTTCTACCTACTAGTATGACTACTCAAAGAAATATAATCTATGCTTACTATGTTGTATTTGTATAAATACGTTGTATTTATTGCTACATCTCTATTGACGTTCTCGCAAAACTTATTTTCACAAGTGTTTAGTATACCTACTACATTATTTGAAGTTTATGATATTGACATATTTACCATTGAGTATGCAACTGCGACTCTTGAATTGTGTATTCAGCTATGACTCTTGTATGTATTACATGTACTTGTTAACATGGAGCTTTTATCCCCAGGATAAGAGAGCTACTGAATCCCAGTAAGGAGGGTCCCAAAAGAAATAAACATGGAAAGTGCAATCACCATTTCTTCTAGTTGTAGATAATATAGACATTCCACTGCTGACATATAAAGAACAATTATACAATAATCAGAGAGCAGTGTGGAGGATTACTGTCCTGTTGTAATGAAATGTAGTCAGGGGCAAGAAAACCTCTTTAACATATTGCAAACACAAACTCACTTTGTAATTTACACCTTCATGTGAAGAACACTTAAATAAATTAAATAATAAACAGATATTAAATATGTTATATTAAATAATAAACAAATGATAAGGTCGACTAGTATTATCATGCGGGTACTAAAGTGTAGTCAAAATGAAAACAAATCCCTAACTGTGTAAAGTAAACAGAATCAACGATTGTAAAGTCTCACTTTCATGCAGCGAAAAAGTTAACAATAAAAAGAGGACAAGACAGAACACTACAATCCTAATGGTACTGAAATGTGATTACAGTTAAGAAAATTCCCTATCACTTTAAACAGAATCAGAATTAGTCAAGTCACACTTTCAGGAAATGAACAATTAAAAAAAATAATCAAATGGCAATATACAACAATATTATCCTGTACATACTGAAATCTAGTCAAAGGTAAAAAAAATCCTTCCCTTACTACAAACACAATTAAATAATAAATACATGACAGTTGTTGTTGTGTCTTTCGGCTTTTCCTGGTTAGAGGTTGCCACAGCGGAACTCCGGTCCACTAATGATTGGCAGTAGATTTTTATGTGCCGAGTTGCCGGCCCTGATGCACAACCTTCAACGAAGGTACACCCATTCACGCACGTCTCCAAACAGAAGACACTCTAACTGAGAATCGAACAGGACAATGTCTTACTGTGAGGCGACAACGCTACCGCAGCACCACCACAGCAGTCAATACATGAGAGTGCAGAGCAGTATTAACCAGCAGGTACTGAAATGTAGTCAAAGTTAAGACAAATCCTGAACATTGCAAACAGAATCAAAATTTGTAATTTCAAACTTTCAAGCAGTGATCCAGTAGGAGTAAACCAAAATGTGGTCCCAGTTAACGCAAACTTACATTGCAAATAGAATCAAAGTTCATAAATTCACAGTTCCATGCAATTAAGAACTAAATAGTAAACAGAGCACAAAACAAACAAGTATGTTCCTGGATGTAAAGAAATTTTGTAATGGAAAAGAGACATCCATAAGACTGTATAGAGAATCAAAGTTTGCAAATTCACTCTTTCATTTGATGAACAATTATGTAGTAAATAGTAAATATAAAGCAATACAATGCAGTATTGTCCGAGTACTGAAATCTAGTTAATATAAAAAAAGTAAAAATCTCAACATGCTGCAACTAGAAACAGTCAATGTTTTATCCTTTCATGCAGTGTACTTTTTCAAAATTAATACATGCAGTTCAAACACCTGGATGAACACTGCCTTTATATGGTGAGATAGCCAATTTGGAAGGTGCTTGCTACAGAAGCTAAGCAAAAATATTCAGAACAGGTAGAATGACTCATTCCAACACTTCGGGTGTGGTTTCCCCAAATCTGAGTTTGAATGTACAAAGAAAGAATTAATAAATAAAAAAAAAATCACATCCATGACTATCTTTTCTTGGAAACGGTACCAATAAAGGAGACAGAGACAATAATAATACAACAGTAAAATAAAAGTCCTTGAAGTCATTGGCTCTTTCTTTCTCTATTTCTCAGTACAGCTGCAGGAATTAATCTTCACAAGAAAAGTCCTTAACGTACTGCAAACACAAATACACTTTATAATTCACACCTTCATGACAAGGACAATTAAATAATAAAACAGATGACAAGGTCAACCAGCATTTTCATGCGGGTACTAAACTGCAGTCAGAATTAAAACAAATCCCTAACATAGCAAACATAAACAAAGACTGTAAATTCTCACTTTCATGAACTGTACAAGTAAACAGAGGACAAGACAAAGCACTACATTCATGAAGGCACAGAAATGTGATTACAGTTTAAAAAAATCCCAATCACTGCAAAGAGAATCAGAAATGGAAAGTACAATCACCATGTTTTCTACTGGTGGACAATATATTCAGTCCACTGCACAGACATAAAGAACACAATAACCAGACAGCAGTGCAGATCAGTGCTGTCATGTTGTACTGAAATGTAGTCAGAAGCAGGAAAACTAATTAACATATCACAAACATAAACACACTTTGTAATTCACACTGTCATGTGAAGAACAATTAAATAAACAGATGGCAAGGTCGACCAGTATTATCATGGGGGTACTTAAGTGTAGTCAAAATGAAAACAAATCCCTAACTTTGCAGAAAGAATCAAAGATTGTAAATTCTCACTTCCATGCAGTGAACGAGTAAACAATAAACAGAGGACAAGACAGAATACTACAATCCTGCAGGTAACGAAATGTGAATACAGTAAAGAAAAAGCTCTTGATCTGTAAACAGAATCAAAGTTTGTCAATTGCACCTTCAGGAAATGAAGAATTAAACAATAATTAAAGGGCAATGTTGAATAGTATTATACTGTACATACTGGGATCTACTGAAAGGTAAAAAAAAAATCCTTTACCTACTGCAAGCACAATTACAGTCTATAATTCACACCTTTATGTTGAGGACAATTAAGTGATAAACACATGACAATGCAGAGAGGTATTAACCTGCAGGTACTGAAACATAGTCAAAGTTAAGACAAATCCTTAACGTTGCAAGTAAAATCAAAATTTGTAAATTCAAATTTTCAAGCAGTAAACCATTAAAC
The DNA here is from genome assembly GCF_019279795.1 of Protopterus annectens. Classification (NCBI taxonomy): domain Eukaryota; kingdom Metazoa; phylum Chordata; order Ceratodontiformes; family Protopteridae; genus Protopterus; species Protopterus annectens. The sequence goes on along the minus strand of NC_056751.1, from coordinate 380,093,896 downwards.
AACAGAGGCACCAAAATATGGTCTCAGTTAACACAAATTACCAACATTACAAATAGAATCAAAGTCTGTAAATTCACAGTTTCATGCAATGAACGGTTAAATAGTAAAAAGAGGGCAAGACAAAGCAATATTTTCCTGAATAAACTGAAATTTGGTAACTGATAAGAAAAATCCATAAGACTGCATAGAGAATCAAAGTTCGAAAATTCAGTTTCATTTGATGAACAATTTTGTAGTGAAGAGTAAATATATAGCATTGCAATGCAGTATTATCCATCAGGTACTGAAATCAAGTTACAGTCAATAAAAAGGAAAAACTTCACTGTATTGCAACCAGAATCAGTCACTATTTTATCCTTTCATGCACTGTATTTGTTCAAAATGAATATATGCAATTCAAACAGGTTCATAGGTAGGTACTAGGCTATCTGCCTGAAGGCATTTATAAGCCTAGCCGGAATGTGTTGGCTTTCGCAGTCCCCTTAGATTAGTTCCCCTGTGTCTCTGTCCAGCAGAGCCAAAGAAGTGATCATGGGGTAAACTTTCTGTTTCCCATCCACTTGTCAAGGGTTTCTCTTGAAGAGGGTTAGCAAGGAGCTCTGCCTAATGTAGATTAGAATCTTGTTCCAGAGCATGGGAAGTCTCTGGGACAGGAATCTATCCATCCAGCACATCCTATTTATTGTTGTGGTGAGGTTTAGATCCCTGGAGTGTGTGGCTCGAGGTGATATGGTTTTCTTTAGGTGGAGCATGTCCATCAATTCTGGATTGGACATGGCCTTGTATGTCAGGCAGAGGATCACCTCTGAGTAGGCGGTATGCAACCGAGTCCAGCTGGAGTTTCTTAAGTCGAGCTGCATAGGGCATCTGCTTGAGGCCAGTGATCCTCTTGGTGAGGTACTTCTTGTGCTCTTTCCAGTTGATGTAGGTATCTATATTTGTTTTAATTAATGTTCCCTGGAAATGCACTTGATTAATCACAAATTATGGAATTTGCTATGTCTTACACTCAGGTGTCTTACAAATTTACAAAATGGGCACCAACATTTTCCTAATTTGGCTCCTTCTGGATGGAATTCTGTCCTGGAGAACTTAATATTTTTGCCAACAGCTACAAATCTTTTACGTCACCAGTTCAACTTCTAAAAACGTTACTATGCCATAAAGACACTAACTGCTGGACAAGATGTACTACCAATCACCACAGGTAAAGCCTGCATACTGTTTACAGAAATATGCATTCCTCATTTTCCAAATGAATGGAGAAAGTCTGGAAATGAAATTCTTGAAGGAACTCTGGGATTTAATTTGCAATAGGAGATACTGACATTACTTGTAAAAATATTTAATAAAGAGTGTTTGAAACTGCTAAAATGCTCCCCATTACTCATATGTTTTGCACTCACTTCTTGCATCCTAAATTGCAATTAAGAGAAACACAGAAAATTCTACTACTGTCAGGAGCGGCCTTAGGTCAACTAGTGCCCTAGGCAAAAGGGCTCCATGGTGCCCCCCACCACACCAACTGGTGCCCCCATCTTGGTCTACCTACTCCAAATAAATACTGGAAAAGTGCCCCTACTAGAGTGGTGCCTTAGGTGGCCACCTAGTTGGCTTATGCCTAAGGCCGGCTGTGACTACTGTACAGTAATCCTTTAGAAAAAGCAGTGATGTTTTTTTATAGATAATCTAACAATATAAACTGGGTATCCAGCATAGAACAATAATGCATTTATTTCATCATGGAAAAATAAGAAAATTGCACCATCCCACCAAAAATAAGAAAACCTTAACATGCATGCCAATTCCCTGATAAGCATATTCTAAAACACGTAAATCATAAATAGACAAAAGTACAGAAATGGAATAATGGGACAACAACTCTTCATTGCAACATTCTACATTCCACAATGTACTATAATTCACAATGTTCTCAAGTAAAGTAAAATAGCATGACATTACTACTGCAAAACTCCATACCCCTTGATTAGAGTGAAATTTAGAACAAATCAGACAGGGTAGAGCAAATGTTATATTATAGAAGCAGTACAGCACACAAGCTTCTTCCTGTAGAGTAAGTTTGATTCCCTCTCCCTCTGTTTCTCTACTCTGTAACTCTAAATAAGGCACTTAACCAGGCAGTGCTATGGGGCAAGTAGAAATCAGGCTAGGCTCCTTAATGGTCTCCTAGACTGCATGCCTATCAAATACTTATGAACCCTCTGTACTCTATATATACATGTGTGTATGCGTATGTTAATGTAGAATTAACTTTTTAACAGTTCATAAACTTTCTTTATTGAACAAACATTTATCACAAACCACATTATCAAAATACATATAGCACGACAATAATTTAACCAAATAAAAAAGTCAAATCTATTTACACTAAAATTCCTGTACAATTATCTGACACCATGTTGTTGTTGTTGTGTCTTTCGGCTTTTCCCGGTTAGGGGTCGCCACAGTGGAACTCCGGTCCGCTAATGATTGGCAGTAGATTTTTACGTGCCGAGTTGCCGGCCCTGATGCACAACCTTCAACGAAGGTATGCCCATTCACGCATGTCTCCACACAGAAGACGCTCTAGTTGAGAATCGAACAGGACATCTTACTGTGAAGTGACAATGCTACCACAGCACCGCCATCGCAGTCTAATTACCTGACACCATGTAAATAAGAAAATATACCAGTATTCATGTAACTGTTGGTATATAGGGGCTGTTCTTATTGCACTACACAACTGGCTATAATAACAAAGCTTAAAAAAGCAAGAGAACAGGATGGTGATCATGTGCAAGAAGCGATTATGCTTGGCCTATATCCAGTCTTTGCTCTGGGTCACAATGCTTATCAACCAAGCTTTGGCATCATGGACCTGAGGGATCTTTTCTATTACCAAATAGGCCGCTATCTTTTGTGCCTTTACTGATAGAGATACACTCCTAGAGTATGTTCAAATTATGTGAAAACAGCCAGCTTTATTTACTCTACACCACCAGTGCCTATCATCTCTCTACCCCTTTGCATCACCTGCATTGGGGTAAAATGCCAAAAATGAAGTTTTAGAACATAATACTTAGCATAACTGATGAATCGAACAGTAATCCTTCTTCAAATTCAGTATAATCAACCAATCCAATATCTCAATTTCTTCACACAAGAAATGTGGACAAAGCCAAAAATAAAGGGGGGGGGGGTACAAAGGACCAAAGACAGCAACACATTTTAAATATTGCTTTTATAAACTTAGAAACTGGCTACAATAAACAGTGATGTTTTAGCATGCAATTTCTGAAGGATATGAAAGCTGAAACTCAAAACTCTGACATTTTTACTGACAAATGCTCAATGATTTGTCAGAAAAACAGATTTTATGAGGAACAGACCAAAATATGAAAAGAAAATCTGGACATTTGAGAGTTATGACTATTCCCAGAGTTCTGTTTAAATAATGTTCCCAATGCCAGTGGTCCTTCTCATAACTTTCTAAATTGTAGTTGTCTAAATCATATACAAGTTCCAAAGACACACCCCTGCATGATAAGGCTGATGCAAAGGCCCAAAATATCAAAGCACTCCAAAAAAACCAAAGCCAGAATCCATAGAGCATATATGTTCCTTTTATTGTGGCCACACCATCAAAAACATGATTTTTCACACAGCCTACCTAGACCTCGCAAAGGCCTTCGACACCATTCCGCATTCTGGCATTATAGACAAGCTCACCAGCCTGAACATAAACCCCTACGTCACAAGATGTGTTGCCAACTGGCTCACGGACAGAACCCACATGGTGAGAGTTGCAGGAGCAAGGTCTGACTCTAAACCGGTTACAAGTGGCATTCCCCAGGGCTCAGACCTAGGTCCCCTCCTGTTCAGCATATACTTCTCAGAGGTACAAGCAAGCACAGGAGGACTATGGCTGACCAAGTTCACAGACGAGTGTAAATTAGGGGCAATAATTGACTCTCTGGCTGACACAGACATCCTCCCAAAGGGTTTCACTGAGACGGATACCTGGTGTCAAAATCATGGCCTCAAGCTAAATGCCAAAATGTGCACAGTCATCCCCTTTGGAAAAAACAAAGTACCCACAAACTACCACATAGGTGGTAGTCCCCTAAATACGGAAGACGTAATAAGGGATCTGGGGACCCAAGTAGATAGTAATCTCTCCTTTGATAATCACATTGCTAATGTGGTTAGAAAATCCTTCTATGTGGCCCACCTAATCACAAAAGGGTTCACATCCAGATCAAAAGAGGTCATTGTGCCCCTCTACTAGTCACTCATCAGACCCATCACAGAGTACAACACCCCATTTGGGATGTACCTTACAAGACACCTGCAACACCTGGAAAGACCACAGAAGTACCTCACCAAGAAGATTACTGGCCTCAAACAGATGCCCTATGCAGCTTGACTGAAAAAACTCCAGCTGTACTTGGTTGTATACCGCCTACTCAGAGGTGATCTCTGCCGGACATACAAGGCCATGTCCAACCCAGAATTGATGGACATGCTCCACCTGAAGAAAACCATATCCCCTCGAGCCACATGCTCTAAGGATCTAAACCTCACCACAACAACAAATGGGACATGCTGGAGGGATAGATTCCTGTCCCAGAGAATTCCCATGCTTTGGAACAAGATTCCAATCTACATTAGGCAGAGCTCCTCACCAACACTCTTTAAGAGAAACCTTGACGAGTGGATGGGAAACAGAACGTTTACCCAGGGATCACTTCAGTGGGTCTGCTGGACAGAGGCACAGGGAACTAATCTAAGGGGGCAACGAAAGCCAACACATTCTGGCTAGGCTTATAAATGCCTTTGGGCAGATAGCCTGGTACTTACCTATGAACCTATATATGCTGTATGGGTGCTGGCTTTGTTTTTTTGGAGTGCTGAATCATATACAACAATGATCATGTTTAGAGGCACAAAATAATTCAGTAGTGCAGTGATACACAAGAAGCAGTAACAAATTTGAGAGTTACACTGCAAGACTGACTTACCGGCTCATTGTCTACCCGATAATGATAGACGCCAGCAATAATCTAAATGGATTGGAAGGTATCATTGAGTTCAGCAGTTATAAAGGAAGCTGCAAGTGGAGTCTTTGAAAAGGATTTATACAACTTCTTGCAGCAAAGTGCTTGTAAAGTACCCCACTTAAAATATATACTGTCAAACTGTACTGTTTGTGATTCAGAAAACAGATGCTTTTGTGTTTTACTTTTCTGTTGTGGACATTCTTCTTATTCTTATAATTATTATTATTATTATTATTCAATATTCTTAGTCCTGTGACATGCTTCACACGGCATCACAAGCAGTGCAGTACAGAAACAAAGACCATGGAGTAGTGGTGTGAAGACACTTCAACATCTATGGTTTTACAAACACTACTGAAAAAATATTTCAGTCTCCGTACATGAAGAAACTGTAAAAATGTTGCTTTCTGATAGAGTGTTTTTTGTTTTTTTTAAGCCCACGTTAACTTTTGCAGCTCTTTCTTGTTCATAACATCTGAGGTAATAAGTTATTCTGGCACAAAATCTGCTGGTCCTTTTCTGTATACTGTTATTTGCATTCTTTTTCTTCCATGGTGCAACAGACCCATCAAAGCTTTTTGTAGTCTGAAGGTATTGAAACCTAATAACCAATAACAGCAACTTCAGTAATTAGCTGAGTTTTGTAAATCAGGCAATACGGTACTCTGACTCAAGGAAGAAAAGTGGCAGGAGGACAGATGCTGAAACTCACAATATTCTACTTTTTAAAAAGATTATCTTAAGAGATTTCTTTACAATTGTGCAAGTACTGTTTACAAACAGCATAACACATGTAGGGAATATGTGTAATAAGTATGTATGAACCAAATATGTACGATATTGCGAAGTGGTCAGTGGACAGCCATGGTGGTGCAGTGATAAGAACTGTCGCCTCACAGCAAGAGGTTCTCCGGTTCGATCGTTGGCTGGGGTGCCTTCTGTGCGGAGTCTGCATGTCCTCCCTGTGGTCGCGTGGGTTTCCTCCGGGTGCTCCGGTTTCCTCCCACATCCCAAAGACATGCTATAGGTGGATTGGACACTCCAAATTGGCCCTAGCTGTGAGTGTGTGCATGTGTGTGCCTTCAGTGGAAGGTTGGGCACCGGGGCTGGCAACTCGACACCGTAAAACTCCACTGCCAATCATGAGCGGACAGGTGATCCTCTGTGGTGACCCCTAACCGAGAAAAGCCGAAAGAAGAAGAAGAAAGAATTGCAAAGTGGTCAGTACTGATATTTCTCAGACTTAACAGCATTTTTCACTACTTCTACTCCAAATGAACAGCCCTGTAAACTGGCAGGGAGGGACAAGGTCATATTAGTTTTAACAGATGACCACTCAAATAGCAATTTAAGGCAAAAGTACCATTCCATCAAATCACATTCACATAAAGATGTCTAGCCCATGATGGGATTATGGGGATTAGAAACAAAATTAAAATTAATAATACATAACTGCTATGATGCTGGCAGAATAATACCACTCAGAGTGCAAGAGATTAGCTTTCATGCCAAAAGATGGTTTAATGAGATGGACTAAAAGTAACAATCAGCTGCAGGATTTTAGGCTACTACTAGGCAGTAGGCTAGTTAAGTCATTTGAAGCCTAACCACTGCAATCACACCAGTACACCCAACTAGATACTCCACCTGTCCATTAAGATTAGGGGCCTAACCCTGGGAGAAATTTGCATTTTCCCATCCAGTTGTACAAGTTATATTTGAAGATAGTGAGGGATATCCTTTGTTTTATGGAAAGCAGAACTTTGCTCAGGGTAGGGAAATCTTTGAAAAAGAAACCTATCAAACCAATAAGTCAAAAGTCAGGCTTTCCTGAGAGGTTCAATAACACAAAGAATAAATATCCAACACATCTCCAAAACAATTCAAATTGTGACCACCTGGCTTGTGATCACTACAGAGTTTGCATCCATAAGAAATAGTATATATTAAACGATTATGCACTGGATTGTGTTATGAAGCAGAATAAATTAAGTCATTGCTGTCCCTTACTTGATCATTACTAAGACTATTGCAACTTGAGTAGACGTTTCCCCAGTGAAAAACAAGCACATTTGAACAAGCTTAAGTCACAGTTCATAATGGTCTGCTGCCATGCTTCTATAAAGCCAAGGTTAAAACATAAATGTTACAAAATAGGGTCTACTTCACATGACTAAAAACTCAAATTACTGAATTTCATTTGACTCAGACCACAATACCTAATTTTCAAAATAATGAAAACTCATTTGACTGAGTCTTATTATATTGAAAGTTTGGAAACTGTGCCAGAGACAAAACTCTTTTATTAATTTCACAAAAGACAAGGTTATGACGTTCTGAAGAAGTCAGTTGTATTCTGAAGAAAGTGCTTAACCTTGTCTTTTGTGAAATTAATAAAAGAGTTTTGTCTCTGGCACAGTTTCCAGGTCACTGGTGCTTTTCTGCTACTTTCGGGTGGCAATATTCGTTTCATATTTGGTTGGTCACCGGGACATCACTGTTTTTCATATATTGAAAGTTTACAATGTTGAATTTGAAAATATTGAATTTTAATAGACATGCACACGTCCAACACCAATGACGAACTCTTTCCAAAACTTAAAAAGTACTTACTTACCACCATCTTAAAAGAAACCAGACAATATAAAACCAAACTAGGTGGGGGAGCTACACCCCCCATACCCCCAATATGGGGGGTGCGCTCCCCCCAACTATATATACTAACACTACAGTGGAAAAAAGAGCATATACCTTTTACTTACCTAACTGATGGAAGCACACAAAACATCCGCTACATAACTTTAGATACTTCCCATAAAAATGTAGACAGACATACCCATATTTAGAAACATTACAACACTACTTTCTGCACTACTATATGTATTCTAATAGATGGCACATTAAGTTACAGTAATGTTTTTTATCACAAGCAAATCATAGGTGAAGGGAAACACACATCACGTCTATGGTTTAAAATTCAGTATTTTGAAATTCAGCATTGTAAGCTTTCAGTATAATGAAACTCAGTCAAATGAAATTCAGTATTTTGAGTTTTCAGTCATGTGAAGTAGACCCTACAAAATGTCATACAATTTCCACATAATTTGTATTTATTTATTTGTTTTTGTTTGTTTGCCATGGTAGAGCACTGATCATTGCATGACTGGATGCAGGCTTAGCCCGGGTTACATGGCACAGCAACAACTGAAAACTGATAAAACAGGTCAATGTTGCTTTTTCAAAAGTGTGTGTGTGGAGGGAGACAAGGTGCATGTATCAGAATCAAACTGAACTGATGACAGTGAGGAACATGAAGTTGCTGTGTGGAATGTGAGATGATTCAGAAGTATGCAGTTGAGACTGCCATCTTTTAATACAGTATATTTCCTATATACAGAGACAGGGGAGATGAAAACTGTAAAGGTACTGAATAAGATAAGGTTTCCAAGTGTGTCTGTAGAAGGAAGAGAAGCTAGTAGTAATACCTCTGATGGATAAGACATGAGCTAAGAGACATTTCCATTAGTCAGACAGTTACATTCAAATTATTTTAGTAGGTACTACTTCGGCAGAGGCCTGAAGCTAGGCAAAAGTAGCTTTCCATGAAAACATGATCACATTAGGATGTCTAGCCCATCACAGTATTTTGGATTAAAAACAGAAAAACCTGTGGTTATAACTATGTAGTTTGATAACAGGGGATCTGTAGAGTAGGGCTACTCCTGGCTTGGCATCTGAGGTTATAGGCTGGGGTTGTTGTAATCAATTTCATGGTCATTGGGGGGGGGGGTCCTGATACAGGTGTTTGAAAACTAGGGATCCAAGAAGGCTGGCTCTAACTTGTACTGGTAACCATTTGGCTTTGACTAAAGCAGGGACATAATGTTATTGCTAAAGTGAAGTGGTGATCAGCTGACATATTTTGATAGGGTCTGTACAGTGTGGAGTTCGTTTTTTTTTCCTACTGAGCAGGAGGAAACAGGGAAGGTCATACTCGAGCTGTGTATGCAGGATAGCCTTGTCTGTGGCAATCTAATGGGAAGTGACAGGAATTAAGAAATTTTGTTGTCTCAAAAAGTAGATGATTTGGGATCAGTCTTTTGGGTGTTCTTGGAAGTAAAGGGGACAGTCCAGCCAGGTAATCAGGTATCTAAAGGAAAGATTAATTTATAATCAAAGTCTAAGATATACAGGGACTGAGGGCATTTAATTAGTCTGTTTCAGGGTATAAAACAAAATTATTTTTTTTCTTTGTCTTCTTCTTAGAGCTGAGCAGCGATTTTCTGTTTTGAATGAAGACAGTTGTGGAGTTGTAGAAAATCAGTTTGCAGGTAAATTTCTACGAGGTGATGTAATGAGCCTGCCCTATAAACAATGAAGTCATGAAGCCGGTATAGGTCCAACAGAAGTTTGTTTAAAAGTTTGGGAGTGAGAATGGAGCCTTGTGACAATGTCAGACAGAGAGAATGAGTAGAGTCGATCACCCCCAAAAGAGTTGTTGGACAGGAACTCTTTGAGCCATAGAGACTTTTCAGGGCTAATGCAAATGTCTTTCAGGTGGGTTAGCAAAACTATGTTGTCAACCTCTTCAAAGGCTTGTTTTAAATTGATGAACACAGATCCACTTAGGTTTTTTTCATACACTTCAGTTAAAAAAATTATCCGTTAGTGTCCTCAGAGCTGTTAGTGTTCCAACTGATCCAAAAGTCATGCTACTTTTTAGAGAGCAAGTGGTATTTTTCTAGGTAACAATTAAGTTCATTACTGATGAGTTTATCAAGGTTCATGGGTGGGAGGATGGCATAATGGTTAAGGTGTTTACCTTGCAGACACAAGGTGCAGGGTTTGATTCTCACATAGGGTAATTGGCTAGGCTTAAAATAGCCCACAAGGGCAGTTAGCCTAGTATGAACCTATGAGATGAAATTTTGTCCATAGAAGGGAGAATGGGAGAACTGATTAAACAGGTTTGGATTATTTAGGTACAGATCTGACAAAGGATGACTTAAAGATGGATGGCATAGTACAGGTAGTGAAGCAATGGTTATAAATGTGCTTTAGAGGGATAGTGATAAAGTCTCTTCAGTGGTACATGAACCAAGGATGTATGTTGCTGGGACCAGCTGGAGAGTCAAGAGTGATGTTTTTTCAAGTAAAGGTAAAATAATTTGTCTAGTAGTGATTTTAGTGAAGTAGATGGAAGGATTGTATTCAGGAAGGTTAGGATGCAACAGGGTGGGAATAAAAAGTGTGTGTGTGTTTAGTGGAGGGACGGTTCAAGAATCCTTTTAGGAGATTAGATGGTAATAAGTTAACAGATAGATAGTTAAGGTATACATCCAAGATTAGATAGTTCCATAGTGGATGATCTGCCAGATATGCTATTAACCTCTTTCAAAAAACAGTTTAGGAGAATGAAAGAGTGAGGTTTGCTTTGAATGGAAGTGTTTGATTTTGTGCCTATGGGTGGCTTGTTTTGTGATGTAGCTTGATTTATTTTTCAGGTTGTGCATGCATCATCCCAGAGTTTCATTAGAATTTGCAATTCTTTGGTTATTTATTTATTTCCATTTGATGACCAGGAAAGTCTAACTGGGCATCACAATAACCTGTTTTCACAGAAGTTCCACAGAACACAAAAAATGTATAAATAAATACAATTAGAAAATATTACAAAGAGCTGGTACAGACAAAAAAGAATGACAAAGCTTAAATAGCATGATACACTTAATAGAAATAGTACATAATGTAACAAAAGGAGAGATATAGTTTGTATTAAGTTACGACATTCAACAGTCAGAAGTAATTACATTGTTATAAAAAGGAAAGACAAACTAGAGGAAGAGATAAAAGGGCAAATAAGTTATGAATGAACAGATATACAACAGAAAGAGAAAGAAAGTAGAGAGGAATATTGAGATACTATATTGCCAAAAGCCAACAAAAGCTTACATTAGTTCTACAGTCATACAGAGCTTATACTGGAGAAAAAGGAAGATTAAATGATAAGAGCCATTTTATATGGGTCTATCCTGCAGTAATAGATCGTGAAGAAACACAGGAGTCATTAAGACATTGTTTTAATAACCTTTTAAACATCTGGGAAATAGATTGCTGTTGGATATAGGTTGGGATTCAGTTCCATTTCTTAGATACAAAGCATTAGTATAAAGCGTCTCCAGCAGCATTATGGGCCTTTGTTGTAGAGGCAAGGCATTTATCTAATTGGTTAGGCAATCTATTTCTGAGTCCTTAAATAGTCTACAGAAAGTGGGTAAGTAGATATTATGTAGTGAAAGAAGTTGTTATGAGAATTTTGGGTGGAAGTGTTTGCATCAGACAGAGTACTCAGTAGAGGAAAGTTGTGAGGAGGCTTGGTAGTAAAAGAGATCATCCTGGGGAGCATATTTAATTTTAAGGTTTTCAATTTCGAAAGTAATTGGTCAGTCATTACTGAAGGTGGGGAGAGTGAATGGTCAAGTCGTGGCTAGTGACTTTTCTTAGGATTAGGTTGTGTAGGGATGGGTACCATTCACCATTTAGAATGGTTTTAAGCCCTCAAGAAATTCAGATAAGTCAAATCTGGTTGGGCCCAGAAACTTCAAGCTGAATTAACTTAGGATAACAACAACAACAATAATAATAATTAATAATATGTTTGTTAGGTTTAATGAAAGAGGCTATGGTTTACATAAGTCCTTTGAATTTATAGAGTGACTGATGTATAGGTGCTGTGTGGGCTTGATAAGCAATTTAGTAGAGAGCTGTTGAGTTGGCATGGCAATCTACAATTACGAGTGTTGATTTGTGAAAAAGCATAATACCTCCACTTGCCCTATTCTCAGGGTAGGCATCAAAGTGATAATTACAGCCTGGGAAAATGGTAAATACTGTGGTGATTGCTTCTGAACCATGATTAAGTGAAGGCTAGCCAATCAGCTCAGCAGGAGGTTAACAGGGCACTAATGCGGTCAAACTTGTCTCTAATGATTTTTTCATTAGCTAGAGTATGTGCGAGTTAGTTGGGATTTGGAAGATGCGTTGGGGCAGAGTTAGTATATAGGATTTTGTTATACAAAAAGTTGGTCATTACTAAAAGGGGGTTGAAGCTACATGAAGAGGGCCAATTTGGAAAAAAAAAGTCAGTAATAAGAAGATTTATTCCTCAATCAAAAGTATTTGCATCAAAATATTTAAAAGACTATAAACCTGTATGAAATGTGTACCCAATCTCAAAAATATTTGAAAAGCTACTCTATAACCAGATATTCAAACACATTAACAGCGAATGTCTGACCATCAACATGGCTTCCACAATGTCTTCTGCACTAAAACAGCAACAGCTCTAATTACAGCCACTTACACCACTTACTGTAATATGAATGAAGGACTGATTATGGGGGAGGGGTTGTAGACATGACTCATACCTTTGAAACTGTAAACAATGGCTTGTTTCTACATAAACTTACCAAAGTGAATTTTGTAGCCAGTACTATCAATTGATTTCAAAACAAAATCTCCAATGTTTCTATAATCAGTAGTCATCAGACTCATAGCCGGCCTTAGGCATAGGCCAACTAAGGCTGCCTGGAGGCGCTCGCTCTAGCAGGACTTTTTCCAGTATTTATTTAATGTGTTAGAGAAGACCAGGGGGGGGATGATGGATGGGTGATAGGGCACCATGGAGCCCTTTTGCCTAGGGCACCAGCTGACCTAAGGCCGCTCCTGATCAGACTGAAGCATAAACACTAGCTTTTCCCAAGGCTCAATTCAAAATCCCCCTCTGTTCTCCCTCTTTACAGAGGATCTCACCAACAAGCTTCCCTCACTAGACACACTATTATACATATATTTTACTTTTGGATGCCAGCAAAATGCACACACAACTCTCCAAAGTCCAAATAAAAAAATACACTAGTCTATGCAATTAGGTATATAATAGTAAACTCCTTATAAAACTAATGCTGTGTTCTTTGTAACAGTCCACAGATTACCTAACTTAACAATGCTGACAACTACAGATTTGCAAAGTAATGTTATTTCAGCTGTAGGCCTAACTCTTGATTCTTTCTGACATTCACAAGACATACCAATAATATTACAAGAAAAGCATGTCACCAATGAAATCATGTTACAAGATTTCCCACCTCCTGTCCTCAGCAGCTGGATCAGCCATAATAAAAATGAATGCACCCCAACTTGAGTATGGATTACCTCTACTTACGCTTCAATTTTCATACTGTACTCAAAGAATCTAAATAACTGAAAACACTACTTTCAGTTTGCATTATTGTCTGACTTTCATACCTATCACTATAATCTTATTAAGTAAGTAAAGCGGCTCCCTGTAACTGAAAGGGACATTTTCCTTTTAAGTACACTCTTATTCGTAGCTGGTGTTACTCTCATGTGGAAACTGTGGCCATGGCAGACCCCATCAGCACTGCAGGAAGGAAGAGTAGCAACTGCCAATGAGGAATGGAAAGCATTGTTACCTTTGTGCAGCTGTAGATAATGACAGACTAATTCTGATGTCTGCTTCAGAGATTTGTTTGTTTTTCTTTTTTGCAAAATAACATAATCAGGCAACAGAGTAAGACTGGTAGGCATGTGAAGCAGAATTCCTGAATGAGTTTCAAAGCAGAAGGGACTTTAAGAGCTTGTGAGGCAATGTAGTGTGTCAGTTGCTGCGCAACTATGATAACTACTGCATATGTTATGCAGGTAAGTAGGCAATCTGGGTAAATCAAACAGTGTTGTCTGACTTTCCATGCCATGCTGGATTCAAGTCATTTGGAGTATTTTGTTCTGTGGATGAGAAAACAAAAAGAAAAAAATCATATTTAGTCTAGTTTTAAATCTTACTCTGTCCTGTTCACTGCCACAACTATGATGATGAAGGCGAGAACTGCTTTCAATGCAATCTTTCAGGTCAATAAAGTAACAATGGTACAGGGTGCATTCATTTATGAATGCTGAAACTGCATTTACAGTATACCTATCAACATTTTTTGCTCAAGAGTTCTGAAAAAAAAGCCAAAAATAATGTGGTCAAAAGCATTCATAGTCAGGGCCAATTTTTAAATGTTGCTCTAATTCACCAAAAATGTTAATATATGCATTTTCTGAAAAATACAAAGTATGAAATACTGTATTCTGGCACTACTGATTGACTGTAATCATCAGAGGGATAGAGCAAAAATATGAGGCAAAATCAGTGCTATTCTACAAAAGGTGAGCAGTTGAGAAGTACAATTTGCAGTAATGGCTGAAACAGTGAAGTACTCAGTTTGTGGTAGTTTAAATGTAGCAAGTCAGTTACTACATTTGTATCATATACAGCTTACTACTGTTTCAGAGCAGAAGTGAAAGCTTTTTTTTTTTAATATTTGTTTTTCAAGGTGAAAGGTGAAGACTTTTTTTTCAGTGTCAGTAAGGGGGCATGAAGGCAGGTACCAATGGTGCAGCAGCACCATTTGTTAATTCATTTGTGGTCATGGCTGAAGCCCTCAGAGCATGGTAGTAAAACGTAACAAGCAGCTTACTATAACTTCAAGTAGAAGAGTTATGTTAGGGTGAGGGAGTCTTCAAAGTTAAGGCCTTTTGTTTTGTTTGTTTTTTTTTTTTTGCTATTCAACTTAAAGGCAACTTTTAGTTGAGGTGTTCACCAGTTCAGGGAGCTGAAGAGAGTCAGATGACCTGGTTATACTTCTGGTTCTTCTTTTTCCATTTGAAACAACATTTTCTTGTGATTAGTAAACGCTGGTTGAGATTTCTGCTAAACTCTCTTAATTTATATTTCTGCAAATCATTCCAAGAGCTGGCTACCCATTAAGAGATGCTGTACCCAGTTAAAACGTTCTAATGTGTTGTAGTGCATAAGAGGCTATATTAGATGTATTATTTTATAAAGTAAATTCAATATTTATTTACCGGAGTGTGTTAAAGCAAATACAAGACACTAGCCTTTTTGACTTCTCAGACTACACAGATATTGCTTTTACAAGGCATATCAGACATGCAATACATGTAGGTTACTCAATCAGCAGTCCTTGTTTTTGATATTATTCAGAATTTCTATATACATGGAGTTTGGACAGTTATTCAAATGTGTATTCTCTACAATTAAAAATGTGCACCTTCTATTGCTGGTACACCTGATGTTCTCACAAAAATCAGTTGCATTCATTTTCTTTAGCATGCACAGATTTAGACTAGGAACAGAACCTTTCAGGTTCATTTCATGCAGAAATGGACCTGACTGGTTGCAGCATTTCTTGCCTTCCACTTCTGTATTTCCCTGCATTTTTATATGCTAAACAAGTTGGTATCCTACAGACTGCTAAGGGGGTGACTTGTGTTTGGCATACAAGGCATCCTTTGACCCATTATTAACGGATTTACTGGAAATCAGCATTTCAATTGGCATCAGAAATACTCAGTCTAGGGATCTAAACCTCTTCTGCACCATCAACCAAATGGTTTGGAAGGACAGGTATATTTCACAGAGGATACTGCTGCTCAAGAACAGACTCCTCCCCATCCACATAAAACAAAGTTTATCCCTGACCATATTCAAGAATAACTTACAGCTATGAATGAGAAACAGAAAATTGACCACAGGCCTGTCCCCTGTACTACTAAATGGACACAAGCAGCTCCTAAATGCTTTTTCCCATGCATGTGTCCCCTCAAATTATCTATGGTATGATCCCAGTTTTTATCAATAGGATAATAAATAAAGGCCATTAATTAACAAAATGAGATAAGTTATTTTGAGCACAAAAAAGGAACTTGGATAGGGTTAAAATGGCTCCCGAGGGAAGCTAGCCTAGTACTTAAGTAACAAGGGGAATGGATATTACTGTAAAGCTGCAATTTATCTCTGGTCTGATTCATGCAAAAAAAGCACCTGATTGGTTGCAGCATTTCACTGACTTCCACTTTAATTTTTGCCAGTTACAGCTAGTAGAGCAGAAGGTGTCGCATCTACCTTTATTGACTGCAATCACCACCAATTTACCAGAAAAACAAAGTTTTTTTATGAGAGACAGGGCAAAATGAGGGACACTGGAGAGGTGTGCATGCTGTTCCACATTACAAGAGTCTGTTACACATTCACTATTAACATTTATCAAATAACCACGGCAAACAACACTGTCCAATAATAACTAATGAATTTTTTTTTCTTTTTTCTTATGTATATATTGTCGTTTTTACATTTTTATCCTATAGATATGTTAACACTCATTGTTTGTCAATTTTGTTTATTTGTTCTATTACTTATTTTGATAATTTGTATGTAAGCTTAGATTGGAGCTTTTCTCCCTGGGCCTCTACTAAAAATGGGCTCTGTCCCAGTTGGACCATTCCAGTAAACAAATGCAAAATAAATAAATAAATACATTTTTGCAAGTATGATAAACAGTTATTGATCATGCTGTGAGTTTCCCAGTTGGAGGTGTATTTATTCCATATTATGAAAATATTATTTTAATACTGTGATGATAGAAGGTTGAAATATATGATCCTTTAGTGTTGAACAACCAACTTCTGTTTTTGTCTCCCATTTTACACCACTGAGTGCCAGTGTACTGTCATGTTTTTCACTCTATCCTACTTGTATGTGGTTTGCCAACTGTGACTCTGCGAATGTGAGTGGGTATGGCTGTGTCTGAGCTCAGTGACTTGTTTATCTCTGAGTCTGCATCTCTGTGTGGGTCTGTTTGTATCTGTGAATGTAGCTATGTGGATCTGTTTGTGGGAACATGTGGCTGTGTGGGTTTGTATGTGGAAATATGTGTCTCTGTATGCGTCTATAAATCTGGATGACAGTGTACCTCTCTGTGGGACTGGCTACCTTGATGCAGTGCAGAGACTTGATGTAATGTAACAACATTACTGCCAAATGTCAGTCAGCACCTTTTTCTGGCTGTATGTGAGTCTCTCTCTATGAGGCTGTTTATGTGGATGTAATACAAATACCTGTGGCAACAACATAGCTACTACAAGCTAGTGTGTTGCTTGTGGTAACAACATAGCCTCTATATGTCAGTGTGTCTGTATATCAACTGTAGAGGAGGCTATCTGGTGTCTTGATGTGGTGCAGAGGCTACTTGTACTGTAAAACATGCCAGTCAGTATGTGTGACAATGGTCCCCTGTAGGACCTGGCTACCCTGTGGTACACATGTATGGCCAAGACCTAGGCAATATAGGCAGCTGCCTAGGCTGTAACTTGTTCAGGGGCAATTTTTTGACTTCTTTCTCACTTTTTTTGTAACTGTAATTGATGAGTACAGAGGCTGTCTGTGAATAAAATGATTTACCCCTCCTATGGAATGACAGACTTAGCATTATACAATGGACTGCATTAGTCTAAAATTAATATTGCTATAGCTTATGGTTGTGTGTGTGTGTGTGGGGGGGGGCATTCATTGCATGTTAAACAAGCTGGACATAGTTTCTTTCAGTTCTCTTCACACACGAGCATTTCAATGATACTTTTGAGTATATGGGTGGGAGTATAGTGTATTTAAGATTAACAAACTGGACATCATTTCTTTCACTTTCCATCACAAACATCAGCCTTGCTATTTTTGTTTTTTGTTAGGAGCAGAGATAGTGTGTGTGTGTGTGTGTGTGTGTGTGTGTGTGTGTGTGTGTGTGTGTGTGTGTGTGTGTGTGTGAAAGCAACTGCTCATTGACACAGTGTTGCAGTGAGTAGCATTGCTATTTTACCACTTGGATGCGTTTGCTTTTTCTGAGTGGAAGCTGCATGCCCTCTCTGTCTCTACATGGCTTTATCCATGAGCTCCAGTTTCTTCTTCCACTCCAAAGGCATACAATAGGTGAAATGGTATTCCTCCAGTTTGCCTAATAGTAAAAGCTCAAACTTACACATGGGTGTGTGTCTTGTGATGGGCTTGGCTAGGCAGGACCAGCATCATTGTGAGTAAGTGGGTGGGACTGTGTGTAAAATAATATCACTGATTTTTCTGTGAGCATATGCAATACTGTTGGTACATATGTAACCCTTCTGGAATGTCAGCAAATAGAGTTAAGAAGCCATTACCAAATACAAGGCATAAAACGCATCATAAAACATCCAGACCCTTAAAGCTTTTAGGGACCTGGTGGCCCCTACACACCAGGCTGTATAAGAGGACTTTGACACAGACTCTGAACTTCATATATTCTAAAACTGATCATATTTAGAGGTATGCAAAGAAAGTTGTTTTAGTATGTGTTGTGGGTTGGGAAGGGTGAGGCCATTATTCCTTTATCTTTCCTCACAATTTAACCTTTGACATATTCACAGAGTATCTCTACTACATTTGTGTGGGCTGGGGACTACGTGATCTTTACTTCTTCACAAACCTCAGTAGAGGTGTGCACAGAACTTTGCTAGAACTTTTTGGAGCTGGGGACTGTGCTCATTATTTCTTTAACTTTTCTCACACCATGTGTATGGAAAGGCCAGTACAGCTTGTGTTGGAGGATTGTACGGTCTAGAATCAACAGGTTGGAGTATATAACAGTAATCATTATTTTTTTTCACTCTCCTCAGAAACATTAGATCTGTATACAGATGGCTATCTTTTGTGGTTAAGGTTAAGGAAATATGTTGTTTATATGCATTTTGCAGCGACGGGATGAAACACATTACTTTGTTCTAGTTGTTCTTTCAGTTTTATCCCTGCCTGACATCAAAAGAGTACACAAAATGAGGCTACCTTTAGGGGGGGGTAGATGTGAGCAGGCATGCTATATATGTATGACAGCAACCACTTGATATTTATGATGGTAGCCATTTGTGCCTGCAGTTTCATCCAGTTTAACAACACAGGGATACACAGTAGTAAATATCTTCTCTTTTTTGGGGGGTGGGAGTTGTCAAGCAGTATTCCCAGATAGAATTTATGTACCCTCATAAGCATTCATCTTCTCAGTTTATTGTGAACTACTAAGCTGTCAGCTTTGAACATTAAGCATTGGACACAACTTATCTCATCTGTACAAAAAAAAAAAAAAAAGACAATTTCTTTTCTTTTTCATGATTTTCGTTTAGGCCATCACTGAATAAAAAGATTGGAAAAGTGCTGTAAAATGAACCTCAGAGCAGAAATAACACCATGGCTTCTGAAGGGCTGGTGACACCAGATCCCTGACTAAATGTGGTTACTTCCTATAATTTTATAATGCAGTCTAGGCTAGTTAAACTGTGTTAAAAACATGCAAGAAAATGTAAAATTAAAGAGTAAAAATGCATTCCTTTCCTTAGTTATGATTTTTATTCAGGCCATTATTTCATGACAAGTTTGTTTAAAAAAGCTATAAAATGCATCTCAAGAGCATACAGAACCCTACAGCTTCTGTTGGCATAGTGGCCCTCAATTTTCAAATATATATAAAAAAGATACTAAACAGAAGCATCAGCAAATTCAATTACTTCTTCTATTGTTATTTCAATGTAGCCTTGGCCAGTTACGGTGTTTTGGCAGCTGAAGTGCAAGACAAAATGTCAGAAAATTAAGAAAAAATAAACTTGATATTGTAGGGATGCCAGGATAGGGAGAAGCCAGGGGTAGCAATAGGGGATCTGTACAGAAGGGAGAGCAGTTGATAGCACGGGGACCAGTGAAGCCTTTTACTTATGGTGCATTATCACCTAAGGATGACCCTGTGCATATGGTTATTATATGGTATACATCCAAGATTAGACATCCGACATCACTGAAACTCAACACTAGCAACTCTGAATATTCCTCTGTGAGGTGGGATAACTTGGTAGGGTACACAGGCTTTACACCTACAGTTCAGTCTTTGCATACTACTCCTAAAGCTTTTTAGCATGATCTAAAAGTTTGCTAGGAGTGATAGGAGCAACATGGTAATACTTAGGAAATGTCTAAGGGGAGTGGACTTGATAATTTCTTATATTTTTGTTCTCATAATGCTAAGACCAGTCCTGCTCCTATTTATCAGTAGGACAGCAGCTAGTGCCCTCTCTTACGAAAAAGCTGCCACCGTACCTCTCAACTGTCCAGATTTTCGAAAAATGTCCAGATTTGTGCCTCATATTTTTGGTCTGTTTCTAATAAAAATTTGGTTTTCTGACAAATAACTGGATAATGACTGAGGGTTAAAGTCAGAAAATAATGGCAGACATTTGAATTTCATACTTCATACCCTTCAGAAAATTCATGCCAATGCAAAACCTGTTCTCTGTCAACTTTCTAAAATTTTAATAGCAATATTTAAAAAGTGTCCCTATTTTGGTCCTTTGCCCCCCACCCCTGCATTATTTATGGCTTTGTCCAGTTTTCTCGTTCTAAGAGGTTAAGAGTTATGGCTGCCACTAAAAGAGCATACTTACTCTCTGATGGGTTCCCAACAGGGCAGTCTTACACATTCTCACCCATACTTTAAAAGTAAAATAGATATAAAAATTTTTCCCTGACTAGGTACTGCCAACATGGAGTCAACTGCCTGCTAAACTTATATCCTTATCATCATTAACAGACTCAATAAAGCTCGGAGACAACACCTAACTGAATAAAAAACACACATAAAATACATACATTTAGAGACAATGGCAAGTAACAACAAATCCAGTACTCTACATCACTACACAGCATTCCAGACAACAGAGAGGAGTCAAACTGTACATTACAATACAACTGTATATAATGTCCCATTCGATTCTCAGCTAGAGCGTCTTCTGTGTGGAGGCATGCGTGAATGGGCGTGCCTTCGTTGAAGGTTGTGCATCAGGGCTGGTAACTCGGCACGTAAAAATCCACTACCAAACATTAGCGGACCGGAGTTCCACTGTGGCGACCCCTAACTGGGATAAGCCGAAAGACACAACAACAACAACAATTGTTACTATGCAATCTTGGTAAAGCCTTATTCAGTTTTGCTTACATGTTGCCCAAATACAACATCTGCATATGTATATGTATGTATGTAAGTATATATGTATGTATGTAAGTATGCATTTGTGCCATTTATTTTGATATGTAACTTATATATACTGTTTTGTTTAAGCTGATAACAGAGCATGGGGCATGTCTGAAAAAAATAAAGAGACCAATCCATTCATCTGGTCAACAAATAGCAAATAAATGGTTGTTAATTGGTCCACTTGATCTCTGTTTCAGAGGAGTTCTTTTCAAGTGGGGTCAGGTGCCTTTCATTATTTACAGTGCCACGCAGGTTTTGCAGTAGAAATAACTGGGTTTCCATAATGGTACTGGATGATTGTTTTCCAGCAGCTCTTATTTATGTTTAAGAAAATTAAGCAATAGCAAGGAGTAAGAAGAAACCAAGAATGTCATAGATGATTCTGTTTTACAAGCATATACAAATGTTGCACATTTAGAAACTATAAGAACAGAAAGAGTTACTTGGTTAAGAGATGATGTGAGATCCGGATGGGTGTCCACAAATGAGGAAAGAAGAACCAGCCACACAAAATCTGCTTCCAGTATTATTATAACTAGCAAACAATATGGCCAGATTTCCAATAAACCTCTGGACTTATCAAAAATCTCAGCACTTTAAGAAATTATGAGTCATTTTTGATTATGCTAAGAAAAGATATTAAAAGAAATCCTGCAGCAAATGCAGCCAGTATAGGCAATACCATGTCATTTCCAAGTTCTGTAACTATCTAATATGTAGACAGGATGTGCCACTACACATTTGAAATCCTTAAGTCACATGCTGTACACTATATGTCTGTGCAACGAGCAGTTTTTTAGAATGAGAAAAAGTTTTGAGAAAGAATATGTTAGCATTCCTCTCAACTGTACAGATTTTCACAGAATGTACAGATTTTTGCCTTATATTTTTGATCTATCCTCATAAAATTTGTGGTTTTCAGGCAAATCACTGGGATGATCTGAGGATTGAAGTCATTAAATAATAACACACATTTAAGTTTCAGACTTCAAATCCTTCAAAAAAATGTATGTTAAAACAAAAAGTTTATAAGAGCAACATTTAAAGTGTGTTCCTATTTTTGGGCCCTTATCTCCCTCATTTTGTCAGGCTTTGCCCAGATGTCTTACACTAACAGGATGAGAGGTATGTCTGTCAGTGTAATTGAGTAAAACTTCAGGGCTGTAAGCAAAGGATACTTTGAAAATAGACTTGACACTTATGCACAGACAAGTAAATCAGACAGAGAGACAGATTTAGAATATGTACATAATAGCTCACTGAAAGCTCTTGTCAGCTATTACAATGTTTCAGTGACAATCAGATGATCTCTTGCTTAGTAAAAGTTGTCCCAACAATCTAACACTGAAGTGACATCATTCTGGGAATGCATTTGTTGGAGCAGCTCAACAAACAGCTAATGCACATACAGAAAGTACTAGGGATAGTTGTAGAGGGCAGTTTCAACAGCACTATAGCCTTATTGCCCTGCTCTCATCCAATTACCAGCCTAAAATGGACTAGAATGTTACAAACACATCTTGCAGTCTGCAGTGAGCTACAGCACTTGCCATCACTACAACTCAGTACTGCAGCGTTTCTTTTTTGTGAAACACGATTATGCTCACAGAGTGCCAATGAAATTAAGTTGATTTATGGTCATGGATCTTCAGATTTATGTCTCATGCTTAAATACACAGACAAGGTCTGTAATATTTATTCAGCAGATCTTTAAACTTTTCTTCTCTCTTTCCTATCTTCCTTAATCAGTAGCTTGGAGAACACTTACTTTCTTGTTTTACTTAGTTTGATCCATCACATAAACTGTTCTTTGCCAAGTCTAATTACTTACAATAAAAAGTCCACTGCAGAAAGAACATTTTCCATAGCTTTATTCAGTACTACAAGTTAGAAGGAAGTAAATGCTTTCACCATCAGACTCTGTTGGGACTCCAAGGCAAGGGATTTGCATTTGTGTTATTTGTCTAATAAAGACCAATAACGAAAGTACTTGTTACTTCTTTGTAACTTGTACTGAATAATGTTCTTGAAGATGTTCTAATTGCAGTTTTTTTCTATTTTTTAATCTGCAGTCTCTGTCAATAGACTTTGTATTCATATATAGGTTCATAGGTAGGTACTAGGTTATTGGCCCTAGGGCCTATATAAGCCTAGCCAAATGGTACCCTGGCTTTTGCCACCCAAGAAAATTATTTTCCTGTGCCCCTATCAAGCAGAGCCACAGAAGTGATCCCTGGGGTGAATTTCCTATCTCCCATCAAATCATCAAGATTTTTCTTGAAGAGTGCTAATGAGGAGCTTTGTTTGATACAGATAGGTAGTTTGTTTCAGAGTATGGGAAGTCTCTGGGAACTCTCTATGTCGAAATATAGCATCCCATATATTTGGCATGTAAATACTGTAGATATTCAGGTAGTCCTTTGATACATCTTGCTCATACCTATTGAAGTTTTAACAATATCTGCTATTTTGTAAATATTTAAAGGTTGCCTTTCAGGTGTATTGAAAATTATCTCCGATTTACATTTTTAATAATGTCTTTTGACCTTGGCCATGACTGAAAAATGTCCTTGGAACAGCTTACCTTCCCATTAAGCAAATTAAATCAAACAAATAAAAAGTGTCCCCTTTCCCACACCGTGATTTCCAGACTCAGCTTAAGCTTATGCAGCTATTTCTTGCATTATATGTAAGTTTTTTTTTTATCAGCCCATATAGTATATTTCAGTATTGCTAAAGTTTTATTTGGTAATAAAAATAACTACTGATAATGTCAAAATGTCCATTATGCACATTATCTGCTTACTACTCCATCAGACATTTTTACTACTTTTAACATATCTAGCTACTGTAGCTCACCTGTGCATTCGTAGGGCACATAATTATTAGTCACTGATTTCTAATTAACTCACTTGCACACTGAATAGAAACTTCATGCTAACTAACTTGACTGCATTGCATGGTGAATAATTATTATTTAAAGCTTACCACAAAGGAACAACCAGAAATGTCAGTCAAGACTTTAAATAAATCCTTTAAAGATGCCAAACTAGTTTTTGTATTACTAACAACTCAATAAAGACCAGTTTTGCAATTTATTTTTACGTTCTACTTAGTGGAGATTAACATATGTTGAACATGCTTTTCTGTGAGTACCTCTTAGTTTGTACATTTATCAGCTTTTGCAAAATACTCAATTTCCTTAACACACAATACAGGGCTTTAAAAACAGTAAAAAAAAAAAAATCAAATCAAACAAAACATGATTAGTATTTAGATAATTGCCTAACACATTTGCGATTAATTTGAATTTTCTGTTTCAAGTATCCCACATTTAGTTTACTATCAAACTCAAGAATCACGGTTCTTCGTGTATTCACTTAGCTGAAAATAAATGTTGGAAATAAAGTTATTTCATCAAAATGATGACAGCGGTAATGTTGATAATTCACAATTCAATATTATTGACATTACCAAGGTTAGCTTGACTTCCGGTGATGTTTTACTTATGTTTTGGAGGGGGGCAAGCCTCCTTGCATCCCCCACACCTCCTGTATAATATTATATACAAACACCAAGATCACACTACAGTGAGGAAAAGGGTAAATTTCCAGATCTCCATTGCAGTGCTATCTCCAATCAGAACATAGATGTCATATGAACGAATGCGCACTAACATTCGCTAAGGTGGATTCGAACATTTTCAGATCAGCGTTACAGAAACTGGGAACCATGCATTTGACCATCCCAGCTTCACATAACTGCCATTCAGCATTTTGATAGTAAATCCCCACATTCTGTGGTACTGGTATAAGTATTATGCATGTGTGTGTGTGTGTGTGTGTGTGTGTTTCAATATATTAAATGAAAGCTGTCAATAATGTTCTGTTTTGCTAGAGAAGTCAAGAAGGGAAGGATATCAAGGACCAAGATGAAGTCGCATCCCTGGAGATGGGGATTTGCCAACAATCTCTGGATAGCCTGCTTGTAAAACGTCTGCATTTAAGAGGGTACCAGAGCTAGTGATGTCATGTGTGTCACCACAAGCAATGTTAGAAAAAGGCATACCCAGTACTCGTCCCTGGTGTGCAGCACTACTGTATGTCATGCTGTAGACAGCTGCACTCTGTTACCCGTACACAACCCGCCACTGGTGTCGTTCCAGTCCCACGAGATGGTATCCGGGAAATGAGCTAAAAATGGTGCAGTCAGGAAGCTGATGCTTAGCTATGGGCATGCAAATAGGGGATGAGGAAATAATAAATGACTCCTGTCCTAACTCTCAGATACTATAAAAATATTTACACACATTATTCATGATCATGTCCTGATAAATGGCTATATGCCCCAAAACACTTAATGTCTTAGTATTTTCTAATGTTTCTAATTAAGGAAACATAATAACTTATATCTACTGACTTTGTATTTCATGAAGTATCCTCAGTTGTGGAGTTGTTCAATGCCCTGATTTTGCTGACTTTTAATAAGAAAAATGTCTCATACCTGTTTGAGATTATAGTACTGGGAAGAAGACAGACTGAGTAGAAAGTATAATTTCAAAACCATTGTTGGAAAATAACAGCCTACAGCCTTGCATATCTGAACTCATATCCACAATAAATGTGTCATGTTCATTAATGAGCTATACTTTTTTTCATGAGAAATAAGAACTGTCATTTTGCAGCCTCGCAGTCGAGTGACATTTAAAGACACGCAGGTAGGTGCGTGCGTGAATGGGTGTGCCTTCATTGAAGGTTGAGTGTCGGACTGGCAACTCGGCACCATAAAAATCCACTGCCAATCATAAGCGGACTGGCTTTCCACTGTGACGACCCCTAACTGGGAAAAGCCGAAAGACATTACTATTTTGCAGCCTCTGAAAACTGATGCTGCATGTATTGACATGATAAAACTGGTTAAGTTTATGTTCCCCTGCCTGAACTGTATAGATTATTAAAAAGTAAACATAGGAATGAAGAATACAGCAATAAATCTCACAATAATGTAAGTAAAATGTTATTTTGTTTATAAATAAAATTTTTAAGTTACAGCTTGATGCCCCGACACATTTATCATACAGATTCACCATGCTTCCAGCTACTTTTCATGACACTGTAGACCCTGCTCATTGCCTTTTGTCTACTGATCCTTAATGTCAAATGCCTAAAAACACAAATTGCTCTTGTACAGACGGGAACAGGCAGACAGACTTTGTCTAGCCTTTCAAGAGCTATACATTTACCTAGGTAACCCCATGACTCCCCCTTTAAAGTTTTTTTTCTCTTCTGCTAAGCTTTTTTGGACAGTGTCGTATTTTATTGTATTTACCACAACAAGAACCCCATTCTCAAGCATCTCCTCTCAATCTGCCCTCTTCTGTTTCTTAGGATACTCTAATCAAGCTGCATTATACTTTTCCACCCTCCACCTCTGGACAGTTTCCTTAAACTGCACAAAACATAAATATAGCTTTGCTAATTTATTTAACTCAAACAGTGTATCAATTCCTGGCACAGCTGACATAATTCGAAACTGCCATTTCTCAGCATTTCTTCCTAGCACCAAATAAATGATCCTAAGTCTGTGAATACCACTCTGTGTAGGTCGCCTTACTGAAAAAATGTGTAAGATGTGACAGAACTGTAATGAAGAACTGCTGTCTTATTTTATAAAGGTAGACAGATGTGCCTTAATACGTAAAGCAATCTGAACATTTGTACAGTATTAAATGATAATTTTGTCTCACCTTCTGGCTGATAAATGTCATTAGGGAAATGAGAATGCAACAGTTTAATCTGCCCTCTGTATGTTCTACCACAAAGCACAACTACTAAAGCTGCATCATATACAACACAAGATGTCTGGCATGCAGAGTTCATCTCTCATGGTACTCCATTGTCAGTAGCTGGAAATTAACAGCAGTTTTTTTTTCTACAATACAAATAAGAAAATGAATGTGTGGGTTTCATAAAAAATATTTTAGATGTTAAAAAGCAAACAAAAGAGCTTACCATGCAAATCGGGAAACGTCTTAAGCTACGGTCCCGCTCTCTCTCAAACACGCACGCACACAGTACAAACATTCAAATAGTTCTTTGTTGTTAGAATAACCCAATGTGTAGTCTTATTTTAACTAGGCATCAGGAGCTGTAGGGAAAATATTAATTTTTAAATAGTTCAAATGGCAGGTGAAAGTGGCTGCTATACTCAAACCATTACAACTTTCTCACATTCAGAATGCTTATCACAACTTACCACCCTAGACTATTTCAGCAATTCAGATGTTGCCACAAATGGCATTGCTATCTGTTTTAAGTGCTTACAGCATTCAGTATTCTGAATGGTACCATGCTAGTATTTTGCAATATGGAAACACTGCCACATGAACTTTGGCCAGAGCCTCAGGGAACTTCTCCTACTCTTTTTGATTGATGCCTTGGGACCGTTTATTTCCACCTGTGCTACCACCAACTCAGGTGCATTGAGACCTTAGTTTTAATGTCTCATCTGAAGGATGACACATTTAGGAGTGCAGCACCCCCTTTATACTGCACTGTCAGCAATCCATCTATCTGCTATGGGAATAGAACTCACAGCCTTTTGCGCTGAAGGAGTGTGTGTGATACCTGTTACACCACTGACAGAATGATCTAAAGCACTGCTGGTGGCTTTGTTTTCATGTTTACAGTCACCATTTCTTTTAGTTGACCAGTTGCTTTTTAACTTTCACTGTCACTTAGTGATTGCTGTTCTATATGGATCTATATCAAACATTCTAGATGACTGCACTAAGGAGCATGCATTTGCTGATGTCCACCATGAGACCCTTATTTACTTAAACATATTAGTTCTACTAATTTTGGTATCATTCTTTCAGCTTATGTACAAATCTGCCCAAGATTCTGGATACTCAATAAATTGTTTGTTCAAAATAAAGTTTAAAGATGTTAACATGATTCTGTTAAATGCCTTAAATTCTGCAAAATGCAGGTTATTGTTTAAGTGAAGAAAACACCTTGATACAATAGAGGTTTCATGTCCTCAGGCTTGCTTTGCTGACATTAAACACTCTCCATGTTTAAATTAATTTTTGGGGTGCCTTCACTGTGGAATTTGCACATTTTTCCATGTCCACATGGGGTTTTCAATGGGTGTTTGGTTCCTCCCATCACCCAAAAGCATGTTACTATAGATGAGTTGGTGATCCTCCAAATTGCTCATATTACTGCATGTGGTAAGACTGTGCCTGTATATATCCTACAGTGAACTGATGTCCTGTCCATCACTAAGTTTTTCTGCAGCATACCTGATGACTGTGAATTAGAGAAAGCTGGCTTTACAGATGGAATGAATGCATGAACTGATCTGTAGGTCTTCTTTCTATATGTTCTATATTCTATATGGGCGGCGCAGTGGTGCAGCGGTTAATGCTGTCGCCTCACAGCAAGAGGTTCTCTGGTTTGATTACTGGCTGGGGTGCCTTCTGTGTGGAGTTTGCATGTTCTCCCTGTGTTCGCGTGGGTTTCCTCTGGGTACTTCGGTTTCCTCTCACATTCTAAAGACATGCTACTGGAGCGTTTCTCCCCGGGTCTCCACTGAAAACAGGATCTGTGGAACCTAGTCGGACATTCCCGGTCAACAAATGTTAAATAAAAAAAATTAAAAAAAATAAAAATGTGCCCAAAATAACTTGAAGGTATGAAAATAACCCAGAGTGGATTATACGTTTCGTTTGTCAAGATACGAGTAAAGTTATATTTGCATGAGGATCATTTTATTTCTAAATTCTGATGGATTGCTCAATATCTGTTGTGAACTATATGTTTCTCAGTGCATTGCTATAAAATTGAATTCTTTTGCTGTTAACACGCAAGATACAAGTTATTCTTAAAAAAAATCCAGCTATTTTCATCTGGTTAAAAAATAAATATTTATGTAAAACAGATACAAAATATGTTATTTCATGCATGTCCTAAAAGCATACAAAATAAAGTCTTGTAACTGTGCACCACAAAATTCATATAAAGTGAATACAGACATGAAAACTAATTCCCAAAGGACAAACCTGTATCAGGAGAACATACTTACAAATAAAAAGTGAAACATTGTAACAGTTGGCACATGGGAAATGGATTAAACCAAATGTCATCAGATTATACTCAGAAAGGCACTCAAAGTGTATAAATACCTTGTTCTTCCCTAGCATAATATTGCACATTCTATATAGTGAAAGTTAACTCTCTTGTGGTGTAAATAAACCTCACTTATGGATACACACTGTCTGATGGATTCCCACAGCACATTTCTCACTTACCCACAGTTATAGTAATTATGGTCAATTTGATGTTGATGCAGTCAATATCTTTCTACTGGAAATTAAGTGTAACTACTATAATTATGTGTGAACCACCACAGGGTCTAAATACCTTTCTTTTACAATCTAATTACTCAAATATAGAATCATATGTTCTGTAGTCCCACATAATCAACCCTGTATGCAAGCAGAATGGTGTTTTGTTTAGACAGTTAATAACATTAAGTTCTTTATCAGACAGAACAAGAGGCCAGTGAGGGCTCACTCACCACAGAATATAATGAGACATCTGTGTAGTGAAATTTCTATGTGAGATGCAGGGCCCCTAACAGATGGCTGCTACACACATCTAAAGCTTTTGGAAATAAAAAATAAATACTTTCAAGCCATACAAGAAAACAGTAGAGTGTTTCAGTTTAAAATATCCCTAAAAAGTTTAAAAATAGAAAGCAAATTTCTGAATTCCATTTTAAGTTTAAAAATAGAATGCATATCTCCTAACTCATCATTTTTTTAGCTGGTTCCTTCTTGTAGGTTGACTTTTTTAGTCTTCAGTTTCTCACCAGCCTGTCTAAGCACTCATTAGCTATTTTATTTATTGAATTTTAATTTTTAGTTTTAGCCCTGAGCCTTCAACAAAAGTATGAATTGTTCAAGTATAAGACAGAGAATATAATAAATGGTGCTGATATCTGTACAGTATTTACAGTGTTACATTTCAGAATTGCATCCGTGATATAGTTCAGTAAACATGTTTACATAGTGCAGCGGTTTTAACAGATTATAAATTTCGCTCACGTATTTTTATCTTGCGCGTGGACTTATCTTACCTTCTAGAATGCCACTTAGCAGACGGGGAATGATGAGCATGATGGGGCGCATATGCTATTTTCAGTCTTCAGCCTTTAAAAGTATCATAGCATATCACCACACAGGGAAAGCCAGTATCTGCATGTGTCAGTAAAGTCTGAACACCCCCCCTCCCCACACATTACATCTTCTGCTGATCACATTCATCAGGGTCATGGATAATGGCCTGATGGTTCCTCTTATGATGGCAGTACAGAAGCAGATGATTTATTATTGAAAGGGATACAGTAATTACTCATGTATACAATTGGTAGAAGCAAAAATAACATCACTGGTAATGCCATTGTTTTATCTGTTAAATGTGCTTATATCCTTAATTCACTGCATTGTAAAAACTAGCATCTTTCATTTGCATCACTCATACCTGCAGAGTACCTCACCTTGTCCATCATGTATTCTGGTTTCATTTCTGTTTCAAGCACAGCTATTCCCACCCCATCTTCATTCTCCATTAAGTATATATAGTTCATCTCAAATTGCTCAGCCTATAAAATTAGCCTCTTCTGCTCCATACCATGTTCAGAAAACGAACGGCCATCACCACTGTTTTAGACTTGTTCCCTAATATTAGCATTAGCCAACAATCCTGACTGCTTTAGATTAATTCCCTAATTTTAGCATTAGCCAACAATCCTGACTGCTTTAGATTAGTTACCTAATTTTAGCATTAGCCAACAATCCTGACTGCTTTAGATTAGTTTGCTAATTTTAGCAGTAGCCAGCCATCACCACTGCTTTAGATTAGTAACCTAATATTAGCAGTAGCCAACAATCCTGACTGCTTTAGATTAGTTTCCTAGTATCAGCAGTAGCCAACCATCCACCACTTTAGTTTAGTTCCCCAATATTAGCAGGTGGCAACAATCCTGAATGATTTAGATTAGTTTCCTAGTATCAGCAGTAGCCAACCATCACCACTGTTTTAGATTAGTTCCCTAATATTAGTAGTAGCCACATACCTAATATATACCATTCCTTTGGGGGAAAGCCCTTCCATTGTTGTCCTTTCTATATATTCTCACATCTTTATAACTACTTATACCAGAAATACCAGGCTCTCATGTTTCATTTAACAACCCTATGAATGGCAATCTTATGAAAAAACAAAACAGAAATAGCACACTGCCCAGTGCCCACAACAGCACATTTCACTTGCTGTGAGCTGTTGACAGGAATTCCATCCTGCTGACCACCTACTACTTCAGAAGCCATGGACCAACTTCTTCTATATTCACTGAGCACTTTCTCTGACCTGTAAAAAGATGCTCTTGTCTTCTAGAATGGACCGGGTAATCTTCCACAGCTCGATTCATAGCTAATTATCTAGTAGGATGCATAGTATAACTTTATTATCATGGTCACAATAAAGCTTCACCTTACATAACATAGCACAAAATATTAGAAAGAAGAAAATGACAGAGCTAAAACTAGATCCCTAGATAATCCAAATAAATTTTCTACATATATTTCAGTTCATGTTATGGAACATTTCTCAACTTGAATCTTTCAGCACAAACAGAACTGCATAAAATATAAAAAATAACCTAATTACAGCTAGTATAACAGAAAAGAAACAATGGCTAAAGAAGACTTGTGCACAAAAACTTAAATGTGATTATTGAGACAGATATTTAGTTTATGTTACTCTGATAGAAGGAATTTGCAAAGATTGCCTTCATCCAATTCCCCCTCCCCCCCAAAAAACAGATTGCAGCTGGATAAAGGCTTATGCTCAGCCGTAAAGAAGTGATTCATAAAGAATTTTCCAAATGAATTCACCACAAGTGAATTATGAGGCATCGTGCTGAGGTGTGCTAATCTGCACAACGACTAAGTTTAGGACATCATCCCCATGCCCAGCAACACGTCGCCACAGCTCAAGTGAGGAGGATTCATACAACTGAGCACAGAACTGGGACAATTTCAAGAAATTTATAAAAAGCAAAGCCGGATTTACTGGGAACAGATAGCTACAGGTACACAAAGCAGCTCAAGCTCTCACTGAGAGTGCAGTTTCTGGCAGATGCACAAAGATTCTCGGAGTGCAACATTGCCTTGAAGCTACAAGTCACTGCTGTCCTTAAACATTTCTAGCCTTTGATCGACTGCTCATTTATTCAGTATGAGCTGCTAGTTTGCTTTCACTCATGGACTGTTTGTCCTGACTAACCTGGGCATTGTTAAGATTGCTGTCATCCTCCCTTCTTAATGTGATCCACAGCATGCAGACCCTTATAGCTAAGTGAAACCCTTTGTAAACCAGGCCTCATATGCATTCATCATTCAGACAATATAGTACTAACTGCAACTAGCATGTTACTAAAGAAGAGGAGCTTAAGCTATTCGAGTTTAAGATGATCCAACAAATTTTCTTAAAAACTGACTTCTGGCTCCAAGAGTTAATTAAGCATTTGTCAAGTCTAAATCTGGAATTTTGTAGATTTTAGGTAATTTTAACCTCAGTAGACATATGTCTGTATACGGTATGGATGAAGAAGGATAAGATAGTTTTAGAACAAAATTAAGCCCCAAATTTGACTTATAGGGTAGCTATAATGCAAAAGGTACAAGTTAGAAGAGGTAAGGCAATGTTTAAGCACCAAGGATATTCACTCATATTTGTTTGGAAAAGGATTTTATAACTTAAATAAAGCATGGTAAGACCCATATAGTTTTTCTAAGATGGCACAGTGATGACCCTAAGTAAGATGACTGAAGGCCAGCATATTTTAAGAGGGACTTTAAAAGAGGTTAGACATTTTCTTAACGTAGTTTGACAATAATGGATGATCTATAAACAAGCTCTAAATATTTTTTCCTCATAGCTGTCCTGATACATAATACCAATAACATGAGTGTAGGTTTTATTTGTAACTTGAGAATGACATATTCAGTCTGAAGCAATTTACAAAAAGGAACTTTATTAAGGGGGTTTGGACAGTTCCAGTAAGAACTTTATATATATATATATATATATATATATATATATATATACATATATATATATATATATATATATATATATATATATATATATATATATATACACACACACACACACACACACACATATATACATACAAGCACAGGTCTACTTTGATTCAATAAAAACTCATTTCACTGAATTTCAATTCACCCTCAAACAATCTCTGAATGCTCAAATCACTGAAAACTCATTTCACTGAATTGCATTTCATTGAATGTAAGTACTGTTGGGCAAATAAAATGTAAATGTCCTTTTCCTCACTGTAGTGTGATCCTGGAGTTAGTATATATAGTTAAGGGGGATGTGGGGGGACACAGCCCCCACAATGGAGGGTGTGGGGGGCATAGCTTCCCCATCTACTTAGCTTTTACATTTATGAATCTCATTTCATTGAAAGCTAACAATATAAAACCAAAAGTAGGTGGGGGGGCTACACTGACCACAGCCCCCCAACTACGTATTTTAACTCCAGGATTGCACAACAGTAGGGAAACGGGCATATAAGTTTTATTTGCCCAAAAGTACTTACATTCAGAAATGAATTTTCAGTGATTTGAGCTTTCAGCGATTTGGTGTGTGTGTTTTGAAATTCAGCGAAATGAGTTTTCAGTGAATCAAAGTAGACCCATATATATATATATATATATATATATATATATATATACACACACACACACACATATATATATATATAAGTTCACTATGTGATTGTATGTTCATTATACTGAATGTTTAGTTAGATTGTTATGTAGTGGGGAATGGGATGTTTGCACCTTCTCCACTGTTTTGTGATGTCAGAGTTGGTATATATAATTATTAGGTCTTGTGGGAGATTTAGTTTTGATCATTTGTGGTCGATGCAGTGTGCACCGATTTAGTAAGTCAGTTATGTGATTAAATATAATCATGTATGTATATTTTTGGTGACTTTTTACTGCTGCTGCCTGTCAACAATCAACACATCTGGATGTCAATTGGCTTAATCATTGTCCTGCACCAGGGTGATGGCTGACTGGGAGAGGCCACCATTTTGACAGACGTTAGGCATCAGGACAATTTATATTTTACTCATGTTTGTAACTATGAACACTGGTCTAGTTGCCAGAGAGAGCCTTGTAATGTCACATCTGTGGAAGACATCTTCTCACTTCCACAAAGCACATTCTCGCCAAGTGATTACTCCTTGCAGTATGAGCAGTGGTCCCTCTGCTCTAAACCCAGAAGGCTTCATTAACTGGACAACTGAGTACATGACAATCTCTTCCATCCCTATGAGAGTCTTAGTACATCTATCCAGATTTTGAGTTAAAAAAAACGGGCATTGTTAAAATTGACTTACATAGTATTCTTACCAAAGCAGCAATTAACATCTTGGGTGCAATCCCAGATGTCCAATTGGTTGTGGCCAAGTCCAAGGAAAATCATCGTCAGTGATATGAAACAGGAGCTAAATGCAAGCAGTTTAAGACTCTGCAAACGTTGCTTAATATAAGTGGCCAATAGAAGAACTGTAAAAAGGAGAAGGGTAATGCTGAGACACAGGTCTGCTTCTCAGAATTTTGGTGCATCATGATGTCATTCCCAATGTTCTCTCAAAGATTTTTCAATATGCAGCATGGAACACAACTGACAAAGAGATTTAAAGTCTTTGCTTACACATAATGGCTATGAACTGCTTATCTGAGCATGCCCTCAACCTGAAGTCATCAAAGTGTTAGATGCAATAGTACAGTGAGCTCAGTTTGCTGGTCAACTTATTAATTATCCAACAGGATTCTGATGAGAGCTCCTGTAAATCACTGCATGCAATTAAAAGAGAATGACGGCACACAGAACCAAACTACTCAGAACTGCAGTGCTACAATCCTCGATCTGTCCTTCAGTTTACAGTAGTTCTGACTTATCAATGGAAAGGAGAAATGCTCATAAGAAAAAGGCTTATAACAATATGGAGTAATAATTGCAGAAGGATTGAAGAAAGGGGCAGCTACTTGTAAGACAAAATGTGAAATCAGTAGCCAAACAGTGCACCATTTCTTATCCACTCAGCAGTATTGTATGTTCATTATTCCTTACACATTGCTTTTGAGCTATGACGTATGTGGTTTATTACAAAGCCCAAACATTTAGCTGGTATTAGTGTTCCCTGTAACGGCACGTTCTGCTTCTCTATGTCTTGCAGTACTTGTTATTCTTTTCATTTGATTTACTTAATAATGCATCTGTAACAGCTGGCCAAATATGATTTTTTTTCTTGATCACCATCTAAGAGATAGTTGGCGATTATATAAAACTTACACAGACTAAAATTCAATAAAATGTATTCTAAAGAGGATCTTCCAGTTTTTCTAGTGAATGGTCATTTGGTCATATAGGTGTAGCTTTTTTGTTAGCAGGTGTTATACTGCAGTGGGATATATAAAGGAACCTTAATTACAGGTTTACACCGATTTTAAACACACTTCAAATAAAGACTGCTCATATTTCATATTTTTTAAATAAATTTTACAATACAAAGTTCACAAAGTGCAAGCGAAGCAGCACTATTCCATCTGGTTCCATTTAAATTTACTGTAGCGCTTAGCCTATAAAACTAACAGCTATAATCATGGGCCATACTGACTTAATTAAAACTACTAGCAGTAACTGTATGGTAATGCATTTTCATTTTTCCAGCAGTCACTTGGAATATACAAAAGTTCTTGAGCAGATTCTGCTGTGCTAATTTAGCAATGGCTAATAAATGTAACACTATATGCAATCATGGCTTCTCCCAAATGAGTTATGGGATCAATACAAGTTTAAGCATGTTTCACTTTAATGCCACTTCAGACTATGCATGTGTTAGCTTTAATGGTTACAAAGTAACATTTTAAACATATCTAAGAAGTTACTGAATAAAATTACAGGAAGATACATGAAGCAGTATTAATTTTACAACGGGATACTATAAAACATACTGCTTTTAAGAAATAGCAACACTGTCACCAGGACAACAGGCAATCTAACAGTAAAGAGAAACAAAACAATTCTGTTGCTACAAACACACACACACACACACACACACACACACACACACACACACACACACACACACACACACACACACACCAGGGGTGAATTCCATTTTGTACTCACGATTCGTACTGCTACTCCCCCAATCTATCTGTTATTTAAAAAAGGTCATATTACTTGAGCTTTTGCCCCCCCCCCAAAAAAAAAGCTTAGTGTGTGTAACATTTTTAAGGTCTCAGTCAAAAAGTATTAGAGGTACTGTTTTATAGATATGCAATCTTCTCCATAAGCAAGCTGCCTACACGTTTCTAGAGACATTAATCTAGATGGTTATAGACATAATCTGGCTGGATGAAGCCCAGTGTTCCTAACATATTCAGAAACAAAACTGTACTCTTTATAAAGTGCAAAGAGTATGCCTGACTACACCCTAGACACACACATGCGTGTGCGCACACGTGCAGTCTTATATGAGACATTACAATAGAGGCAAGCAAATCTATTGCTTGAAATCAGTGGAGAAAATAAGTATATGCTATCTGGTACACATTGGGAAGTTGAACATTTTGCTGTGAACTACCTATAGTAGCCCCCTCCCTCTCCTCCTCTTCACATTAGCTCACTAACGCTAGAGGCTGACACCTAAAAAGAGATTTCTTAGGTCTGAAACCATCAACATTGCTTTTTCTTGCTACAGACGCTTCTAACACTAGTTAGATTTCTTATTTAAAACTGTTAACCAAAAAATACAGATACCATAAATAATTTATCTGGAATTTATGTCATTTTAGACCACATCCAGATTCATATGTAGTTGTATGCCTTAAACCTTCAACAGGCTTCCCTTTCCAAGTAAAACGCCAATTCCTTTTTGGTTCTGGGAATGAAATAATTCTGTCTAGCCTTCCCTGCTGGTTACCCAATGCTTAAGCATGTCTGAATATACCAGCATGTTGTCCGATTCTCTCAGTTCTGAACACAAGGATGAATCGAGCTGACATCACCTAGTCACTCTGTTGAACCCTAACATGAAACTCCTTAGTAACCCTGAAGTCCTACCTTTTTAATTTTGTCCATGACAAAAACTTTTCACCTGGATGTACCAAACTGGTCTGTTTCCTCTATGAAGCTGTAACTAACACATAATTTGTTGCTCATCTGTATTGGTATATCCACTGAACTCTTACTGTATTTTATGCTTAATACAGTTTAATTCTCAGATATTACAATTACATTATCAAGTGCTGTATCAATTCTCTCATCTTACTTTGCTGTAGACACTCCACATTTACTAGCTACTACAATCTACTGTGCGTGTTTTTTAATAATCAGAAATGGTACTAGAAGAACGTCCCGTACAAAGTTTTTATACACTGTGCTGTGATTGTCTTTGTACCCTGAACTGTGCTTTTAATAGGAACATGTACATATCCACTGTACCAGATGTTTAATAAAAAGAAACACATTATAGATTTGTTTGTTTAGATTATAAAATAAATATACATATTCAAAATATCATGCAGTACTATTACCTGGTTACATATTTCAAGAACAGACATCATTTAAAGGAAATTATGGGCAATATTCATTAACTTTGATACTTGCATATGACTGCCATGTAGAATAAGTCAAACAACATTACCCTATGCAATTCTCTAAAAGATTGTATCATCAGAGAGAGCTATGGTACCCATCAGAAATGAAATGGTGCACTGTCCCAGTCATATTTCACAAACAATGCTGATACTTAGTAATGTAACCTGCCTTTTTTCACAAGTGAATACAATGAAAGGAAAACTGACTTCAATCAAAGCTGCTGTGTTACAGAACATAACATGGTGGAACTAAAGCAGTGATTTAGCACTCCAAAGTAGAGCATTGCACTGGATGTCATAATATTGCCAGAAACAATGAAATCCTGGCAGCAGTATGGACAACACACTATGATATTGCAGCAAAACATATGATCACCGCAGCACTGCCACCAGCCACAATGTTTCTTGCAGTGGACAGAAAATGACGAGATGCAAATTACAGCTACTATGCATGCATGTGAAATATGATGAAAAGCTTTATGAAGGGGGAAGCGGCATAATGGTCAAGGTGATTACCTCACAGGCACAAAGTTTGATTCTCACCTTCAGTCACTGTCTAGATATTGACTAGGTTTTATAGTCTACAGACTAATTGCCTAATATTTACCTATGAACTGCTCTGAAATATACATGGGGGAGTAATGAACTAGGAGATCCACCACTATAGTCCTCCACTAAGAGAGTGAAAAGCATCACTGTATTCTTCCACAGAGAGTGTGAAAGCTGCTGTATCCACTGCACGACAAAGTGAAGAGCACACTGCCACCCCCCCCCAAGAAATATATATATATATATATATATATATATATATATATATATATATATATATATCAGTAGTATGTGAGGTTGCAGGAGGGCTTGGTTCTGTTGCAAACATGCATAATTTAACTCACTCTGTGGCACAAGTGGATGAAGCCATGACTAGCCAGATACCTGAGAATAAACTTCTGATGCTGGCTCACTTGCATTAGGTAAAGGCATACATGCTGGCTTGCTGCAATGCCATCTTCTTGCCGAAAATAATGAACTTCATGCACCCCCTTCCCCTTCAATGTGCATGTTAATTGCTGACTTGGATTCAAATAACATGCACTAAAATAAGTGCATTTTCATCACAATGCAATGCCAGTAACCATAATATATATATATATATATATATATATATATATATATATATATATATATATATATATATATATATTGAGAGAGAAAGAGAGAGGTGTGTGTGTAAACAGCCTGAATGATAATTTTGCATTTTACTTTTAATAGCACCCAGACATGCAGATATGTACAGTCATGCATGCTTATTACAAAAAATTACAAGCTGAATGCCACAAAATGTACAAAAACAAACTCTTAATACACTGTTCCTGATCAGTATTTCTCTTATTGTCCATCCGTCCCAGTCACCAATTTCCACAAGAAATGACTCATGGCTCAGGGTGCTTTTCCTAGTTACTTACTTATAAACAAAGAAATGTCACTAAACAAAAGCATTGTCTTGCTATGTATCAGGTGGCCAGGCTAAGCTTAATAATACTGGAAATCTAAGAGAAGTATTCACTTGTACAACATTCTTATTACTACATTGACAGTACCCTGTTGATGTTCAGATTTAATATGGAATCACAAGAGATACAACTGTCTAGTGTCAATTCACTCTGCTATTAGACTGGCATTAAAATATGCAGTCATTTCCAATTTCAGGAAATGCCCAAAAGACTCTGAATTAATGGCCGGAAAGGCAATAGGGAAAAATCACAGCTTACTCCTGAATAAATAGATAAAGCATACAGTATCTGCAAAATACAGTTATAAAATACTAGCACAATCTACGACAAACTGTGGGAAATGAGCACAGGTTAGAAGGAATGGAACACCTGGGACTGCTAAACTCACACCTGTCTTCCTACTGGTTATTAGAAATATGAAAGACAGAGGCCTTATAAATGATAACATTTCAATAATGCTGCTGTGATATTTAGTTTTGGAAATTGCAGGGAGTGCTACCTATCAGTGGCACACTCAAATTCAAATGCATCCAGTGTTACTAACTCATAGATACCCTATTAAATTGACAACATAAAATAATATGCCAGATTGTTAAGTGACCCATTAACTGCCTACTGACACTATTACAGACAGAAATTTTGGTACTGCGGTGGTGGTGCTGCGGTAGCATTGTCGCCTCATAGCAAGACGTTGTCCCATTCGATTCTCAGCTACAGCGTCTTCTGTGTGGAGGCATACGTGAATGGTGGGGCGTACCTTAGTTGAAGGTTGTGCGTCA
The DNA here is from genome assembly GCF_019279795.1 of Protopterus annectens. Taxonomy (NCBI): domain Eukaryota; kingdom Metazoa; phylum Chordata; order Ceratodontiformes; family Protopteridae; genus Protopterus; species Protopterus annectens. Next base: position 380,053,798 of record NC_056751.1, on the reverse strand, counting down.
GGGCTGGTAACCCGGTACGTAAAAATCCACTACCAATCATTAGCAGACCGGAGTTCCGCAAGCCGAAAGACACAAACAGAACACCAACTTCCACACTGTCTCCTCCTCACGGAATAGCAAGAAATTTCTGATTTGTACACCAAACTTAGTCTCTAACTTCCTAGCAGGATAATCACCTTTTCTTTTAAAATATTCCTAGTATCCCAATTTAAAGATGAAACATAAAAACTAAAATCATCACACTGGAAATTTAACTGAATTTGTAATAAAAAAAAAAGCATGCATCACACAGCTGTCCTTTTTGTTGGGTCTATATCACTTCGTCAAAACGGCAGAAGTTCGAACACCATATGTTCGAACTTCTAACCTCGAAGGGCAAAACCATTCAAGGCTTAGAACAGTGATTTTTTTTTTCCCAGGGAAAAAAAATCGCTGTTCCAAGAAACACACACCGCAAGCACACCAAAAAAACAGCAATCCACACACATACACTTAAAATCCTACATCTAACTCTACACTAAACTGTACATACACTACTATATAGCCACTTACCTCAACCCAAACCCTAACCCTAAGGTCCATCATTATTGCACACTCACCTGACCCGAGTCCTAACCCTAAAGTCTGTCACTATCCCACGCCCTAACCCTAACTCACCTAAACCCGTGCCTTAACCCTAACGTCCACACAATCGCACACTTACCTGAACCCAACACGTAACTTTCCACCACAGTGCTGAAAATTGCGAAGCAACAGAAATGACCCACTGAATTCTTTCCCTGAGAAAGAATTTGGTGTTCTGCGGCTTTGCGATAATCAGTTTTCGAACTTCACAGTTCAAACATATGGTGTTCGAACTGCTGAAGTTTCGACAAACTGATAGTAACCCCTTTTTGTTGAGTCATTGTTACCCAATTTCAAGTAGGTGCATGAGGCTAGATCATTTAGTGTCCTTGTTTTGGGCATTTTTTTCCCCTTAAAATAAATCATAAGGTATGCATGCCTACTTCGATGCCCAACCCAATAATGATTTGTAAGGTGCCTAATGCCCTTGAAACTATATTAGAAATGACTGCCTTTCTATGACTAAATAGTCAGGTATTGCATATTTTGTTTACTGTCATGTTGTTAAAGGCACAAGTGCTTAATTTTATAAATAAACATGTAACCTGCTACAAAACCTTTTAAAATAATAGCAACACCTCCAGCTGGTACTACAAAGCTGCTGAGGTGAACTCCCTCTCTCCCTCCCTGCACTGTGCAGCACCTCATAACTCAGCATTTGTACACCACCAAGTTACCCTAAATGTGGTTACCTTATTCTAACATAATAATGTGTCCTGATAACAAGGAAGCAAAAATCAAAGGAAAACAATGAAGAATACTTCAGGACCACCGTAGCATAAGATACAAGTCAAAAAAAAAAAAAAAAAGAAATTCCATTGGGGTGGACCTATGAACCTATTCATTAAAAAGTAGTCATGTCCTACATTTCTACGGGATACTTCTGGCAACATAATGATAGTTGTTAGATAACAGGGAACAGCTAATGTGATGTAAATATTTTTATTAAGATATTTTACTTATTCCTCATACAAATTAGTGTACAGCATAGAAGCAGACATAAGATGGCAGACTATGTTTAAAATTATTTGTCTGAGAGCAGAAAAAGGACCGTAGTCAAATGAACAAAATTACAGACAGAAGGATGGAACAGGGAGGTATGGCTGGACAAGCTGTGTCATCTGCACTTATTAGGGATACTGCGGATAACACAGAAGGAAAGACATGACGGTCTTCAGCTGACAGTAAGTTCTTCACTGTAGGCAACAGTAATATGGAAACATGGGGAGGAACATGCCAGGATATAAAAATAGAAAAGTCATTCAGTTGGGGGCTAAAATATTCATTAATTCTTTGAAATCCATATTACATAATTCGGGTCACAATGGAAAAGGACCCTATCACAGTGAGCACAAGGCAAAGAAATGGATCCCGGACTGGCAGATGTCTATAGCAAGTTACACACACAGAATGCATCTATGGTAATTTGAAGGATTACCACATTATCTATGGTGGGATTTTGAGGAGGAGGTGGAGCCTACAGCATCCAGCAAATGCTCATTCAAATTAGACTCAGAAGGCATCCCAGCCTGGAACCAAACTGAAAAAACAGCCACTGCTATGCAGCCGTATTGACCATTTTAGCACTGTGTCATCACTTTAAGGATAAAATAGTATTATGTAGTAACAACAAAATTACAATAGAAGAAGAGGGATGCCTATGTCTATGGAAGGTGACCTGGGAACAGCCAGACAACAAGCCCAGGTTACAGGCAATAAAATAAGATGTGAAGGTCTGATGGGTAAGGTATACACATCAGACAGAAGTTATCCCAGTAACACTATACCACTACACACCGTCTGAGTTTTAAACATCCTGTTCACTTCTCAATGCACTACATGTATTAACAGAGAAAGAGGCAGAATGGAACCTATATTGCCCATGCATGTACCATTAAAGACAGGAAAAATATTTACAGTGACTGTTTAGAACCTTGGTGAGCCAAACGTGATATAAAGGCAGAAATAATGACTAACAACTGTAAGAATGACAGAAAGAAAAACTATACAATTTACTGAAAATGTGTAGTATAATGGAATAATTTAAATATGTCAAATACAAAAACAGGATGCAAGACACTAACATATTTGAGAAGGACAGAAGGAAGGAAGGTCTAGTAGTGGAATAATGTACCATAGTGCTGATAAGGGTAAAGGTAAGGACCAATAAGAAAAATGTTTACTTACAGATTTACTGATGGGCAAATGACAAATTCCTCACTGAGATCTTAGGACCAGAGCAACATGAGGAGTTAGAACAGATAAATATTTCTGACCATTCAAAGGGCATGGAGTGGGGTACAGGAATGCAGAAGCTTAATGAGAAACTTGCAGCAGGTAGGAAACTAAGTAGAGAGATGAGGACATACAAAGAATTTCTGCTGTCATTGTTTACGTTTCTATATTTTTGTGTGTCTGACCACAATACATTTTAAGTGGAAAAAAATCAAACATTCTAATTCATGTCCTTATAAATATATAAGTCAAATAATCTCTCAGTTTTGTCTAATGCCATCATATTCTGCTGAAGAAGACTTGGCATATGATGACATCATCACACCAGAAGGAAAAGAAGCCTTAGATAATTATAACTATGCAAACATCTATTTTCAAGTGATAATATAAACATTTATTTCCATTTCTGTTGCCGCCTCACAGCAAGAGGCTCTCTGGTTCAATCCTCAGCTGGGGTGCCTCCTGTGCGGAGTTTGCATGTCCTCCCTGTGGTTGTGTGGGTTTCCTCCAGGTGCTCCGGTTTCTTCCCACATCCCAAAGACATGCTGTAGGTGGATTGGACACACTAAATTGGCCCTAGGCTTGAGTGCATGCATGTATGTGCCTTCTGTGGAAGGCTGGGCGCCGGGCTGGCAACTCGATACCATAAAACTCCACTGCCAATCATGAACGGACAGGTGATCTTATGTGGTGACCCCTAACTGGGAAAAGCCGAAGAAGAAGAATTCCATTTCTATTGCATCGCTTACTTTGGTGCCTAAAGTTAGACACTTGATATAAAACAACTAATAAGTTACAAATCAATTTCACAAAGCAGCTGCCATAAGAAAAATAAAATAATTATAGCAAGTTACAATAATTAATATTGGTCAGTGTGACCATATCACCTCAAGCAGTTTGGATTCAGATCAGGATACAATTTAACCCACTAAAAGTGAACAGCAAGAGAGACAATGGGAAAAAGTTGGGAAGAATCCAACTGGAATAGCTCTCAACCTCTTAGCACAAAAAAAATGTGGACAAAGACAAAAATAATGGGGGGTCAAAGCCCCAAAAATTGGGACTAATTTTAAATATAGCTCTTATCAATTTACAAAGTTGCTAGAATAAAAGGCCTTGTTGTTACCTTGCATTTTCTGAAGGAAATGAAACATGAGACACAAATGCCTGTGATTATGCAGTGAATTCAGTCCACACTGATTTGCCACAAAAATCCAGAAAACCACAAATTTTATGAGGAACAGACCAAAAACATGAAGCAAAGATCTGCACAGCTGAGAAGTATGCCAACTGGGCATCACAGACTTGGAGAAAACATATGACAAGGTGCCAAAAAACCTGATTTAGGTAGTCCTGCAATGGTTTTTATTCCATGAAACACTGGTAGAATTAATGCAGTATGTAAAAGCACCCAATGGCATAAGCACTGTTCTGTTCAGACTTACAGAGAGTTTCTCAGTGGCAGTGACTGTGCATCATTGCTTACCTCTAAGACCCCTAATGTTCATAATGATGATGGATTACTTTAGCAAACATGTCAGATGGGACATATCAACAAAGCTGCTGTATGCAGACAATGTAGCACTTCATGCAGACTCTGAAGACGACTACCCCTCAACCTATGACCCTAAGGCAAAACACCTTGCCCAGTACACCAATCATAGGTGACTCAATAGTGAGGCACACTGATGTCCCACATACTAGGTTGAATAAGGAGAAGTTAACAGTCAGCTGTCTATCAGGTGGCAGAATCCGACACATAACACAAGCACTCAGGTCACTCCACAACAAGTACAAGTATGACTTTGTCATTGTCCATGTGGGTGTGAATGACCTGATAAACACCTCCTTGGACTACATACAAAGAGACATGGAGGAGCTCTCAGATTATGTGGCCCAGGCAGGTATGACCCTAACCCTGAGCAGCATCCTACCATCGCCCAGAATGATACCGCAGTACAAACAGAAAATGATTGACTTCAACAATTGGCTAAGTTTTTGGTGTTATTCTAAGGGGATCCAGTATCTTGTCTGCTTGGGATGACATGAATGACAGACCTCGATGCTTTGCCAGACATGGCCTGCATCTGTCACCCCTGGGTTTCTGGGTACTGGCTAAGGCTCTTGTCACCCCTATAGTGCCTATTTTTAGGTGGTGTTCCAAAGACTAAATTAGCACCTTAACAGCTATAAATAAATTGATATTTTTTCCTTTTTTTCCTTTTCATTCCCATTTTCTAATCTCTAATCTTCCATTGTTACTACCTCACAATCCAACTAGCTATACTAGACTTGCCCACTAGGTGGCGCCTAATTCCAGACTTTCTCTTCTTTCACCCACTTTTCTCTTAAATCACCCTCTTACCCCATTTCTTATATCCAGTAGTCTCTGACATGCTATTAGCTGTCTATTTTCCTAATTAATTCTATTTTACTGTTCACTGACACCTCCTCCAACCTCTATTTTACTGTCCACTGACACCTCCTCTATCCTCTCTCCATTTCTCTTCTCTTCCTTCCCCTGCACATATATAGTCTACTGACACTTTCTAGGCCCTATTTCTTTTCCTTTCTATCACTAGAACTAGCCTACCTGATTGTTTTTTCATTAACTGTTTCTGTATTGTGTTGCTACCCGCTCTGTTCGCCCTGCGGGCTCACTCCACTCCCCACCCTACCCCCAATTCCCACCCACCCCAGGGGTCCCACCTTTATACTTCCTAAACCACACCTCTTCCTGTTCCTGTGACTCTCCAACCACACCCCTTCCTCTTTCCATTACCTTCTAAGCACACCTCTTTTCTCTCACCTGTTCTCTCTAATAATCCCCCGTGATATCACTTATTCTCTTCTTAACTCTCCTCTTTTCCTTTCTATCCTAAAAACTCCCCTATTACCACACTCCTCTAACATTTACCCTCTCATTACTCTCCTCCTATCACATCTTACCCTAATCACTCTCTCATCTCCACCTAATATATTACTATGCATCTACTAAGAAAGTACAGATATCTATCCTTATAATGAAAACTCTACCCATCCCAACCTATATCACATTCCTAGTCACTCTCTCACTACTACCTCCTTTAATCCTTACACATCTTATCACCTCAATTGAGAATCCACTAGACCCAAACCTAAACTATCCAAAAAAAAGTAACCTCCTCTCCATACACACCTGTACTTCTTAGTCATGCTAATATTACATTCTCATCTAATTACACACTTCCTAAATATCATAGAACTCTACATACAAAGTTTAACAATTCAACTGCCAAAAAATGTCTATCTCTATACAGTAGGTTCAAAACCCTAGACTATCTAAGCCTACTACTCTTTGCAAAGGATGGTGATATTCACCCTAACCCAGGCCCCCCCCCCAACTCCCATCTCTCTCCTCAACCCCAAAGAATCACCTACTCAAGCCCTTTCTAGACCATCTAACTCGCTTTTAATTGCTCATCTTAATATACGCAGTATAAATAACAAAGTAACTCAACTCCAAGCTCTAACTGAAATATATTCCTTTGATATTCTCTGCTTAACATAAACTTGGCTAAAACCCTCAACCAAAGATAATCAAATCATCCCACCTGGTTATAATATCCTGAGACTAGACCGTACATCCAAGAAAGGTGGAGGGGAAGCTATCCTATATAAACCTAGCTTACAATTAACTACTCATAACAGCAAACCACCTATAGACTCTAATGCTGAAATTCTTATCTCCAAACTTCTTCTTAATTCCAAATCCATCTATGTCATTTGTATATATCTACCTCCTGGAAATAACATAGCTACCATGGAAAATATACTCTGCTGGCTTTCCCAAATCCTACCCCAAAAAAACATTATTCTAGGTGACACAACTATTGACTGGACCTGCTTCTGCGGCAGCCTCCCCTCAAACCATATTAACCTTTATGGATATTACCAAACCATCATCTCCCCTACCAGGATAAATAAATCTAACAGGAAATCAACCTTATTAGACTGGATCCTCATTAACCATCATCCTCACAACTATGACTCAGGAACCCTCCCTGATGACTTAAGTGACCACACTCTTACCTATATCATCCGACATAGAATCAATTTACCCTCCACAACATCAATTAAAAACATAAGGTCTAAAACGTACTTTAACCCAGAACTTCTCCAGTTGTAACTAAGAGCATGCAACTGGTCACCCCTAAAAAATCTACATCTAGAGGAAGCTGTAAGTTACTTTAACTCCATCTTCCTTGCCATCCTCAACCATCATGGCCCAACCAAACTAGTTATAATTAAAACCAAACATGCTCCTTGGCTTACTAAGGAAACCAAACATAGAATCAATGTAAGAAACAAACATTGGGAAAATGGAGAAAAACAAAAAACCCTATAGACCAACAAACATTTAGACAACTAAGAAATGAAACTAAGAAAGCTATAATAACTGACAAAAAAAACTACTACCTCCAATTCCAACAAGCCCATACAAATAAACCACAGAAATCTTGGCCTAGTATTAACCAACTACTCCACCCAGGACAATCCACTACTCCAAACCCTCTAAATTCAGAACACAAAACACCAATAAACATAGCCAATGACTAACACCTTTTTTACAGATGCTATACAAACATTAGCCAGTCAACTATCTCCTAACAACTTCACTCTACCTTCCAAACAACCAACCTTACCCCCTACTTTTCATTTACAACCTGTCTCAACATCATATATTCTAACCCTTCTACAGAAACTAAAACCCTGCTTCCCCCTCAGCAGACCAACTACCTGCTGAATTCTTACAACAATCAGCCAAAGCTATTGCCTATCCAATTTCTATCCTAATCAATAGGACTATTACTGAAAGTTTTATTCCCAGTTTATGGAAAATATCACATATAATCTCTCTCCACTAAGGAGGACAATCCACAGAACTCTCCAACTGCCGCCCCATTGCCCTTCTCTCAACTCTGGCAAAGATCATAGAAAAATGCATCCACAAACAATTACTTGATCATCTAATGCATAATAACCTACCAGCCAATTGACAACATGGTTTTAGACCCTCACATAGCACTACAACTGCCCTTCTTTCCTTCACAGACTGTATTAACAATAACCGCAACCTTAACAAACTCTCTTCTGCCCTTTTCATTGACCTGTCTAAAGCATTTGACATGGTAAATCACCAAATTCTCATCACAATACTAAAATCCCTGTCACTAGATATATCCTCTATTAAGTGGTTCCAGTCCTACCTGGATAGAAGACAACAGGCTGTACTATGGCACAGGTCTCTATCTATTCATCTCCCTGTCAACCTCGGAGTCCCCCAGGGTTCCATCCTTGGACCTCTACTTTTTTCCATATTCATCAACGATCTTCACCTAGCCATCCCCCAAGCTACATGCATACAATATGCAGATGACTCTACACTGATATGCTCAGCCCCCTCCTCTTCTGAACTACTCTATCTGACCCAAGTATTTAACACAGTTGAGCAATGGTTCACACATAGATGCCTTCTCCTAAACCCCAAAAAGACTAAACACCTCCTCTTCTCTCCTACCAAGAAATCCCCTCCACTGGATTTCTCAATAAACTCTATCAATAATACCATTATATCTCCAGACCCATCCGCAAAACTATTAGGAGTCACCATTGACAATAATCTGAACTTTGACATCCATATTAACAATATTATAAAAACAGTCAATAAAAAGCTAGGCTCTCTCTATAGGATAAAATCCTTTCTCCTACCTTCAGCTCGAACCACAATAGCACACACTCACCTAATCTCTTCTCTACTTTATGCATCACCCATTTTTACTAACCTTTCAAAAAAAAATAATCTCAACAAATTGGAAATGTCCTCCAACAATATAGCTAGATTTGCAACTGGTAATCCTTTCAGAACCCATTACTGCCTTAATTTAAAACAGCTAGGTTGGCTTGAACTTCAAAATCTAATTACATTCCATCAGCTAACTATAGTCCATAACACTCTTTACAAACCTTCAAAAACACCTATTCTCTTGACACTAATCACCCCCTATAAAAACCTAGAATCCTTAAGGTCTTCTCAGAAACTTCTAGTACATACCACTAAAACATATAACAAAGCTGGCGACTCCCTTTTCTCTAATATAGTTGGGAAAGCCTGGAACCTCCTTCCAAATGAACTCTCCATACTTTCCTCATTATCCTCTTTCAAAAACGAATTGAAAGCATACCTGAAAACACACTGGTTATGTCAATGCTCTAAACCTGACTAGTCAAAGTGTCTCTACATACTCTACTCTGCCTAACCCACCTACTCATTAAGCAACTCTATTTTTCTTTTAAAACTATGCTGCTTATTTCTCTTGACTACTCCGATTGTACTTACATCCCTTTATTTATTCTTGTATCGTGCACTGTACATTTTACTGTGATAACCTGTTTACGCATACTGTTAATACTTTAATATTTGCTCATGTATCCTTATACTTTATTGTATTAATTTTATTGTCCTAACTTGGAGCTTAACTCCTCGGGCCTCTACTGAAAATGGACTTGTATCCAGTTAGACTAGCCCGGTTAACAAATGTAAAATAAATAATAAATAAATGAATGCAATCAGAGTCATGCTGCTCAATGCTAGAAGTCTAAATCTCAAGATGCACTCGCTCATAGCACTCCTCAAAATAAAGAACATCGTCATTTGTGCTGCAACGGAGACCTGATTTAAAGCAGCAGAAAGTACCCCTGCACTACCAGGCTATAACTCATTCCACACCTTTCAACCACAGAACATGGACCAAAGGTCCAAAGGCAGTGGTGTCTCCATATTCAAAAAGGATATGCACACCTCCAGACTAGTAGCCCAGCATAATGCATCCGAGATACTCCAGGTACAACTAACATCGGGTAAGATGGTGATTTAGGTTGCAGCCTGCTATAGGTCTGCAACCATGTCCCAATACTCTCATTCCACATTCCTAAGCACCCTGGAAACTATTAAGATCCAACCCAACACTCTCAAACTAAGCGACTTCAACTACCCCTCCACCAACTGGGAAAACTACTCATACACCAATACACTGGCCCAGCGCTTCCTGGAATTCATCAATTCCAATGCCCTGGACCAACTCATTCTTACCCCCACTAGAGAAAGCAACATCCTTGACCTGGTTATTACTAACATGGGCAACTGTTGCTCTACACCAATGGTCAATTCCTTCGTGGTTGGATCCGACCACAAACTAATCAACATGGAAATCCACATCTCTCCCACACCCCTCACAAAGGTATCCATCATGAAAAGCTTCTTCAAAGCTGACATTGGACTCCTAAAAACAAAGGTAGTTAACTTCACAGCATCCATGCTAATGGAAAATAGATGTATGACTGCCGAATCATACACCAATGCACTGGACGAACACGTATACAAATGCATAGAACTAGCCATATCCAACAGAACCAAGATGCTCTCCTCCAAAAAAAGGATGGCAATCTGGTGGCCCCCTGCCATTAATAAACTCTACAACAGAAGGAAGACTCTGTTGCAGAAAAAGTTGAAGTCCCAAGACTGGAAAAATTCCCTTATTAGCCTCAACAAAAAGTTGCAATCCCTCATCAAAACTTCCAAAGCCAGCTATGAAGGTAAAACTGTGGCAGACACTAATAACAACCACAAAGCCTTCTATAATTATATCAATAATCTCTATGGCAATACCCAGATTTGCTGTGAGTTACTGCACAATGGTACCTCCTATACTGGGCCAACAGATATTGCCAACATACTGGCCGACAGATTCAGTGCCAACTTTATCCCCTCCAAAGGACCAATCTAAATACCGAAAGAATGCCAGGCACCTAGCATTACTGCAGCACAGGTTAAAGCTGCATTGTCCAAGGCCAAAAATACAGCTTCCATGGGACCCGACAATATCCCTGGCTGTGTTCTACATGAATTACAAAGTGAACTGGCACCACATCTGTGTGCCCTGTTCACTCACAGCCTCACCTCAGGCTTTGTCCCTACTGAATGGCGCACTGCTACAGTCATCCCTCTTCCATAAAGGAGGGGCAGCTACAGACCCTGGAAATTATCACCCCCCCCATTAGCCTGATGAGTCTGATATGTAAGGCTATGGAGTGCATCATCATGGACCTAATTAACAAGGATATAGGGAATCTCCAAACTCTAGATCCCATGCAATTATGTTTTGTGAAAGGTAGACCATGCCTGCTCAACCTGGCTGACTTCTTTGAGTCAGTCACCAGAGCTGTGGATGAAGGAAAGGCAGATCATACAGCCTACCTCGATCTGGCCAGGCCTTTGATACCATTCCTCACTCAGGAATTACTGATAAACTCACCAAACTAGGCATAAACTCCTATATAGTTAGATGGGTTGCAAACTGGCTCAAATCAGAATCCATAGTATGAAAGTAGCAGACTCCAAGTCAGACTGCCGACCAGTCACGAGTAGAGTCCCACAGGGATCTGTCCTGGGTCCTCTCCTGTTTGGCATCTACTTCTCAGAAGTCCAGACCAATATGGAGGGGTCTCTGGCTGACCAAGTTCATAGACGAATGCAAGCTGGGAGCCATTATTAACTCTCTAAGTGATGCAGACATCCTAAAGAAAGGCCTCACTGAGACCAATGACTGGTGTCGAAACCATGACCTTAAGCTTAATGCCAAAAAATGCATCATCATCCCCTTTGGGAAAACTCAGTTTCCACTATTTACCATATCAATGTGAGCCCACTGAACACTGAAGGCATTATAAGAGATCTGAAGACACAGGTTGACAGCAACCTCTCCTTTCACCACCACATTGCCACTGTGGTCAGAAAGTCTTTCTATGTGGCACATCTCATTACCAAGGATTTTGCATCCAGGAAGAAAGAGGTCATCATTTCTCTCTATTCTTCCCTCATTAGACCAATCATAGAGTATAATGCCCCATTTGGCATGTACTTCACTAGACACCTACAACAGCTGGAGGGGCCACAAAAGTACTTCATGAAGAAGATCCTAGGCCTTAAACACATGTCCTACATGGACAGACTCAAAAAACTCCTGCTATTCTCTGTCTCATATTATCTAAGAGGTGATCTCTGCTTGACTTTCAAAGCCATGTGTGACCCAGCTCTGTTAAAAATGTTACATCTAAAAAAATCCCAATCCCTCCGCACCACACATTCCAGAGAACTCAACCTCATTACCACATTTAACAGAAGATGCTGGAGGGACAGGTTCATAACCCAGAGACTGCCCATGCTCTAGGATAGACTTCCCACACATGTCAAGCAGAGCACCTCACTGGCCCTCTTCAAGAGAGATCTTGATGAGTGGATGGGAAATAGAAATTTCACCCCGGGGATAGAGGCACTGGTAATTAACGTCTGGTGGCACAATGCTAGGGCACTTCTATGGGATAGGGTTGTAAAGGCTCCAGGGTCATTAGCCTAGTAGACACCTATGAAATAATAGGGGTCTGGAATGCAAAACCGAAGGCACATGGGATGAAATACAGCACAGAAGGTAGAAGGTCTAAAACAGACTACATCATAGCATGATGGAGTGAGTCCCAAGAATAAGGAAAATCAAGATCATCAGGAGACATGTGAAGAAGAAATATTGACATGGGAAAGGAAAAGAGATTTAATATGGTGTAATATTTATGGTTCCCTATCAGAAGCCTGAAACACTATAAGCCTGAAAATCAAAATCCTGAAACCAAAAGCCTAAAAATTCAAAATCCCGAAAACCCAAAATCCTGAAACTCATAATCCTGAAAACACAAAATGGACATACTGACGTCATTGTGGCTTTGCTATTGTTAGCCCTGTGGTGTTAGGTCATGCGTTGGGTTCAGGTAAGTGTGCGGTTGGTTTTATGTTAGGGTTAGGGGCGGTTTAAGTGAGTTAGGGTTAGGGCGCAGATTAGGCATGTATGCAATAGTGACAAATATTGGGGTTAGGGGCGGTTTAAGTGAGTTAGAGTTAGGGCGCGGGTCAGGTGAGTGTGCGATAGTGACGGACGTTAGGGTTAGGGTTAGGGTCAGGGTCAGTTGGTAGATATTAGTGTCTTTATAGTGACATATTAGCATTATTTGTGTTTTCAGGATTTTGAGTTTCAGGATTTTGGGTTTTCGGGATTTTGAATTTTCAGGCTTTTGGTTTCAGGATTTTGATTTTCAGGCTTATAGTGTTTCAGGCTTCTGATAGGGAACCAATATTTATGCAAAGGAGAAAGTAAAACCAACCAATATAAAAAGAACAGCACCAAAACTATTTGAAGAGAAATACAGGCAAAGGAATCCAGATATGAAAAACTTTAAAATACAAAAAATAAGAAGACTAAGAGGAAAAGTAGAAAAGAGATTAGTAATGGAGAAGTCAAAGAAACAGAAATTGAGGTTATGGAACAGCTGCAAAGAGAAGGATTCAGTGTAGTAAATTGAATACAGGAAGCACCACAACAGGATAAACAATGGCTATCCAAATTTAGGGGAAACCAGTGGAACAGGAAGTAATTGGTGAGGTGCCACCAAGATATTTTGGAGCCTTCCACAGGAAACCAGTATAAACGTTCATTTGAAGCTAGACAGCAAGGAAAGGAACAGGAAACTGTGGAAACTCTGATGCAGTCAATGTTGAGGAGTGATAGGCCAGTGAGTTCCCATATGACAGAACAACGGATGGCACGGGATGAAATTTAAGAGAATGTGCCACAGGAAGATGCTATAGAATGACCGCAGGAAATGGAAAACAAGGGATGTGCCCTCAGTATGGAAGAAAATGAGTTAAGAGAAGAATTGCTTGATTTAATAGACAGACAGATATAGCAAGATCAATGAGAGAACTAGACTACAGAAGGTTAATAAAACCCCAAAAGTCAGAAGCTTGATAAAACAAATGAACACAGTAATTAGGACTGTCCATAGAGATCCACGCGATATAACAAAAGTAAATAGAATATATTACTGTGCTGCTAAATTAATAACTGATAAAGTTCTACCACAGGAACACAGGGTAGCAAGGGAAAGGAGGGGGTGAAAGTGAATACCATCATGGAAATATCGAACAGAGAAAACTATAAAGCAGCTAAGACAAGAAGTGTCATTGTTAGAAGATTACAGAAGAGGAAATAAATCAACAAAAATACTAAGAAAGATAGATGTGATAAAACCAATGCGCGGTATTAGAACAGACCAGGATCTATTATGCACTATTGGAGATAAACTAAAAATTTCAAAACAGGCAGAAAGACTTAGAAGATACGAAGATAAATATAAGGGAAAAGCACAAAGCACAAAATAATTAAATTATTGATGACCCAAAAAAGTTTTACAGAGAATTGGTAAATAAGGTAAAAGGAATTGAAAGACTGCCAAAAAATGAGGAAGTAGATACATTTTGGAGAAGTATCTATGAAGATCCTGTGGAACATAACAGAAATGCTACATGGATAGAAGTAGTAAAAAAAAGAATAAGAAGCTTAGAGGTACAGAATATGAAATGGGATGAAATAACAGCCAGAGAGCCAGGCCCAGATGCAGTACCTAACTTTTGGCTTAAAGTATTAATTTCTTTGCGCAAGGATTTAGCCATGAGTAAGAACTATTTATACATGCACTCCAAACGCACACCGTACTGGTTAACAACAGGAAAAACACTGCTCTTACTTAACAGTGAACCTGCAAGCAATAAAAATTATAGACCAATAACTTGTCTTCCAACGATGTATAAACTATACATGGGAATTGACGCCGACAAGAGTTTATAGTCATTTAGAAGAAAACTCAATTATGGCAGTAGAACAAAAGGGCAATAAAAGAAAGTCATATGGGACAAAGGATCATTTGTTGTTAAAGTTATAGTGGAGAACTGTAAGAAGGGGAAGAATCTAAGTATGGCATGAGCTGAATACAAAAAAGCATTTGATAGTATCCCACATTCATGGATAAAAGAGTGCTTAAAAATGTATAAGATACACCCTACACTGATTGACTACATTACAGTAACCATGAAACATTGGTAGACCACTTTGCAATTAAGCCATGATAAAGGTCAGATTATTATCCCAGGGATAAAAATTCAAAGGGAGATATTTCAGGTTGACTCTGTCACCATTGCTATTCTGCCTTGCCATTAATCCATTAAGCTGTTTACTTAACATCTTAGGCCATGGCTACAATTTGGCTCCTAGAAAACAACGTCTAATGACTTTTCATCTTCTCTTTGTCGGTGATTTAAAACTGTATAGCTCATCAGATGAGGAACTGAAAGCACAGCTGCAGGTTGTCAAAACTTTTTCAGATGATATTGGAATGTCATTTGGTCTTGATAAATGTGCAAAAGCAACCTTTAAAAAAGGAAAACTGCAGCACCAGGAAAACATCAGTTTGGGACAAGAATGTGACATAAAAGAGCTTGAGCAAGAGGAAGTGTATAAATACTTGGGAATTGATGAAGGATCAGTAATAAAACATGAACAAATGTGAAGAAAACTCAGTAAGGAGTACTTTAGAAGACTTAAATTAATCCTGATAACAGCATTGACATCTAGGAACAAGATCCAAGCTATAAATCAATTTGCACTTCCTGTCCTAACTTATAGTTTTGGAGTGAGTGACTGGCCCCAAAAAGGGTTGGAGCGACTGTTTATTAAAACAAGAAGGATGCCTCATGCTTACCAAATGATTTATAAAAATCTGTGCATACCAAGATTATATATTCCACATTCCGAAGAAAGGATGGGCCTTCTTGAAATTGATTACATGTATAGATCTGCAATTGTGGGACTCCACACATAGACTGACCTCACAAGATCCAAATGTACTGAAAGTTTTGAAACATGAGGAGAATAAATCTAAGATGACGTCTCTGCTTAAATTAGCAGAAGCATATCGACATCAAGCAGGAATGGAAGTCAAACCAGAAGTGGATAAAAACCAGGCAGCAACTGAATGTGCCAAAAAAACAAAAGAAAGAATATAAGGTGAAGGACCAAATGAGAGGCAAAAAATGTGGAAAAACATAAACATAGTTGCAAGTATAGAAAACTTCTGGAAGAGCCTCATGTTGATCAAGAACAAATGCAGGAATGGTTAAGGAGAGGTGAATTCACATCAAGAACTGAAAGGTTAATATTGGCAGCCCAAGACAGTGGGCTACGTACATGCTGGTTTACAAAGTCTATTGAATATGTGGGAGAAAGACACATGTAGGTCCTGTAAAACCAAATTGGAAATGGTCACACATCTTGTTGCTGGTTGCAACGCACTAATGGCAGAGGGACTGTATACTGAAAGGCATAATAATGTGGCGAGACTGTTGGACTGGAGATTGTGCAAACATTATGATACTGAAGTGGCTGAAAAACACTGGAAACATGAACCACAAAGCATCATAGAAAATTATGAAGTTTATATCACATGGGATCACCCAATACCAACAGTTCAAAAGACAGATGCTAGAAAACTGGGTACAGTGGTCCAAGAAAAGAAGACAAAAGTAGCATTAATCATTGAAATCACCACAACTAGTGACTATAGTGTCTTCCGTGCAGAGATACACAAAGTCATAAAATACCTGGATCTGCAGGCAGAAATGAGAGCCATATGGAAGAAAGATACCCAGACAGTTTCAATAGTAGTAGGAGCAACAGGTCTTATAAAAAAGATTTTACAATCCTATTTAGATATGTTACCAATTCATGTGTGGTGATGCTGCGGTAGTGTTGTCGCCTCATAGCAAGACGTTGTCCCGTTCGATTCTCAGCTAGAGCGTCTTCTGTGTGGAGGCATACATGAATGGGGTGTGCCTTCGTTGAAGGGTGTGCATCAGGGCTGGTAACCCCGGTACGTAAAAATCCACTACCAATCATTAGTGGGACGGAGTTCCGCTGTGGCGACCCCTAACCGGGAAAAGCCGAAAGACACAAACCAATTCATGTAACACCGTATACATTGCAGATGCTGTAAAGAGCACTTTTGGCTGACATCAAAGAGTGAAACAATACTAATTTCATGAACTTTAATCGTACTTTGACTTAGGAATGGGGTCCATTCCCATCATGGTATTAGAAATCCAAAAGACTTGGAGGAATTAAAAACAGCAGACGAGACAGCTGTAATAACAGCAAATGGGGAAAATCAGAAGTAGTTGCAAAGTATGAATAAAAAACAGGTTAACAGCTTCATGCATCTGGGACTGGTGGTAGAGAAGAAGGGAAGTCTGAATGAAGAGGTCAAAGTTAAAATCAGAGGTGCTATAGCCGAATGTGAGGTGCTATAGCAAAATGACACATTGCGTAAGGGTAGTCTCTGTGACAGAAGAATACCAAAGAAGCTGAAATGTAAGGAATACAAAACAGCTATGTAATCAGTACCTCTGTATGACACAGCAACCTAGGCATTGAAGGCAGAGCAGTTGAGAAAGCTAGTAGTGATAGAGATAAATGGACACTGTGAGGCAAACAAAGAAACAAGGACATCAGAGCAGAAGTAGCCCCAGTTGCAGAGAAGGTGATGAGAACAGATTACAGTGGCTCAATCAAATGTGAAAGAGATGATAATTTGGAATAGAAAGAAAGAAGGCAAGAGGAGTTGAGAACATCCTGTCAAGAGATTGATGTATTGCATGAGACAAGAACTGCAACAGTCTGGTATGACAGCAGAAGAAGGTAGGAGAGTGACATACTGAACTGAGAGAGGTGGAAACAGTTGGCACAACACCCCAACATCATAATGAAAAATGAGAAGAGATGGGTCTATGATGACAAAAGTCATCATCATCAGCTTTCCTTTTTTTTCATTTTCTACATGGGTTTAGTGTGTCCTATCAACAAGTTTCCATCCCTCACTATTCAATGCCACTCTGCTACCTTCTTTGATAATTATGCCTGAATGCTGCAGGTATTCTCGTGCACAATCTATCCTCCTCTTTACAGAGAACCCATTTCCTCCTGCCTTCTTCCTCTCTGTCTCGCTAGATAAAAATGCTACTCTGCTGCCTTCTCTGACAAAGCATGCCTAATTACCACAGTTCTTCTCTCACCCAATCCATCCATCTCTTTGCTGGATGCCCTCATTTCCTCTTGCCTTCTTCCTGTCTATCCTAAATCATCTTCACCAGACTGCCTTCTGCTTTTCTGAATGTGCTGTAACCACCGCAATCTGTTCTTTTTGATTTTTTTCTGCAGTTAGAGCAACTTTGGCTTGTGCTCCTTTCCCTGCCCCACAGTGTGCATCCTACCACCATTCTCAGGCACTTCATTTCCATCACCTCTAGTTTCCTCATCTGCTCTGCCTTTACTGTCCAGGCTTCTGTACCATACAGGAGTATTGGTCACACTAATGTTTTATACACCTTATTTTTCAGCTTCTTTGGCATTCTTCTGTCACACACTACCCCAGACACTGTGTGCTAGTTGGCTGTAGCCCCTCTAATTCTTGCTTTGATCTCTTCATTCAGACTTTCTTTCTCCTCAACCACCCCTCCCAGACACTTAAAGCTATTAACCTGCTCCACTATTTTTCCTTCTATCTGAATTCTTAGCTTCTTGTGATTTCCCTCACTTGCTACCATTACAACGGTCTTATCTGTCCTCAGTTTCATCCCGTGTGTCTTCAGTTTTCCATTCCATTCTCCTATCCTTTGCTGAAGTTCTTGCTCAGAGTCTGCCTGTAATGCCACATCATCTGCATGCAGCAATTTGTGATCTGTCCAGTCCAACCTGTTTTCTAGTGTAGTTCATCATCAGTCTTAATAGCAGTGGGCTCAGAACAGAAACCTGATGCATGCCCAGTCCCACTGGGAATCTCTCAAAGACCAAATATCATCTTTTCTTGAGTCAGTGGGTCCTTGTACACAGCCTGCACCAGTTCTACCAATGGTTCTGGTACTTCAAACCACTACAGAGCTGTACAAATCAGCTTTCTTGGAACCTTGTCATATGCTTTCTCCAGATCTGGGAATTCCCAGGTGGACTCTTTCCTCATTTCTAGCTTTTTCTCAAGTATCTGTTTCACTGCAAACATTGAGTCAGTTGTGCTGCTTCCTGATCTGAATCTGAACTGCTGATGACCTGCCTTACTTTCTACTAGTCTGCATATTCGTTTATCAATTATCCTATCCAGAACTTTCATGCTGTGTGATAAGAGTTTGACACTATACTGCCTATGGTTGTGAATATCCCATTTGTTCTTGAGCACTGGCACTAGTGAGCTTATTCTGCAGACATCTGGGGTCTCCGCACTGCTATTAGTGCCCTCAGGAGCCATTTCTCCCCTATCTCACCGAACATCCTTATCATATCTGCTGCCACCTCATCTCAGCCTGCTGCTTTCCCTGATTTCATTTTCCTTAGTTATGTTCTTTCTTCTTCTATGGTGGGTTCCTCCTTTTCTTTCATATTAGGCTGCGTCTGGGCAGTACAGCTCCTGTGGGGGTTGCTTCATTTAGAAGCTGCTGCAAGTACTCCTTCCATTTGACTTAGATGTCCTGTGGACTGCTGAGCAAGTTTTTGCTGGCATCCCTTACAAAGGGTGTCTGGCTATCTTCTTATCTTTGCTTTGCAACTTGACAGAGTTTCTTTGTTCCATCTACTGAGTGACTTTCCAGACGCTGGTAGAATGTCTCCGATGACCTTTTCTTTGTTATTGCAAGTCCTCTCTTACCTCTTTTTTTTAGATAACCAGTATTCCTTCCTAACCTGGTCTGTCTTTTCTGTCTTCCACATTTGCCTGGATTCTTTCTTTCTTTCTTTCTTTTGATGACTTCCTGGACTTCTACATTCCACCACCAACTTTCCCTAGGTACCATATTTCCATACCTGGCTTGGTTGCATATCTGCTCTATAGTCCTTAGACATGTTGTTTTGAGGTGCTCCCATTCTTCTTCAACCCACCTATTTCCTCTTCTTTTTGAGGTGCTAGGACCCCTGAGTAATTCCTTTAACAGTTGTGCTTTCTCTCCAGTCAACCTTCATGTCTGCAGCCTATTCTCTGTTGACCTTAGAGCCTTCTCTGACCACTGCTTGCAGCTGATTGTGGCAACCAGTGGTTTATGTTGTGGGTCAACTGTTTCACTCCGGATGACTTTGCAATCACTGACTCTACCCCAGTGCCCTTTCCTTATTAGAAGGAAGTCTACTTGAGTTGCATGTTGAAGACTCTTGATTGCGATATTGTGACTGTCTTGCTGAACCATGTGTTGGTCATTATCAAGCCATTTGCCAGACGAATTCTAGGATGGTTTCTTTATTTCTGTTGCTCCATCCACATGGATTCAGGCAGTCCTCATATCCTGTTATGTTGCTCCATCCACATGGATTCAGGCAGTCCTCATATCCTGTTCTATCTGTCCCAATATCTGTGTTCAGGTCACCCATTATCAACATAAATTCTTGTTGTCCTGCTTTATCTAGTAGGTCCTGCAACTGCTGCCTGAATTCACTCTATTCCTAACCATCACAACCTTGCTGTGGGGCATACTCTCAGATTATGAATACTGCCCTATCATTACACTGAAGTTTGATTGCCATGAGTCTTGTCACTAATTCTGATGACATCCCTCACTGTCTTCTGAAGCCTCTCCCTCACCATAATTCTCACACCATTTCTAACCTGTTCTCCTCCTGAGTAGAAGGCACTGGATCCCAAGCCAAGTGGCTTTGCTGTGCTGCCCTTCCCTCTTACCTCCTGGATACATAGGCTGCCCAGATTCCTCCTTATCCTCATGTTATCTACTTCCAAGGTCCATACTAACAGTGAACTTACACTGAGTATAGCAATTCTTAGTTCATGTTTGGCAGGCTAACTAGTTTTACATACAGATTTTGCTCAACAAAGCTATCCCATGTAACCCAAGCTGGGCAACTTGGCACTGGCCAGCCAGTAGCTTAATGACCCAGGGCTGCTAAGCTTTATGACAGGTACACACTGGCCAACTAGGGCACACAGACTCCTTCCATAATTTGCATGGATTCATGTCATAGGTCAGACTAGGTTAGTTCCTCAACCCACTTATCACCAACAAATATTCATGCCCATTTGGTGACATTAGTCAACAGGACCAAATTGCCTAGAGCCGTATCTTATACCACAAAGTGGCTAGTCTTGCCAACAGCCCTTCAACAGATTATCTAATACAGCACCAAAGAGCAACAGAGAGCCTGGTGCTGCTAAAATACAGACATAACTGAGTTACTGTAGGTCACAAAATCAGTTGCAAGTTTTACCATCGCCTATCTTTCACCACAGGGGTAACATGGCTGCATAAAGAATTAAACAATATTGGTGACAATGCAGCAGGTAAATGAGAAAGTCAAAGAATAGTGGTACAAATGCCACAAGACAACTTTTCCCACATGGAATCTGTTAGTCACTCAGCATTGCAGGACTCCCTTCAGGTAGCTGAGTCTGCTAGCTTTCACCTGGATCCCTTAAACACAGTGGAAAGACAAACTGGCAAATCAATGTTGATACTGCTGTGAATATAGCTGTGGCTTTGGAGACAGGGATGAGGCAAGGTGAGGTTCAGAGCAATGGTCTGGCTATGTCTCTGTGATAAACATCAAATCAACTATGTGAAGCAAGTAAAAACAATAAAGGCCTTTTATATGCTGACTTAGCATTAAACAACCCAGCTCATAGGAAAGACGGGAGAGTAGGCCTTATCTAAAGCTCTGTAGTGGAAAGTGGATGCTAGAGGTACCTCAACCATACAGGGAAAACCACTGTCACAGCTGTGCTTCACCCTCTGATGGCTTCTAATCATCCTAACCCCAATACTACCCTCGGGATGTCATAATTTAAACAGACAAGCACCTACTGCCTCACTCTACAGCACTTGTCAGTTCCTAATCTGATACCTTAAAAGTACGTACGACTAATATTGTCATCTTCAGGTCAACCTTTCACTATGGCTGACAAAAAATTCAGAGATTATCAGCTGTAAAACTTTAAATAACAGAATGCAATTGTTAACTGTAACATATAAAAGTGAAATACACAATGTTAACCATTTGCACACTGCAGTTATTAACTTGATATGACAGCAGTATAGCTTTTAATTGAAATACTATGCCTGGACCTTTTTACACTATCCACAGCATTTTCAATGGTATTCTGTTCACCCACAACTTTATATTGTGCACTAACATTTCTTAAACGTATAACTTGTGGATCCAGCTAATTCAGTCAACTATGCCAATTAACAAAGTGTCATACATTCATAAGTATTTACTAGGCACAGAGTAAGAATGACCTTTGATCGGCAAAAGAAGCCATAAAGACATGCATGCATATTACCAAACTCAAAAATTAGTTAATGTATAAGCTGCTCTAGTCAAGGAGAGCCATGCAGGGAATCTGTGATTACAGGCAACCCCCTCCTCCTACCACCAAACACTAATACATGCAAGAGATGCAATTATACAGCCAAACTGGAGGCTAAGATCTCACAACCCAAGACTGGATCAGACAGTCATGAGGAGAAGGGAAACACTTGCATCATACCAGCAGTCCCACATAGACCCATTAAAGCAGCACCGGAAAAAAACACACATAAATACATGAAAACATACTCGGAGGCTCTAAATAAAAATCTGCAAAACCAACAGAAACCTCCAAAGGAAACATCCAAGCAACCTCCACTCCCAAACACAAACCATGAAAGACATACTTCACAAAACCAGTGTGCCATGCAATCACAGCTCTTAAAGCAAAATAACATACCCAACATACTAGTAATAGGTGACTCTATAGTCAGGCACACTGACATCCCACTCACTAGGCTAAATAAGGAGAAGGTTACTGTTAGCTGCCTGTCGGGTGCCAGGATCCGCCACATGACACAAGCACTCCGGTCACTCCAGAACAAGTACAAATATGACTCTGTCATTGTCCATGTTGGTGTGAATGACCTGAGCTGTAACTCCCTTGACTACATGAAGAGAGACATGGAAGAGCTCTCTGATCACGTAGCCCAAGCCGGTATGACCCTGACCCTGAGTAGTATCCTGCCCTCACCAAGAATTATACCACGATATAAAGAAAAAAATATCAGTTTTAACAATTGGCTAAGTTTCTGGTGTCATTCAAAGGGGATCCAGTGTCTGTCTGCCTGGGATGACATGCTCGACAAGCCACGCTGCTTTGCTAGATATGGCTTGCACCTGTTACCCTTAGGCTTTCGAATAATGGCCAAGGCTCTTGCCACCCCCATAGTGCCTTTTTTAGGCAAGGCTCAAAAGACAAACCCACTGCCGTAAATAGCACAAGTAACAGAAAACTGAGGGTCATGCTACTCAATGCCAGAAGTCTAAACCTCAAAATGCACGCACTCGAGGCACTCCTCAATATGGAGAAAATCAATATATGTGCATTAACAGAAACCTGATTTAAGGCTCCAGAGAGCACCCCAGCACTACCAGGCTACAACTCATACCATACATTTTGGCCACAGAACCCAAACTGAAATACAAAAGGTGGGGGTGTATCCATATTCATCAAGGATACCCAGGTTAGTGGCACAGCACGATGCTTCAGAGATCATCCACGTGCAACTAACAACGGGCAAAACTGCAATTCAAATTGTAGCTTCCTACAGATCACCCACCATGTCCCAGGACCCCCATTCTGCATTTCTGGAAACACTGGGAAACCTGAAGGTCCTACCAAACACCCTAATATTGGGTGATTTCAATTACCCAAACATTAACTGGGAGAACTACTCAAGTTCTAACTCCCTTGCCCAACATTTCCTAGAATTTATAAACTCAAATGCCCTGGTTCAACTGGTCAACACTCCCACCAGAGGTGACAACATATTGGACCTGGTCATCACCAACATGGGTGACCAGTGTTCCACACCGGAGGTCAACCCCTCGCTGGTTAAAACTGACCATAAACAAATCAATTTGGATATCCACATTCCGCCCCCACCCCTGGACAAGAAAACTAACATGAAAAACTTTTCAAAAGCAAACTTCACGTTACTTAAGACCGAGGTGGAAAGTTTCAAAGCCCCCATGTTGAAGGATAACGCTGTCCAAGCTGCAAAATCCTTTACTAATGCACTCTACGAGCACCTACAAGAATGCATGGATCATGCCATCCCAAACAAAACCAAGACTTACTCCTCCAAGAAAAGGAAACCAGTCTGGTGGACTCCTGCCATAAACAAGAAGGAGAAACATAGAAGGAGAAAACTAGTGCAGAAAAGAGTAAAATCCCAAGAAGGGAAGACATCACTGATCAGTATCAGCAAGAATCTACGATCCCTCATAAAATCATCCAAGTCGAGCTTTGAATGAAAAATTGCCAAGGAATCTAAAGATAACCGCAAGGCATTCTTTAGCTATGTCAAGAATCTAAGTGGCAATGCTCAGACAGGTTCATAGGTAGGTACTAGGCTATCTTCCTGAGGGCATTTATAAGCCTAGCCAGATTGTGTTGGTTTTCACTGCCCCATTGATTAATTAACTGAGCCTCTGTCAAGCAGAGCCAATGAAGTGATCCCAGGGGTATATTTTCTGTTACCCATCCACTCGTCAAGGCTTCTCTTGAAGAATGTTAGTGAGGGGCTCTGCCTAATGTAGTTAGGAATTTTATTCCAAAGCATGGGGAGTCTCTGTGACAGGAATCTATACCACCAGCATGTTCTGTTTACTGTTGTGACAAGGTTTAGCTCACTAGAGCGTGTGGCTCACAGTGACTTGGATTTCTTTAGGTGGAGCATGTCCATCAATTCTGAGTTGGACATGGCTTTGTAAGTCAGGCAGAGATCACCTCTGTGTAAGCGATATGCCACTGAGTACAGCCGGAGTTTTTTCAGTCAGGCTGCATAGAACATATGTTTGAGGCCAGTAATCCTCTTGGTGAGGTGCTTTTGTGGTCTTTCCAGTTGTTGGAAGTCTCTTGTGAGGTACATCCCAAATGGGGCATTGTACTCTATGATGGGTCTGATGAGTGACGAGTAGAGGGACACTATAACCTCTTTATTTCTAGATGCGAACCCCTTAGTAATTAGATGGGCCACATAGAAGGATTTCCTAACTATTTTGGCAATATGATTGTCAAAGGAGAGATTACTATCTACCTGGGTCCCCAGGTCTCTTATTACCTCTTCTGTATTAAGGGGACTCCCACCTATGTGGTAATTCGTGGGTGTTTTGTTTTTCCAAATGGGATGACTATGCATTTTTTGGCATTCAGCTTGAGGCCATGACTTTGACACCAGGTGTCTGTCTCAGTAAGGCCTTTTTGAAGGATGTCCGTGTCAGCCGGAGAGTCAATTATGGCTCCCAGTTTGCAGTCATCAGCTAACTTGGTTAGCCATAGTCCTCCTGTGTTTGCCTGTACTTCTGAGAAATATATGCCAAACAGTAGGGGTCCCAGAATCGAGCCTTGCGGGACACCACTTGTGACTGGTTTAGAGTCGGACCTGGAGCCCGCTAATGCGGAATGGCACAAAATACACTGCACCGACCGATATCACCAACATCCTGGCAGACAGGTTCAGCGCAAACTTCACCCGCTCTCAAATCCAAAAGGGTCCATAACCAAACCAGAAGAACGTAGAGTCCCTGAAATCACAGACACTCAGGTTAAAACAGCCCTCTCCAAAGCCAAAAACACAGCATCAATGGGACTGGACGGTGTCCCAGTCTGTGTCCTACATGAGCTCAAAGACAAACTAACCCCTCACCTCAACACACTGTTCAAACTCAGCCTCTCCACAGGCTACATACCCATAGAGTGGCGCACAGCAACGGTTGTTCCACTCTACAAAGGTGGAGCCACAGCAGACCCCGGGAACTATCGCCCTATAAGCCTGACTAGCTTGGTCTGCAAGGCTATGGAGCCCATCATCATGGAACTCATTAGCAGAGACATTGGGAACTTCCAAACACTGGACCCTACCCAGTTCGGCTTTGTTAAGGGCAAATCATGCCTCTTAACCCTGGTGGACTTCTTTGAGACAGTTACCAAGGCTATAGATGAGGGAAAGGTGGTACACACAGCCTACCTACACCTCGGTAAGGCTTTCGACACCATTCTCCATTCTGGTATTATAGACAAGCTCACTAGCCTGAACATAAACCCCTACGTCACAAGATAGGTTACCAAGTGGCTCATGGACAGAACCCACATGGTGAGAGTTGCAGGAGCTAGGTCCAACTCTAAACCAGTTACAAGTGGCATTCCCCAGGGCTCAGTCCTGGGATCCTTCCTGTTCGGCATATACTTCTCAGAGGTACAAGCAAGCACAGGAGGGCTATGGCTGACCAAGTTCGCAGACGACTGCAAACTAGGAGCTATAATTGACTCTCTGGCTGACACAGACATCCTCCAAAAGGGTCTCACTGAGACAGATAACCGGTGTCAAAATCATGGCCTCAAGCTAATTGCCAAAAAGTGCAAAGTCATCCCCTTTGGAAAAAAACAAAGTACCCACAAACTACCACACAGGTGGTAGTCCCCTAAATATGGAAGACATAATAAGGGATCTGGGGACCCAAGTATATAGTAATCTCATCTTTGATAATCACATTGCCAAAGTGGTTAGAAATTCCTTCTTCGTGGCCCACCTAATCACAAAAGGGTTCACATCCAGATCAAAAGAGGTCATTGTACCCCTCTACTCATCAGACCCATCATAAAGTACAACGCCCCATTTGGGATGTACCTTACAAGACACCTGCAACAGCTGGAAAGACCAGAGAAGTCCCTCACCAAGAGGATCACTGGCCTCAAACAGATGCACTATGCAGCTTGAATGAAGAAACTACAGCTGTACTTGGTTGCATACCGCCTACTCAAAGGTGATCTCTGCCTGACATACAAGGCCATGTCCAACCCAGAATTGATGGACATGCTCCACCTAAAGAAAACCTTATCCCCTCGAGCCACATGCTCTAGGGACCTAAACCTCACCACAACAATAAATACGACGTGCTGGAGGGATAGGCTTTTGTCCCAGAGATTTTCCATGCTTTGGAACAAGATCCCAGTCTACATTAGGCAGAGCTCCTCACTAACACTCTTCAAAAGAAACCTTGACGAGTGGATGGGAAACAGAAAGTTTACATCGGCGATCACTTCAGTGGCTCTGCTGGGCAGAGGCACAGGGAACTAATCTAAGGGGGCGGCGAAAGCCAACACATTCTGGCTAGGCTTATAAATGCCTTTGGGCAGATAGCCTAGTACCTACCTTTGAACCTATGAACCTAACCCTCCCAATCAGCAAGGCTAGATTTAATAGATGGTTAAGGTTTCCATTGTTTAATATACAAGCAAATGTTATTTTGCAGTAAAGGGATGCACTGTGTTAGATATCCAGCTTGCCAGCAGGTCTAGTTTATGTGGCAAAGATGGCTGATAGTGCAGGTCTTCTCTATAGAAGTGAAGGAGATCTAAGTAGGTCTTTTAGGGTACAGAAGGCTATACAAAATCACCACAGAGGAGCCTAGATGAGGCAACATATAGTGAGAAGGCATTTAGTTTATCCAGATACCTTAAGGAGCCTAAGGCTGTGATTTTCTTACATAAAGATATTGGAGTTTTTCTTGTTGGATGAGGTACCTGCAGAGGCATATGCTAAATCCGCATACTTAATCAAATAATAAATAGTATGCTCTCACACTGTACTGTGGCAACACACCCTAAAAACAGTATGCAGTTAAAAATCACTTATGTTAACTTCTCTTAGCTGTCTGTCTTACCATTGAACTGTAAAAATACTTTGCTCATCTCCTAGTCAAAAGTGCATGATCTCTCCATCTGAGCCTCAATACATCTTCAATAAGCAAACTACAATTAAAAAAACAGCAGAATTCTAAAATTAGATGTCACAGCAATAATTGTTTTCTGCAGAGGTGTTTTACCGGATATAAATAACCCCTATTGCTACTACTCATCTACACTAACTCAGAGGCTGCTCTACCTCATAGTAGAGTGAATACTCCAAGATGCCCTACAGTGGACTTGGCATATTACTTCCCCACATTTACACTTTCAGTTTTGCTATTACAAGGATTGCAACAAAGGTTCTTTGTGTTTGCACAGCCACCCCCTTCATCCATAATATATACCCAAAGGTTTCATGAAAAGACCTGTAGAGACCTTAATCATTTGCAGTGTAGTTGCATGCTGGCCTAAATACTTAGTTTATCTGAAAACATTTCTAGATATTTAAATGTTTAAATCAAAATCATAAGAGACTACTAACCTGGAATAATTTATGACCACCAAGTCAAAGCTTACTATAGGAAAGGATTATCAAAAGGAAACCAAAACCTATAAACTTTCGGGTCAGTGATTTTTCTCGCTGACATATGCATTTTGTGAGTTATCTATAGTTTAATTGGATAAGAATTCACCTTGAAGTTATTTTAGAGATGACTCAAAGAGATAAGCACCAAACAAATAAAAAACATGACACAAACACAAAGCAGTGAGTTTTTTTTTAGTTACAGTAAAAGACAATGGATAGGAATCAAAAAGAGCAAATATTATCGAGGCCACTGGAGTCAGAATTTGACCAGAGCCTCCAGAAAGGCTTTGTGCCACATGAATGGAGAACTGCAACAGTCATCCCTCTACACAAGCGCTGGCCAGCAATGGACCTCGGGGAGTACAGACCCATAAGTCTGACTAGTTTAATGTACAAGGCCATGGAAATAACTATCATGGAAAGGATTAATACGGACAAAAGAAACCTTCAAACACTGGATCCAACCTAGTTTGGTTTTGTCAAGGGCAGATCATGTTTACTAAACCTGGTGTACTTTTTTGAAAATGTCACTGAGGCAATGGATGATGGCAAAATGGTACATAACTGCCTACCTTGACCTGGCTAAGGCATCTGATACAATACCCCACATATGTATCATGAACAAAACTCAAGGATATAGGCATAAACCCCACTGTTATGCACTTGATCGAAGGCAGGCTCTCAGATAGGACACAGGAAGTTAGGATAGGGGAGACTATGCCCAAAAAGACGCCAGTCATTAGCAGAATCTCTTGTGGCTCTGTGGTGTCTCTGCTCCTTTTTGGCAACTGATTCTCAGAAGTGAAGGCCAAGGTCAAGCACCTCTGGCTGACAAAGTTTGCAGATGATTTCAAACTAGGTGCAGCCACAAAATCCCCCCAAGACACTAACATCCTACAGGAAGGTTAAAGCAGACAAATGGCTGGTGCCAAAGCCATGGCTTAAATCTCAATGACAAGAAATGAGCAACAGCTCCCTTTGGGAAATCAGCCACCTTAGGAAATTACCTTATCGATGACACCTCTAAGAGCAGAACCAATAGCCAGGGATTTGGGTATGCATGTAAACAGTAACCTGGCCTTTGAGCAACATATATCTTAAGGTAGTAAGAAAATCATTCTATGTCGCTCAACTTATAAGCAAGGGCATGGTGTCTAGGTTGATGAAAGTCATCATTCCATAGTATTCAACCATAATTAAGTCCATCATTGAGTACTATTTTACCTTTTGTATGTACCTGGCCAGGCACTTGCAACAACTAGATCATCAACAGAGGTTCCTGACAAAAAGAATATAGAGCATAAACACGTCTTAAGTAAATTGCTTCAAAGCCCTCTCTCTATACTCTGTTTCGTACAGATTGTTAAGTGGTAATCTACGCCTAGCATACAAGGGATCCTTGGATCCCACTCTGATGGTCCTGTTGCATATCCACAAAATGAATTGCATCAGAATTACTTGATCTAGGGATTTAAAATTTGCTTGCGGCATAAATAGGACATGTTGGAGGAACATGCATGTGGCTCAGAGAATAACCCTTCAGGCTTCCCATGCATGTGAAGTTCAGCTCTTCCTTAACTTTATTGAAGAGGATCCTGGACCAGTGGATGGGAAATCTGAAATATACCCCAGGTCTAGTACTTATGCTTCTAATGTACAAAGGTAACCTGTAAATCTTACTCTGTCCTACGTATAACCTAAGGCAAGTAAACTTGTGAGATACATTTGGGAAGTCTGTCTAGACTTACAAACATACCTCCCAACCATACCGAATTACTCATTTTTTACAGAGTTTTGGGGTCCAAATAATAGGGTGCCACAATTCCCGAGTGGCACCCCTTCATTTCTGAATTTCCCAGCTTATTTTAATTTTTTTCCCCTTGGCATTTTGAGCTGATGTCATCATGCGCGTGATTACGTCAGCTCCATGATACGGCCTACCAGCCTGTCAGAATTGAGCTCAAGGGCTCATGTGCATGCATTTCCGGTTGTTTCAGCCAAGCCAGAATAATTGTGTTTCTGGTTTCTGCAAACGGAGAATGGCAGCTCCAGCCAAAAAATTCACATTAAGAATTCTGGGGACTGCAGTACACTCATGTTCTGGATAGCTGCTGCAGAGGTAGTAAGCCGCGAGGGAGCGAACAGAAACGTTAAGGTAGGTAGCTGTTAGATTTGCACTGAAATTTTGAGCAATCTCTGAGGTAGTAGCTGTGTGGAAATGATATGGTAATAGCAGGTGTGTGTATGTGAAAGAGATCGGAAGATAGTGTGTGAGTGAATGCATGTATGAATGAGAAAGTGGGTATGTGAGCAAGATCGGAAGAGTGTGTGTGAGTGAATGCGTGTATGAATGAGAAAGTGGGCATGTGAGAGATATCGGAAGATAGTGTGTGAGTGAATGTGTGTATGAATGAAAAAGTGGGCATGTGAGAGATATCAGAAGATAGTGTGTGAGTGAATGCGTGTATGAATGAGAAAGTGGGCATGTGAGAGAGATAGGAATTGCGTGTGTGAGTGAATGCGTGTATGAATGAGAAAGTGGGCATGTGAGAGAGATATCGGAAGACAGTGTGTGAGTGAATGCATGTATGAATGAGAAAGTGGGCATGTGAGAGAGATCGGAAGATAGTGTGTGAGTGAATGCGTGTATGAATGCGAAAGTGGGTATGCGAGAGAGATCAGAAGAGAGTGTGTGAGTGAATGCGTTTATGGATGAGAAAGTGGATGTGGTGATCTTTTTTTTTTATGTGAATCTTTACAAAGTCTGGAGTGGGAGTGCTGGTTTTCCAGTGGCCAGGGTATGTCAGAGAGATATGGGAAGATAGTGTGTGAGTGAATGTGTGTAGGAATGAGAAAGTGGGCACGTGAGAGAGATAGGAATTGAATGTGTGAGTGAATGCATGTATGAATGAGAAAGTGGGCATGTGAGAGAGATTGGAAGATAGTGTGTGAGTGAATGCGTGTATGAATGAGAAAGTAGGTATATGAGAGAGATCAGAAGAGAGTGTGTGAGTGAATGCGTTTATGGATGCGAAAGTGGATGTGGTGAGCTTTTTTTTTATGTGAACCTTTACAAAGTCTGGAGTGGGAGAGCTTGTTTTCCAGTGGCCAGGGCATGTGAGAGAGATATCGGAAGATAGTGTGTGAGTGAATGAGTGTATGAATGAGAAAGTGGGCAAGTGAGAGGGAGAGGAATTGAGTGTGTGAGTGAATGCATGTGTGAATGAGGAAGTGGACATGTGAGAGAGATATCTGAAGATAGTGTGCGAGTGAATGCATGCATGAATGAGAAAGTGGGCATGTGAGAGAGATAGGAATTGAGTGTGTGAGTGAATACGTGTATGAATGAGAAAGTGGGTATGTGAAAGAGATCAGAAGAGAGTGTGTGAGTGAATGCATGTATGGATGAGAAAGTGGATGAGGTGAGTTTTTTTTTTTTATGTGAACCTTTAAAAAGTCTGAAGTGGGAGTGCTGGTTTTCCAGTGGCCAAACTGCTCCCTTGCAGGTGCATGTTAACATTAGCCAGTTCAGTACTCCCAGTCAGTTCTTTCAAATGCTGCATTGCAGGAGGATAGCTGCTGCAGAGGCAGCACCTAATCATTATATAAAGATCTCCATGCTCTGCACAGTCAAGAGCAGTAGGGAGGCTGCGGAGCCTTCATTTTACCACAAAATTATATTCCATCACACCAAGAAGGTGCACTCTCTCCCTTTCACCCAGCAGGTATCCATTGAAAAGAGTGATAAGAACACTCTATCAGATTGTTTGTATGGGTTAGGCACATGACCATTATTTTCATAATCTTTCTTTGTGTTATGCAACTTTCCTTCATCCTACTAAGCTACATGTTTGGATTTTTGACTGGTTCATTTTCTATTCTAGAATTACTTAAATAGCTTCCTCATTCAAAGTTGCACATAACCTCAGTTGTTGCTGTAGTCATCCACTAGGTCTCAACCCTGCTAAACTTGCAGATAGAGGTTGCTTCTTCAGGAAGAGGAGGTCTCAGAGGATTACGTTTATAATCTGCCTCCTGCAATCCAGGGTTTGAACACTCTCAATTTACCTACTTGTGGCCCTGAGCAAGTTGCTTATTGATTTCCCAGAAAATGGGACACTTTTGCTTAGTCAGCTTAGCTGATCAACAAAAAACATTTGTCTGACTCCAGGCAAATTGAGTAACTTTTTATGCCTTGTAATATTTATATATCCTAAATGGCAAATTATTTTTTCCAATCTTTCCAGTTATGGGCCCATACTTTTTTGCACATGCAAGCAGCTGAAGCTATATGCCTTAATTTATGAATTTCCCATCTTTTTATTTTATTTTTTTTCCCCGGCGTTTTGAGCTGATGTCATCATGTGCATGATGACATCAACTCCCTGAAACGAACTACCAGCCTGTCAGAATTGAGCTCAAGGGCTCATGTGCGTTCATTTCCAGCTGTTTCAGCCAAGCAGGAATAATTGTGTTTCTTGTTTCACAAACGAAGAATGGCTGTTCCAGCCAAGCCATTCACATTAAGAATTCTGGGGACTGCAGTACACTGAAGTTCTGGATAGCTGCTGCAGAGGTAGCAAGCCACGAGGGAGCAAACAGAAACGTTAAGGTAGGTAGCTGTAGCTGTTTAATTTGCACTGACATTTTGAGCAATCTCTGAGGTAGTAGCTGTGTGGAAACTATCTGGTAGTAGCAGGTGTGTGTGTGTGTGTGTGTGTGTGTGTGTGTGTAAGAAGACATGTATGATAGAAATGTTCTGAATT